>NC_138980.1:23836765-24436765 GCF_964341445.2 Mesoplodon mirus | reverse complement strand
AACCTACAAATACAGTAAACAGGCTGAATAGAGTAACTGACCATTTCTGTTCCACTCTGCGACATTTGCCATAAACTGTCACTGAAATGTATCAGGTTCTGTATCATTTCCACATTGTACTTCATGTCCTCCTACTGCAGAGTTTCACTCCTCTGCTCAAACTTCCAAACATTTTCACAGAGCAGCGAACTTCTAACTCTGATAAATCTGTTTATTAATTTCTGGAAAGTCACCCTACACTGCAAGCACAGTCCCTATCATTTGGAAACCACACGCCATGCCTCTGGGATATTATGCAAGAACACAAAAAGGCACAGAAAGGAAATGAAAAGGATTACTGTTTTTCTGAAAAGTTCTTCATACTCTCCAGGGCAGGTTGAGCCCAGTTAGAAACCAGTGCAAACTGTGCAAACGGGCAGAGCCACAGGCTTTGCATGATGAGGCCTTCCGGATGCTGTTAGTGGATGACGAGAGTTCACAGGACACACGTTTTCTTTTCCTTTCCGGTTCCCTCACTTCTGGGCTCTGTCACCAGCATTTTCTCACCCACATCCCAGAAGAACGTGCCATGGAAGTCTGTCAGGCCTTTGCTCGTTCCCTCCAGGATATTCCCAGCCAACCGCCAACTCTGAATCGCCTTGTCCCTACCTCTCTGGCAGCCCTGGCAACAATCAGGAAGGTAAGAGGCTGCACGCAGTGAGTCTGGACTGGCCTGGGGGCAAGGGATCTGGGTTCCTGGTAACCACTAACTCACTTTCAGGAAGCAGTGCCAGGCCCTGTTACAAACTCTCTACAAGCTCATTCAATCCTCGCACGATTCTATGAGGTGGGAACTATTAGAAATCCCGCTTCACAGATGAAAAACTGAGGCACAGGGAGGATAAGTTCGAGGTCATGGAGTTGGTAAGGGACAAAGAATTTGTTTTTTGTTTTTTAATTTATTGATTTTATTTAGTTTTGGCTGCATCAGGTCTTCATTGCTGCATGTGGGCTTTCTCTAGTTGCAGTGAGCGGGGGCTACTTTTCGTTCAGGTGTGCAGGCTTCTCATTGAAGTGGCTTCTCTTGTTGCAGAGCATAGGCTCTAGGCGCACAGGCTTGAGTAGCTGTGGCACACGGGCTCAGTAGTTGTGGCTCGTGGGCTCTAGAGCACAGGCTCAGGAGTTGTGGTGCACGGGCTTAGTTGCTCCGTGGCATGTGGGATCTTCCTGGGCCAGGGATCGAACCTGTGTCCCCTGTATTAGCAAGCAGATTCCCAACCACTGTGCCACCAAGGAAATCTGGGACAAAGAATTTGAATCAGGCAGTCTGGATCCAAAATTCAAGTGCTTAATCACTGAGCTGAACTGTCTGTTGGACCAGCTCAACAGAGGGAAGAGACTTATGTGCTTGAAGTGGAGGCAAGCCTCTGGTCAAACTCAGGGTCTGTCCGTAGTCCCCGCTTAGGATCACCTGGACATGTCTGGACAGCTGCCCCCGGAGCCAGACTGAAGTGGTCATCTATTATTTATGTCTGCCAAGCTGCATCCCTTTTCTCTTTTTCTGGGAATAGCACCCTACTTTTTTTGAGGTAACCACCCTCCACCACTCTCAGCCTACATGATTCTGGTAGTGTCAACCCTCCCCCACAACAGCCTCCCTCCCTGTCCAAGACCATTCACATGACCCACACCTGGCCAATCAATGTGTCCCATCCTCCAGGAACAGCAATTTGTACAGGGACAGGCATCTGCCCCAAGACAGGCAAATCAGGGTCAATGCTGGGACTTCTTTCTTCAATCACAGTAAAATACAGACAAAATTTAAATACCATTTTCACCATTTAAAAGTGCAGAATTTCATGGCATTTAGTACCTTCACAAGGTTGTATAACCATCGCCATTATCCATTTTCCAGAACTTTTCCATCTTACCAAACAGAAACTCTGTACCCAGCAACAATAACTCTCTGTATTCATCTGCTTGGCCTGCCAAAACTAAGTACCATAGTTTGGGTGGCTTAAACAACAGAAATCGATTTTCTCACAATTCTGGAGGTTATAAGTCAGAGATCAAGGTGTCAGCAGGGTTGGTTTCTTCTGAGGCCTCTCTCCCTGGCTTCATGTCATCTTCCCTCTGTGTGTGTCTGTGTCCTAATCTCTTCTTATAAGGACACCAGTCATAGTGGATGAGGGCCCACCCTAATGGCCTCACTTTACCTTATTTACCTCTTTAAAGACCCTGTCTCAAATACAGTCACATTCTGAGGTACTAGGTGGGGGTTAAGACTTCAACATATGAATTTGGAGGGGGATACAATTCAGCCCATAACACTCCCCATTCCCTAATGCTGACACCTTTGAGAAAGGGGAGTGCTCTATCTGCTGGGGTTGCTGGGAAGGTCTGATATACTGCTGGGGCTGTTGGTGGCCACTTTCCCACCCCAAGGAGACAGTGTCTGAAAATGACTCAGGGAAGAGCTGAAAGGCAGACAGAGACCCCTGAGCCCAGACATACCTGAAACTGGCTGTACCTCTGACCTCTCTATTCCAGTTGTGTAAGCAAATAAGTTTCCTTTTCGTTTGTTTATTTTATTAACGTAATTAAAAGACTTAGTTAACATAAGGAGCTTTTACACCAGAATGGCCCATATCTCCAGGATGTGCAGGATGTGCCCACTCGGCAGCTGTTTAAGCAGCAGAGTCAAATCCAAACCTCTCAGGCTCCAGGGTGCTGGCCCCGACCCGTCCCTTGGGATGCTCACATGTTCACAGCACAGTGGGGACTGGGTCGTGCCCGAGTCTCCCACAGAGCAGACTTCGGGGACACCCCCTGCAACATTCTAGAATTGTTGCTCTGGTGTGGTGCCCCAGACTGAGGGCTCCTATCCTTTCAGCCCAGTGACCCAAAGCCCTGCAGCAGTGCCTGCTTCATGATGGGCTTCAGTACAGAGCATGAGGAAGGCAGGGAATGGGGCAAGACAACAGTTCTCCTTCCCTCCAACAGTTCCCTGAAGGACAGTCTGTAAGAACACAGGATGGGAAACAATTCAAACGGCCTTGGGGTGGGGACTGGCCAGGTACCTCACAGGACAGCCCAACAGGATTTTGTCTTTTAACCCAAAACAAGGTAACACCTGCTCTCTGATACATGGAATGATTCAGACCATCTCAGAGGGAAACTGCAAACCGAGAAAGCAACACCGGGACAGCAACATATACCATTTGTGTAAAACCAGGAAGGGAGCTTCTCAATGAAATGTAATTAAATGACCTCAAAAATCTCAAAAACTGTCCTACACCATAGCCACCAGCCACACTTGGCAATTTAAATTAAGATTAAACAATTTTTTTTTATTGAAGTGTAGTTGATTTACTAAGTTGTGCCAATCTCTGCTGTAGAGCAGAGTGACTCCGTTATACAGCATACACTCTTTTTTTATATTCTTTTCCATTATGGTCTATCACAGGATATTGAATATAGTTCCCTGTGCTACACATTAGGACCTTGCTGTTAATCCATTCTAAATTAAACAAAAATTTTAAATTCAGTTTGTCAGTTGCACTAGCCATGTTTCAGAGGCTTGGTAGCCCCACATGGCTAGTAGTGGCTGCTCGATTAGCAGAGAGATAGAATATTTCCATCATCACAGAAAGTTCCATTGGAAAGGACTCCTCAGAAGGACATCAGCAGAAGGGTAAAGGGCCCCTGGAAAGAGGAGCAGGAGAACCGGAGAAGAGGAGGGGAGGGGAATTAGTTTTCACATGTAATCTTCTCTAGTACTTGAATCTTTCATCACATATTATTTCCTATTCAAAAATAAACATTTTAAAACTTTAAACACATTTTAAAACAATAAGTACATAAGTAGTAAGAAAAGAAGACGTTGGAATCCCCAGGGACATGGGTAAGCCACATGAATCTACAGCCCTGAGTTCTCCGCTGAAGGAAGAGAAGTCTCTTTTGAGGCAGGTGTATGAGGAAGAGCAGCATGAGGGGGCTCCCAGGTGGCAGCCCCACACACGTGATTCAGACCTGGTGGTGTAGGAAATTCCTATGTCCCCCAAATTTTGATTATCACAGCAACCTTATAATTAGGGTGATTAATGGTCCCATTTATTTTAGTTTCCTAAGGCTGCCACAACAAATGACCACAAACTAGGTGACTTAACATGACAGAAACCTATTGTCTCACAATTCTGGAGGCCAGAAGTCCATAACCAAGATGTTGGCAGGGCTCGTTCATTCTGAAAGCTCTTAAGGAGAATCCCTTCCATGCTCCTCTTCAGCTTCTGTGGCTGCCGGCAGTCCTGGGTGTTCTTAGGTTTGTAGATGCATCACTCTGGCCTCTGCCTCTTTCTTCCCATGGCCTTCTCCTCTGGGTGTTTCTGTGTCTCAAATCTCTTACCTCTGACTCTTATAAGGACACTCATCATTGGATTTAGGGCCTAGCCTAAACCCTGGATGATCTCATCCCAAGATCCTTAAATTAATTATGTCTGCAGGGCTTCCCTGTTGGCGCAGTGGTTGAGAGTCCGCCTTCCGATGCAGGGGACGCAGGTTCGTGCGCTGGTCCGGGAAGATCCAACATGCCGCGCGGAGCGGCTGGACCCGTGAGTCATGGCCACTGAGCCTGCACATCTGGAGCCTGTGCTCCGCAACGGGAGAGGCCACAACAGTGAGAGGCCCACGTACCGCAAAAAAAAAAAAAAAAAAAAAAAAAAAAAAAATTATGTCTGCAAAGACCCTATTTCCACATAAGGCCACATTTACAAATACCAGGGGTTAGGACTGGGACATATCTTTTGGGGGGTGGGGGACACAATTCAACTCACTATACTGTTTTATAGACAAGGAGTTCAAGGTTCAAGGGCCTCTCACTTGCCTGAGGTCACAGGGCTAGTTCAGAGCACAGCTCTGCCAGTC
Source organism: Mesoplodon mirus (assembly GCF_964341445.2). NCBI lineage: Eukaryota > Metazoa > Chordata > Mammalia > Artiodactyla > Ziphiidae > Mesoplodon > Mesoplodon mirus. The sequence continues at coordinate 24,431,863 of NC_138980.1, read as the reverse complement.
CTCCCACCACTGACTCCAGCAAGAGAAGAATCTTGACCTTCCAGCCCGAAGCCTGCCCCTCCCTTCAGCCTCAGAGCTCCCTGCACCCACTTCACAATGGGTAACACATACAGAAGAGCCGCCCCCTTCTTTGGCCTCGCTTATCTGTCTTGCCGCATCCTAGGATCTGACAAAAGATTACACTGTCCTCTGGGCCGTGGGAAGGAACTGGGCTAGGGGGATCTGCGGGTACCTCAGATGAGATGGGGTATCTCAAAAGAGGGTGGTCTGCATGTCCAGACTCCAAAAGTCTGCAGGGCAGATCAGAGCCAGGGAGAAAGGGAATGAGTTAAGCCTTCTGGTGTTGGAGAAAAAGCCCTCTGTGCTTTTTATGGCAGAGGAGAATGTGCCAGCCTATGTGGTTTTGCACTGATAAAGGGCTCTAGTCTAAAGTGCTCAAGTGAGTTCTCCAGCTCAAGGTGACAGGAGAGGAAGAGAAGATGTGGACATGGGTGTGCACTGGGGCCTGGCAGAGGCTGCTACACCCCCTGGGCCACACTGACCATACCTGCCAGGACAGCCTGATCACAGCCACAAGACCCTCGGACAACGACAGCACAACACTGACTGATGGGCACCCCCAGAGAGGACGGCAGGTCACCTTCCCTCCTCTCAGTGGAACTGAGGGTTCTGACCAGGATTTTGGCTTCCATGGTCATCCCAGAGGCCTTCTTGACACCTCTCCTGGTGGGTCAAGAGACCTCGAGGGAAGACAGACACAAGACTATCTCCAGGTCCTGGGCTTTGTATTTCCTCCACGACATCAAAAAGCCTACAGAGCCCACTCCAGTATTGATATCATTTATTAACACAAACAGTAAGTGCCTGACCAAGATTTGGACCTGGTCTGGGTTTATTCAGTAGCTCCATGTCCCCTCACTGCCACCTCCTCCCTCTCCATCTATCATCTGTATTGGTGGTTTTCAAACTTTCAGTCAGCAACCCATAGCATGGAACCCGTTTCACACTGCCATTTACAAATATAAATGGCTGACACCAAAACTTCACTCCAATATTTTTTATTGTAGTCTCTGCTAGTTCAAAATTTCAGAATGCTGGCTGCAACCCACATAACTGATTTCATGTCTCATAAAGGTGTTGTGACTCCCCGGTTTGTTTGTTTCTTTGGCCGCACCGCTTGGCTTGTGGGATCTTAGTTCCCCAACCAGGGATTGAACCCAGGGCCTTGGCAGTGAGAGTGTAGAGTCCTAACCACTGGACTGCCAGGGAGTTCCCAGTGACTCCCAGTTTTAAAAACACTCATCTACATAACTCATATGAATTTACAACCATTCAATACTGAGAAAGAAAGAACAGGGGAGAATCAAGAAGAATTGTTTTATACATTTTGCAGATCAGCCAAAACTTCATTGGTGGAACTGAATATTTTTCCCCCATTGAATTGCAATTTCTGACTTCCTGATCTGCTCATGATGTCATTACTTATCATGTCCTTTTCCCTCCTATTAAAACCTCAGAGTTCCTATGAAAGGCTAACTCAAGCTCGACTGTAAAATCCTCTTCCACTGGGTCCCCAGAGACTGAATGTTCACACCATGGGTCCATCTTTGCACAAATCTCAGGGCATCTCCCAATCTCGAGATGTTAACCATCAGTCAGCTTGGTTTCTGGACCAGGTGAAGTGGTTTCAGAAATGCCAGACAACTTGGCTAATGGAAGGCATGACAGCAAGGAACAGGGCCCCTGGGTCCAGCTCCCACGTTCTCTCACCTTGTCCGTCATGATGGGTCATCTGGGAATTGTTACAATTTTCCACTCATTCACTGGTATTACATACTGTTCTATGAGAGGATAATTCTAACCCTGAAAACACTGGGGATGAGACTACACCCCTAAATTCTCAGTCATAATATGTGCAAAGTTCCAATGAGGACAACTGGAAGACCAATATGAACCAGGATTTGAGCCACATGGGTTAGAAACCAACAAATCCTCAATTCTAGTCACAGCTGTCCTGGTCTACACCATCAAAACCCAAGACACATGATTATTTGAACAAATTAGACCATGTTTCCTGCTCCTTTCCTCTACCTCCACCAAAGAAATGAAAACCAAAAAAAAAAACTATATTTGCCAGATTATTTCTCTACCCACCACCCCTCACATTCGAAACAGAGCTAGGGTCACAATGTTAACACTGTTTGGTTGGTTCATGTCTGTTTCTCCATCTTTAAAACGGGATGGCTGCTACTTTCCTAGCATCTAAGAATTTATTGTAAGTCATCCCGAAGAATTTCTTAGGTCCTCCACCAATACCATCAGCCTCATCAAACCAAGTCAGTTAATTTTGCCAGAATCTTTAACGACACACCTACCAGGGAAGATGATGTAGGAAGAAAGGCTCCAGGACAGTCCACAAGGTACCACAGACAGCCTGAAACCCATGGTGATTCTCTTGACCATGGCCTTGGCAGTTTCGGGTAGCCAGGAGAGAGAAGACCAGGCCTATGGAAGTCAGGAGCCAGCAACGATCGAACATCCACTTACCTGGGGGACAGACACAGTCCGTCGGTGCTTCTCGAACTGTCCGGAGCTTGACTGGTCCCTCCATCTTCTGAACCAGGAAGAAAAGGGGGGAAAAATACGGATGAGTTTTGGAGCAGAGAGGGGTAGAAGTGGAAAAACAGCAAAAAACAACATATTTGAAAGATCTACAGTGGTGGTGTTGGTGCTTTCAAGAACAGTTTTGTAAAGGTCATTAAATTCTACAGGCAGTTTTAGAATGGGAGGAGAAACAGAAATAAACATTAAGCAATTACTTGGGAGTCCCTGAATAGAAGATGACAGGTTTCAGCTTTGTTAACAACATTTTCAAATACAAATCCAGGAATGACAAAGGGATCCGGTAGACCCTGGCGTGAAGATAGGAGGGCAGAGCAGAGAGAGGCCAGGTAGGGCCAATCAAAACTCGCTCTTGAACATCTTTCCCTGCTCCGGAGACCACCCCTATCCAACCCCAGGAAGGCCCAGAGGCCCCTTGGCTGCAGCCCCTCCCAGCCCACTGGCTTCAGACCCAATGGTCCAGGGCTAATCCACCCTGATGACATTTTCCTTTCTTCTTACCAGTGGGGATCCTTGGCCTAGAAAATTTAGATCAGTAGAATTTAACCAGAATCTCTACACATGCCCAGCCCTGTGCTAGATTTTGGTGAAGGGAAAAGAACTAACACAGAAATGTAGTCAAAAGTCACAGCTCTGCTATTATGATAACTCACAGTACAGCCCTGGCATAATCATCACCTTATGTGACACTCGGGTAACCTCTGGGGCATGAATTATTGTCCCTGCCTCACAGTCAGGGGATACAAACTTGGAAAAAATAAGAAATTAATCCGCAATCCCAAATCTAGGTTTAAGGGAGTGAAGCAATTGGCCCATAATCCCCAAACTAGCCAAGACTTGAGTCCTGACAAGAATATACAAAGTATTAACCTTTCCCTAGGGAAAAACAAAACAAAAACAAAAACCAAAAAATCTTCCTAAAAGCAAAACAAAGCAAATCCCAAATGTGTTAACTTGAGTTAAAAATGCATACTACCACTAAAAGGGTTACTTAAGGTTCAAACCTAAAAATGTAATTTTTCTCAATAAAAAACATAGTAAAAATGCAAATACAAACACCTGGAAAATAGCACAACAAACAAAAAAAAAATGTAATTTTCGAATCACTGTTTTAGAGGAGGTGAGAAGGCACTCCCAGTCTTGAGCCCTTGATCACCAAGCCTGGAATTTTCACATAAGAAGGGGCTGAACAGGGAATTCCCTGGAGATCCAGTGGTTATAACGGACTCCACGCCGAGGGCCTGGGTTCAGTCACTGGGCAGGGAACTAGGATCGCAGAAGCCGTGCGGCATGGCCATGAATGAATAAATAAATGAATAAATAAATAAATAAGAAAATAAATAAATACATAAGAATGGGCTGAACAGCCCAGGACCAGGAGCCTGAAATAAAAAATGTAACCAGGGGAGGCTCTGGCAACTGCAAAGTACTTCCAAGTTCCACCTCCACTCCAATCTGCCAGCCTTGCCCTCAATTTCCAGATGGGCCACAGAGGCTGATACTGACAAGAGATGGAGTTAAGGCCAAGGATTTAGAGAACTGGAGGATGTACGATTTGGAACCTTGTGGTGGAGGTGTTTGTGAAATTGGTACCACAACAGAACTTTTCTATCCCCCCCATACCTCTTAAACCCCCCCAAGGCCTTGGTTTGTCCCAGAAATCAGAACCTGGCTAGGCCTCTTGGCCCTGGGCTCTCAGCTCCTGTCCAGACCCACACCTGCCACTCACTCCTGCTTAAGCCTGGTGCACTCTTCCCTAGAACTGCCCACCGGGCCCACAGCCACCCTGCAAGCAGTCCGTGCTGGCCCTGAGCCTCCATAGGTACCCCCCGCAGCTGCCACAGGTTCCTACCAGGTGGGTGAGACACAGCAGCAGCAGATACCACCCCCACCCCCACCCAACCCCAGGACATGTGCACTGGAGTCTGGAGCATCCAAGCCTTGCCCATCCTCACTGTACTGGAATGCTGCAGTAGGTGCCTGCAAGGCAGGTGTGAGCAGGACCTCGGAACTCACTTTTCCCCCATTATACTGGCAGGTACAATTACAGATTTCAAAATTCACTTGGAAAAAGAATCCAGCCTTCTAATTTAAGCCAGTCAATTTGTATGAGAATCTCTCAGCTGTTTTTATCATTTCTAGAAACACTAGAAGCTACGCTAATTTCTTTTTTTAAAAAAATAACAAAAGCATTTAATGCTAAAAAACAATTCGCTTTCAACAATTACTATCACATCTGGGCGGCTCCCCTAAGGGGAAGGGGGCTTTATCAATTACTGATAGGAAATACAATTACTTTTAAGCTACTCTTATCTTCAAACAAAAACTAAACAGAAAACTATTCAAGAAAGGAAAAAACGTATTGTTAATGCTAGTAGATGGGATCATAAATAACTGATTGAGTTTTTGTTTCGTTATTTATTCTAACTCCTTTTATGCATTTGTTTTTTCTGGATTAGATAGTGAATCTGCAAAGCTTTATCTTAGTCCTCTATCCTCCCGCCAACCCCCCACCCCCACCCCCAACTCTGGAGTTGGAACGCCCCTACTAGGAACACAAAGTGAAATGTCTGTATTAGAAACCCAGTCCCGTGATCTTTATTTCTTTATTATTTTTTAATTCTAAGAAAATATTCTTCTGTGTCCTGGTTTGTAAAAATGATCCAAAAGCCTCAACTTTCTACATTCAATTATCTGGCAGCACCCCTAGCATCTGCAAACAATATGGTCCTGGTTTTACAAATGCAAACAAGTCCTGACTCCAAAAGGAAATAAAGAAGGAGTTTCCGAGAAATGACGGGAGACTCTGGGAGTGTTGCCTCCAGAAGTAGTAAGAAGGAGAACTTGGAGTTGGGGGGACAAGAGCTGAGAGAAATCTAATCAGAGAAAATCATGGTTTCCAAAAAAGCATTACATGGTCAGATGATAAATTTATCAATGATCTGTTGAAGCATTAGTCTCAAACTCTTCACCAGATATTTGATCACATCCCTGAACAGCTGTATTTTGATGAAATATAGATTAATATATAAAAAAGGATGTAACGTTTTATTTCTGCAAAATGCTACAGATAAAGCCACAAAGACATTCCTATCCTTTGACAGAAAATTCCTACTCTAGGGAGTATATCCCAAGGAAATAAATCATCAGGAGCAAAAAAATGATATTCATGAAGTTGTGCCGCAAAACAGTGGGAGTACTTTAGTGAAGGATGGTGAATCCCCTTCATGAAACTGTCATATCTTCATCAAAAATCATTATGAAGACTATGTAGCAACAAGGAAAAATGTTTATGATACAATAAATAATGTTTACATATGTGTAAATGTGCAGGAGTGGGATGGCAGCAATTACCAAAACATCAACCCACTTGGGTGCAGGGATTACAGTGATTTACTTCTTTAAAGTTCTTTCTATTTTGTAATATCATCTCAGTGAAAAAAAAAAAAATCCTGGGGAGGAGAAAAGCCAAAATGAAGCCCTAAAATCTCCCTGCCTAGGGCAATTTTTGAATGACAGACAGATGATTCTGTCTCCTCAGGAAGCCGTAACTAACTCCAGGATCAACCCGGATAATACACACAGGCACCACAAACACCAGAGGAGGACTTGCGGAAGATCAATCCTGCCCTGCTACAGTCACATCCTCTCTGCCTTCTTTCCATCCTCTGTAGGGAAGGGCCCATGTGTACATTCTTATGGCCACTAGCAACACAAGACGGCAGCATTTCCTGGCCTCTTTAATATTCTTTTTTCATATCCCACCATGGTGATGATGAGGATAGCAAATATAAAGTATTATTATCATCAAGTTTATTGATTACTTACTATGTGCCAGGCACTGTACCAACAACTGTTATCTTCTTGAGTCCTCCATAGAACCCCCATGAGGCTAGGAATATTGTTTTTATACTCATTTACAGATGAGAAAATTGAGATTCAGGGCAATGTAAGTGTCAGGACTGGACTTGAATCCTGGTATCAACTAACTTCAAACACAAAGTAAAAGAACCTCTGCTTACCAGCAATTTTAATGTCTAATAAAAAGAGTTGCTATAAAAAAATCCAGGCCATACAAAACTGTAGGGACGGAAATTAGGTCAGTGGTTGCCAAAGGTTGAGGGAGTAGGAGGAATGAAACACAAGGAGACTCATGGAGGAGCTGTGAGGTGATGGAACTGTTCTGCATGGTACTGGGGTGATGGATATACTCCAAGCATTTGTCAAAAACTATTGGACCATACATCACAATGAGGAAACTTTAATGGATACAAATTTTAAAAAATATCCAGGATGCTGGAAAATCCCAGGGTGGAATGCAGGCTGAAACAAATGAATATAACTATATTAAGATTACATGACATAACCTCACTGAAGGTAGTGGGGAAAAACATGTAACTGACCTAAGTCACTTTGCAAAATACTGTTTCAACTGAGACCTGTAAGGCTGAAGACCAAAGGAACTGTCCATAAATGCTGTACTCTGGTAGGTATAGTTGTTTCACACAGGGGTACAGGGTAGCAATTTTGAAATTACTATACATATATATTGGGGTTGAACAAGTGAGTAAATAAACTATGGGTAATGAGAGCCTGGTTTCTCACTGTCCAAGAAAGAAGTTATAAATAAGCAAAGGGGGAAGCTGGATTAGTCAGAGACATTACTATGAGGTCACGTTTATGTTATGTACACAGACAGATGCATACAGAAATAATTACAGGACCCGGAGGAAGATGGCGGAAGAGTAAGACACGGAGATCACCTTCCTCCCCACAGATACATCAGAAATTCATCTACACGTGGAGCAACTCCTACAGAACACCTACTGAACGCTGACAGAAGACCTCAGACCCCCCAAAAGGCAAGAAACTCCCCACATATCTGGGTAGGGCAAAAGAAAGAAAGAATAAACAGAGACAATAGGATAGGGACGGGACCTGCACCAGTGGGAGGGAGCCGTGAAGGAGGAAAGGTTTCCACACACTACAAACACCTTCGCGGGTGGAGACTGCAGGTGGTGGAGCGGGAAACCTTCGGAGTAGCGGAGGAGAGCACAGCAACAGGGGTGTGGAGGACAAAGCGGAGAGATTCCGGCACAGAGGATAGGTGCCCTCAGGCACACACCAGCCCGAGAGGCTTGTCTGCTCGGCCTCCGGGGCGGGCGGGGCTGGGAGCTGAGGCTCGGGTATCAGCTTTCAGTCGGAGCGCAGGGAGAGGACTGGGGCTGGCGGCAGGAAGAGAGCCTGAAGGGGTTAGTGCACCACGGCTAGCCCGGAGGGAGTCTGGGGAAAGGGTCTGGAGCTGCCGAAGTGGCAAGAGACTTTTTTCCCTTTTGTTTCCTGGTGCGCGAGGAGAGGGCATTAAGAGGGCTGCTTGGGGAAGCGCCGGAGACAGGCGCGAGCCACGGCTAAAGGCGCGGACCTTGGAGACGGGCGTGGGACGCTGGGGCTGCTGCTGCCGCCCCCGCTGCGGGGCCTGTGTGTGAGCGCGGGTCACTGTCCGCCCTGCCTTCAGGGGGGCCTGTGCACCCCGCCACTGCCGGGGTCCCGGGACCTGGGGACGGCTTTCCCGGGAAAGCGCACGGAGCGCCTCGGACTGCTGCAACGTCACGCCGGCCTCTGCCGCCGCAGGCCCGCCCCACACTGCGCTCCCCTCCCTCCCCTCTGCCTGAGTGAGCCAGAGCTCCCGAATCAGCGGCTCCTTTAAACCCGTCCTGCCTGAGCGAAGAACGGACGCCCTCCAGCGACCTACGTGCAGAGGCGGGGCCAGGTCCAAGGCTGAGACCTGGGAGCTGTGAGAGCAGAGACAGGGAAATCTCTCTGTGCAGCCTTGGAGGCAGCGGATTAAAGCTCCATGGCCCATTTGATGTGCCCTGCATCTGTGGAGTGCATAAATGGACAGTGAATCATCCCAAATTGAGGAAGTGGACTTTGAGGACAAGATTTAAGACTTTCCCCCCTTTTCCTCTTTTTACAACGAATTATCCCAAATTAAGGAGGTGGACTTAGAGAGCAAGATTTCAGACTTCTCGCCCTTTTCCTCTTTTTACAACAAATTATCCCAAATTGAGGAGGTGGACTTGGAGAGCAAGATTTTTGATTTTTCCCCCTGCTCTCTTTTTGTGAATGTGTATGTGTAATCTTCTGTGCAAGAGTCTCTCTGTATACTTTTGTTTCCACCATATGTCCCAGGGTTCTATCTGTCCGTTTTTTTTTCAATAATTACTTTTTAATTTTAATAACCCTACTATATTTCATACTTTATTCTATTTTACTTTACCTGCTCTTTCTTTTTTTTTCATACCTTCCCTTCCTTCCTCCGCTCCTCCTTTCCTTCTTTTTCTTTCATCCCTCCCTCCCTCCCACCTTTCTTCTTTCCACTTCCTTTTTCTTTCCTCCCTCCCTCCCTCCCTCCTGTCTTTCTTTCTTTCTTTCCTCCCTCCCTCCCTCCCTCCCTCCCTCCCTTCTTCCATTCACTCTTCCTTTTGCTTTCTTTCCTCCCTCCCTCCCTCCTCTCTTTCTTTCTTATTTTCCAACCTTCCTCCCTCCCTCCCTCCTTTCTTTCTTTCTTCCTTCCTTCCTTCCTTCCTTTCTTCCCTTCTTCCTTTCTTTCCCTCTCTCTTTCTTTCTCCTACTAATTCTTTCTTTCTACTTTTTCCCCCTGTTATTCTGAGCCGGGTGGATGAAAGGCTCTTGGTGCTGCAGCCAGGAGTCAGTTCTGTGCCTCTGAAGTGGGAGAGCCAACTTCAGGACACGGGTCCACAAGAGACCTTCCAGCTCCACATAATATCAAGCAGTGAAAATCTCCCAGAGATCTCCATCTCAGCACCAGCACCCAGCTTCAGTCAACGACCAGCAAGCTACAGTGCTGGTCACCCTATGCCAAGCAACTAGCAAGGCAGGAACACAAACCCACCCATTAGCAAAGAGGCTGCCTAAAAACATAATAAGGCCACAGGCACCCCAAAACACACCACCAGACGTGGACCTGTCCACCAGAAACACAAGATCGAGCCTCAACCACCAGAACACAGGCATTAGTCCCCCCCACCAGGAAGCCTACACAGCCTACTGAAACAACCTTAGCCACTGGGGACAGACACCAAAAACAACGGGAACTACGAATCTGCAGCCTGCAAAAAGGAGACCCAAACACAGTAACATAAGCAAAATGAGAAGATAAAAAAACACACAGCAGGTGAAGGAGCAAGATAAAAACCTACCAGACCTAACAAATGAAGAGGTAATAGGCAGTCTACCTGAAAAAGAATTCAGAATAATGATAGTAAAGATGATCCAAGATTCTATTTCCAAGATCCAAAATCTTGGAAATAGAATAGACAAAATGCAAGAAACAGTTAACAAGGACCTAGAAGAACTAAAGATGAATCAAGCATCGAATAAAAATACAATAAATGAAATGAAAAATACTCTAGATGGGATCAATAGCAGAATAACTGAGGCAGAAGAACGGATAAGTGAGGTGGAAGATAAAATAGTGGAAATAACTACTTCAGAGCAAAATAAAGAAAAAAGAATGAAAAGAACAGAGGACAGTCTCAGAGACCTCTGGGACAACATTAAACGCACCAACATTCGAATTATAGGGGTCCCAGAAGAAGAAGAGAAAAAGAAAGGGACTGAGAAAATATTTGAAGAGATTATAGTAGAAAACTTCCCTAATATGGGAAAGGAAATAGTTAATCAAGTCCAGGAGGCACAGAGAGTCCCATACAGAATAAATCCAAGGAGAAATACGCCAAGACACATATTAATCAAACTGGCAAAAATTAAACACAAAGAAATCATATTAAAAGCAGCAAGGGAAAAACAACAAATAACACACAAGGGAATCCCCATCAGGTTAACAGCTGATCTCTCAGCAGAAACTCTACAAGCCAGAAGGGAGTGGCAGGACATATTTAAAGTGATGAAGGAGAAAAAAGTGCAACCAAGATTACTCTACCCAGCAAGGATCTCATTCAGATTTGATGGAGAAATTAAAACGTTTACAGACGAGCAAAAGCTGAGAGAGTTCAGCACCACCAAACCAGTTTTACAACAAATGCTAAAGGAACTTCTCTAGGCAAGAAACACAACAGAAGGAACATACCTACAATAACGAACCCAAAGCAATTAAGGAAATGGGAATAGGAACATACATATCAATAATTACCTTAAATGTAAATGGACTAAATGCTCCCACCAAAAGACACAGACTGGCTGAATGGATACAAAAACAAGACCCATATATATGCTGTCTACAAGAGACCCACTTCAGACCTAGAGACACATACAGACTGAAAGTAAGGGGATGGAAAAAGATATTCCATGCAAATAGAAATCAAAAGAAAGCTGGAGTAGCAATTCTTATATCAGACAAAATAGACTTTAAAATAAAGACTATTAGAAGAGACACAGAAGGACACTACATAACGATAAAGGGATCGATCCAAGAAGAAGATATAACAATTTTAAATATTTATGCACCCAACATAGGAGCACCTCAATACATAAGGCAAATACTAACAGCCATAAAAGGGGAAATCGACAGTAACACAATCATAGTAGGGGACTTTAACACCCCACTTTCACCAATGGACAGATCATCCAAAATGAAAATAAATAAGGAAACACAAGCTTTAAATGATACATTAAACAAAATGGACTTAGTTGATATTTATAGGACATTCCATCCAAAAACAACAGAATACACATTTTTCTCAAGTGCTCATGGAACATTCTCCAGGATAGATCATATCTTGGGTCACAAATCAAGCCTTGGTAAATTTAAGAAAATTGAAATTGTATCAAGTATCTTTTCCGACCACAATGCTATGAGACTAGATATCAATTACAGGAAAAGATCTTTAAAAAATACAAACACATGGAGGCTAAACAATACACTACTCAATAACGAAGTGATCACTGAAGAAATCAAAGAGGAAATTAAAAAATACCTAGAAACAAATGACAATGGAGACACGACGACCCAAAACCTATGGGATGCAGCAAAAGCAGTTCTAAGAGGGAAGTTTATAGCAATACAATCCCACCTTAAGAAACAGGAAACATCTCGAATAAACAACCTAACCTTGCACCTAAAGCAATTAGAGAAAGAAGAACAAAAACATCCCAAAGTTAGCAGAAGGAAAGAAATCATAAAAATCAGATCAGAAATAAATGAAAAAGAAATGAAGGAAACGATAGCAAAGATCAATAAAACTAAAAGCTGGTTCTTTGAGAAGATAAACAAAATTGATAAACCATTAGCCAGACTCATCAAGAAAAGAAGGGAGAAGACTCAAATCAATAGAATTAGAAATGAAAAAGGAGAAGTAACAACTGACACTGTAGAAATACAAAGGATCATGAGAGATTACTACAAGCAACTCTATGCCAATAAAATGGACAACCTGGAAGAAATGGACAAATTCTTAGAAATGCACAACCTGCCAAGACTGAATCAGGAAGAAATAGAAAATATGAATAGACCAAACACAAGCACTGAAATTGAAACTGTGATTAAAAATCTTCCAACAAACAAAAGCCCAGGACCAGATGGCTTCACAGGCGAATTCTATCAAACATTTAGAGAAGAGCTAACACCCATCCTTCTCAAACTCTTCCAAACAATATCAGAGGACTGAACACTCCCAAACTCATTCTACGAGGCCACCATCATCTTGATACCAAAACCAGGCAAAGATGTCACAAAGAAAGAAAACTACAGGCCAATATCACTGATGAACAGAGATGCAAAAATCCTCAACAAAATACTAGCAAACAGAATCCAACAGCACATTAAAAGAATCATACACCGTGACCAAGTGGGGTTTATTCCAGGAAAGCAAGCATTCTTCAATATATGCAAATCAATCAATGTGATACACCATATTAACAAGTTGAAGGAGAAAAACCATATGATCATCTCAATAGATGCAGAGAAAGCTTTCAACAAAATTCAACACCCATTTATGATAAAAACCCTGCAGAAAGTAGGAATAGAGGGAACTCTCCTCAACATAATAAAGGCCATATATGACAAACCCATAGCCAACGTTGTCCTCAATGGTGAAAAACTGAAACCATTTCCACTAAGATCAGGAACAAGACAAGGCTGCCCACTCTCACCACTCTTATTCAACTTAGTTTTGGAAGTTTTAGCCACAGCAATCAGAGAAGAAAAGGAAATAAAAGGAATCCAAATTGGAAAAGGAGAAGTAAAGCTGTCACTGTTTGCAGATGACATGATACTATACATAGAGAATCCTAAAGATGCTACCAGAAAACTACTAGAGCTAATCAATCAATTTGGTAAAGTAGCAGGATACAAAATTAATGCACAGAAATCTCTTGCATTCCTGTACACCATTGATGAAAAATCTGACAAGGAAATCAAGAAAACACTCCCATTTACCATTGCAACAAAAAGAATAAAATATCTAGGATTAAACATACCTAAGGAGACAAAAGACCTGTATGCAGAAAATTATAAGACACTGATGAAAGAAATTAAAGATGATACAAATAGATGGAGAGATATACCATGCTCCTGGATTGGAAGAATCAATATTGTGAAAATGACTCTACTACCCAAAGCAATCTACAGGTTCAATGCAATCCCTATCAAACTACCACTGGCATTTTTCACAGAACTAGAACAAAAAATTTCAAAATTTGTTTGGAAAAACAAAAGACCCCGAATAGACAAAGCAATCTTGAGAACAAAAAACGGAGCTGGAGGAATCAGGCTCCCTGACTTCAGACTATACTACAAAGCTACAGTAATCAAGACAGTGTGGTACTGGCATAAAAACAGAAAGGTAGATCAATGGAACAGGATAGAAAGCCCAGAGATAAACCCACGCACATATGGTCACCTTATCTTTGATAAAGGAGGCAGGAATGTACAGTGGAGAAAGGACAGCCTCTTCAATAAGTGGCGCTGGGAAGACTGGACAGGGACATGTAAAAGTATGAGATTAGATCATTCCCTAACCCCATACACAAAAATAAGCTCAAAATGGATTAAAGACCTAAATGTAAGGCCAGAAACTATCAAACTCGTAGAGGAAAACATAGGCAGAACACTCTATGACATAAATCACAGGAAGATCCTTTTGGACCCACCTCCTAGAGAAATGGAAATAAAAACAAAGATAAACAAATGGGACCTAATGAAACTTCAAAGCTTTTGCACAGCAAAGGAAACCATAAACAAGACCAAAAGACAACCCTCAGAATGGGAGAAAATATTGCAAATGAAGCAACTGACAAAGGATTAATCTCCAAAATGTATAAACAGCTCATGCTGCTCAATAGCAAAAAAAACAAACAACCCAATCCAAAAATGGGCAGAAGACTTAAATAGGCATTTCTCCAAAGAAGATATACAGACTGCCAACAAACACATGAAAGAATGCTCAACATCATTAATCATTAGAGAAATGCAAATCAAAACTACAATGAGATATCATCTTACACCAGTCAGAATGGCCATCATCAAGAAATCTAGAAACAATAAATGCTGGAGAGGGTGTGGAGAAGAGGGAACACTCTTGCACTGCTGGTGGGAATGTGAATTGGTACAGCCACTATGGAGAACAGTATGGAGGTTCCTTAAAAAACTACCAATAGAACTACCATATGACCCAGCAATCCCACTACTAGGCATATACCCTGAGAAAACCACAATTCAAAAAGAGACATGTACCCAAATGTTCATTGCAGCTCTATTCACAATAGCCCGGAGCTGGAAACAACCTAAGTGTCCATCATCGGATGAATGGATAAAGAAGATGTGGCACATATATACAATGGAATATTACTCTGCCGTAAAAAGAAATGAAATTGAGCTATTTGTAATGAGGTGGATAGACAGAGTCTGTCATACAGAGTGAAGTAAGTCAGAAAGAGAAAGACAAATACCGTATGCTAACACATATATATGGAATTAAAAAAAAAATGTCATGAAGAACCTAGGGGTAAAACGGGAATAAAGACACAGACCTAGTTGAGAATGGACTTGAGGATATGGGGAGGGGGAAGGGTAAGCTGTGACAAAGCGAAAGAGAGGAATGGACATATATACACTACCAAACGTAAGGTAGGTAGCTAGTGGGAAGCAGCCGCAGAGCACAGGGAGATCAGCTCGGTGCTTTGTGACCGCCTGGAGGGGTGGGATGGGGAGGGTGAGAGGGAGGGAGATGCATGAGGGAAGCGATGTGGGAACAGATGTATATGTATGACTGATTCACTTTGTTATAAAGCAGAAGCTAATAAAAAACTAAAAATAAAAAAAAGAAATAATTACAGTTATGTGAATAGAGAGTGAATAATAACCCTAGCTGCCTGCAGAGAAGACCTACAGCCAGTGACACCCTCGTAGCAACAAGCACATTCAGCACCTAGATCTTGATTTCTAAATATCATTCTCCAATAAAAAGAACCATGACTCCTTGGAGAAATGACTGATTCTAGACACAGGGCAGGAAAAATACAAGATAAGCCTAGAGTATCTTGCAGTGCCAGAAAATAAGGAAGTGCTTTAAAAAAGGGGGGGGGTGGTACATCAAAGGAACAAAACCAAAGCAAAAGAATTCAGAATGGTCAAAGCTGGAGCAACTTAGGCAACAAAATAAATGATGTAGTATTGAATTATAATCCAAAGAATAAATTAAATATCCATGAGTGCATACTGATATAAATGATTAGATAAATAAATAAATACATAGGGAAAAGAGACAAATCTTCCTTACAGAAGAATTCCAAGTAATATATGTAGATACTTCCCTCTCCAGGAGGTGGAGCTAAATTCCCCTCTCCTTGAGTATGGCCTGGACTTAGTAACCTACTTCCAAAATGTAGAGGAGGGAAAGGAAAACAGTAACTTTATAATGGAGAAATCTAGCAGATACCACTTTAATCAAGTGATCAAGGTTAATGTCACCAGTGATAGGTCATGTTGACATCATAGACCACTGACATGATGTCATGATAGTGTCAATCCACCTCAGTGGTATTCTTCCCAAACACTAGTAACCCAGTCTAATCATGAGAAACATCAGACTAGCCCAAATTCAGCAACATTCTACATAATACCTGACCAATATGTCTTAAAATTGTCAGTCATAAAACACAAGGAAAGACTGAGGAGGAGACATGACCACTAAATACAATGTGATCTCCTGGGTGGGATCCTGGAATAGGAAAAGGACATTAGAAGAAAAACTGGTGAGAAGATCTAAATAAAGTCTGTAGTTCACATTAAAAATGGATAGCAGAATTACAAAGTCATTTACCACTGATTAAGATATAACTTTATTCTTTTGTATAACAGATTCTTCTTTTTTAAAAAAATTAAGGTCAAACTCACATAGCATAAAATTAACCATTTTAAAGTGAACAATTCAGTGGCCTTTAGGGGATTCATAATGTTGGGCAACCACCCCTTTTATGTAGTTCCCTCTATCTAGTTCCAACACATTACCTTTACTCCAAGAGGAAATCCTGTACCCATCAAGCAATAGCTTCCCTTTCCTCCCTCCGCCCAGCCACCAATCTGCTTTCTGTCTCTATGGATTAACCTATTTTGGATATTTCATATAAATAGAATCACACAGTATGTGACCTTTTGTGTCTGGTTTCCTTCACTTAGCAAAATGTTTTTGAGATTCATTCACTTTGTATCATGTATCAGTATTTCATTCTTTTTTACGGCTTAATAGTACTACATTGTATGTACATACCACAATTTGTGTATCCATATATTCCTTGATGAACATGTGGGCTGTTTCCACCTTCTGGCTATTGTGAATAGTGCTGCTATGAACATAAGTGGACGTGCATGCATTGTTTTAATACCTGTTTTCAATTCTTTTGGGTATATACCTAGGAGTGGAATTGTTGGGTCATATGATAATTCCATAGTGAACATTTTGAAGACCCACCAAAATTTTCCACAGTGGCTGAACCATTTGACATCCCCACCAGCAGTGGATGAGGGTTCCAATTTCTCTCCATCCTCACCAACAGATCCTATTGGATGGGAAGCTGTATCTCATTATGGGTTTGACTTGCATTTCTCTAATGACGAATGATGCTGAGCACATTTTCATGTACTTGTTGACCATCTGTATATCTTGTTTGAAGAAATGTCTGTTCAAGCCCCTTGTCTATTGTTAAATTGGATTGTTTGTCTATTTGTTGATGAGCTCTAAGAGTTCTTTATATATCTGGATACTACATCCTCATCAGATATATGATTTGCAAATATTTTCTCATAAAATAGATCCATTCTTGATCAGAATTCTAACCACCTCCAACTGACACACAATATGAGAGTGTGAAAATCATCTTGACAACTGGAGGTGACGGGAGTGCCCATGGCTTCATGCTCGTCTTCACACTAGTCTTCTTTTTTTCACGTTAACCTTTATTGAAATCTTGCTAGATGAAAAGTGGGTTATTGTTACTCATGAATTTGACCTGGTTCTTTTTAGTTAATAGTAATTATATTCATTTTCCATTGTTGCATAACAGATTTCCACCAAATCAGCAGTTTAAAACAACACAAATTTACTATCTTACAGTATTTGTGATCAGAAGTCTAGACACAGATGAACTTGGTTCTCTGCTCAGACTCTCATGAGGCTAAAGTCAATGTGTCATCTGAGGGTTTCTAGAGCTCTGGGTCCTCTTTCAAACCCATGTGGTTCCTGTGGTCTGAGCCTCCCATTCTCTTTCTAACTGCTGGCCAGAGGCCATTCACAGTTCCTTGCCATGTGGTCCCCTCCACACACCCTCTCATGCTTCAAGGAAGGGTCCAGTCTTTTTTAAGGACTCACCTAATTAAGTCAGGCCCACCAAGGATAACCTTTTTAACGTAACTCAATCATAGGTTGAGTAACTCAATCATATCATCATAATCACAGGTTCTGCCTACACTCATGGGGAGGGAGTTAGGCAAGGTGTGTACAGCAAGGGGTGGTAATCTTGGGAGCGATCTTAGAATTCCACCTGTCAGAGCATTGTATCACAGTTAATTTTTTTACTTTTGACAAACATACTATGGTTATGTACATAGGTACATAATATGTTTCTATACAACTGAAGTTATTCCAAAAAATTTAAAAGGCAACATCATGGATTTCAACTTTCAGGCAAGATGGAGTAGCAATGACTAGATTTACATAGGTACATAGGTACAATGTGTTTCTATAAATCTAAAATTATTACCCCAAATTTTAAAGGTCACATTATGGTTTTCTACTTCCAGGCAAGAGGGAGTAGTAATGACTAGATTTACTCTCCTGCCCAAATAATATCAAAAACCCAAACAAAAATAGAAAGCCCACAAATAAGATATATGAAGCAATGGTTTTGAAGATACAGGGATCAAGCAAGGAAAGAGACTGATCCTCAGAGACACAGAAAACGACTACTCTGGCTTCCTGCCTGGAGAGAGTTTCCAGGATGTGGCACAGGGAGAGGAAATACAGGTGGAAACTGGCAACTGTGAGTGCAGGGATGCCAAGGTGGTTAGAGTTTGCAGAGCAGAGGACCTGGTAGGTGAGAGCTGCACACAGAGAACCATGGAGACCTTCAAGGGTCCTCACGGGGTATTCCACAGAGGGTTGATCAGCACGTGTGTGAAGAAAAAACCTGAAGCCAGGGAAAGGATTAGAGGGAACAGTGCCCAGCTCTCACACAGGGATGGGAAGAGCATCTGTTCAGACGCTGAGTAGGGTACCAAGAAGGGTCCTGCCTCAGTGGTAGGGAATAATCAACCCTACATTAAATAGAGCTCTGATTCCACCTAATGGATCTAAAAACAAGATCCAAAAGGATCAAACTATTTTTTTTTTTTTTTTTTTTTTTTTTTTTTGCTGTACGCGGGCCTCTCACTGCTGTGGCCTCTCCCCCTGCGGAGCACAGGCTCCGGACGCGCAGGCTCAGCGGCCATGGCTCACGGGCCCAGCCGCTCCGCGGCATATGGGATCCTCCCAGACCGGGGCACGAACCCGTGTCCCCTGCATCGGCAGGCGGACTCTCAACCACTGCGCCACCAGGGAGGCCCGAGGATCAAACTATTACAAGTAACATCTACGACATAACAAAGCTCATGAATATTGATAGAAATATAAAAATATCCAGCACCCAAAGAGGTAAAATTCATAAATGTCTGGCATATAATCAGAAATTACCAGCAGGAAAATAGACCCCATAATGAGCAGAAAAATCAATTAACTGAAAATGACCCACAACTGCCATAGGTGTTAGAATTAGCACATGAGGACCTTAAAACAAGAAATATACCTGCATAGTGTATGCTCAACAGGTTAAGTAGAGAGATCAAAGATATTAAATGACCTGAACTGAAATTCTAGAGATGAAAGCTATCATGTCTGAGATGGAAAATAAGGTAGAAAGGATTAATGGAAGATTAAACATTGCAGAGGAAAAGATTAGTAAACAGCAATAGAAACTCTCCAAAATGAACACAGAGGGAAATTCTTATTTTAAAAAGAAAGCATGTCAGTGAACTTTGGGATTCAAGTGGCCTAATACGTGTGTAATTGCAGTCCCAAGGGAGAGGAGAAAAAGAGCAGAACAGAAAAAAATATTTGAAGAAGAAATGGCCAAGAAGTTTTTCAAATTTTGATGAAAACTACAAACTCACAGATTCAAGACTCTTAATGAAACTTAAGCAAAATAAACATGAAGAAAACTACACCAAGCCATATCATAATTGAATTGCTTAAAACCAGGGATAAAGAGAAAATCTTAAAAGCGGCCAAAGAAAAAAGACATTATATGAACAAATGAAACTCGCATACACTGCTGATGGGAACGTAAAATGGTACAATGTTTTTGAACAATGGTTTGGCAGTTTCTTAAAAAGTTAATCACACATCTATCAGATACTCAACCATTCCATTCCAAAGTATTATACCCAAGAGAAATGAAAGTATATTCCATACAAAAACTTGTACATGAATGTTCATGGATGTTTATTTGTAACAGCCTCAAACTGGAAATAACAAAAATATCCATTAACAGCTGAATGGATAAACAAATTGTGGTATAGCCATATAATAATAGTAATGAAAAAGAATGAACTAACAATGTATGCAAAAGAATCAAAGAAACTCAATAATTATACTGAGTGAAGGAAACCAGGCTCCCCTCCCCCCACAAAGAATACATACTGTGTGATTCCATTCCTTCAAAAATCTTAAAAAGAGGAACGCTAAATAATTGTGTAGGAATCAGCAATACTTGCATGGCAGGTGGGAAAGAATGGAAGGGAGAGAATTCAAGGAGGGAAGAGGAAAGTTTTGAGGGTCATGGACATGTTCATCTGTGGGGATTTCACAGGTGTACACATATGTCAAAATGTAGCAAATTACACATTTCAAATACGTGGAGTTCAGTGAACTTCAAGTATAATCCAACAAAAGCCCAAGGACGAGGGCACCCAGGTCCTGGCTCCCACAGGCTTGGCCGGCTGGTGGGGCAGGCATCCTGGGCTCAGGAAACATCAGTTCACGACTCTGAGCCTCAGCTTCCACCTCGGTGTCAGGTAAACGTCACAGCTGAGCCAGGTGAAGACAACCAGTGAGACCAGCTAGCCCAAACCAGGCATTTGGCAGGAGCTCAGAAACTTTTCTCTTAGGAATGTGGGTATAATCAGTGACTCCCATTGGCATGCTGAGTGACTGACTCTCTTCTAAACCACATCAGCAAACATTTCCTTAAAGGTCCCTGTTCAGTCCCAAAATACAGAAATGTGTTTTCAAAAGTTTGGTCTGCAAGCAAAATGCAAGTCTTCAGTAATCGTTAATTCATGTTCCCATTCATTATTTTTGAAGGACACACACATGACTTCCCATCAGAACCCGCTTTCTAAGGTTCTTCACACTGGCCTGACAGAAAGAAATCCCATCAACAGCCATGGGAGGGGAATGAACAGTTTCCATCATGGCTTCTTCTTTTTTTTTTAAAGCCATACAGAGTGCCTTGTGGGATCCTAGTTCCCCAACCAGGGATTGAACCTGGCCCTCAGCAGTGAGAGTGTAGAGGCCTAACCACTGGACTGCCAGGGAATTCCCTCCAGCATGGCTTCTGACATGTTGAGGAGAGCCCTCAGGCTGCTCCCATGTGTGGCCTCCAAGCCTCGTCCATGCCACAGCCCAGCTGCCATGTCAGGCCTGCTTGAATCCCCACACTGGGCTCCACCTGTTCCTGCTGACCCCTGCCCTCTTCATCCTGCCCACAGTGAATGTCTGGAGTTTCCCTGATGTGTCAAGTCCAATTAGATGGTGGTATGGGCTGAATCGTGTCCCCTGCCAAAATTCATGTGTTGTAGTCCTAACCTCTGATCCTTCAGAATGTGGCTGTATTTGGGATAGGGTTTTTAAAGAGGTAATTAAGTTAAACTGAGGTCACTAGGGTGGGTCCTAATCCAATATGACTGCTGTCCTCTTTTTTTTTCTTTTCTTTTTTTTTTGCGGTATGTGGGCCTCTCACTGTTGTGGCTTCTCCCGTTGTGGAGCACAAGCCCCAGACGCGCAGGCCCAGCGGCCATGGCTCACGGGCCCAGCCGCTCCGCGGCATGTGGGATCTTCTAGACCGGGGCATGAACCCACATCCCCTGCATCGGCAGGCAGACTCTCAACCAGCGCGCCACCAGGGAAGCCCCTGGTGTCCTCTTAAAAAGAGGAGATTCAGACGCAGATACACACAGAAGGAAGACCATGTGAGGACACCGGGAGAAGATGGCCATCTGCAAGCCGAGGAGAGAGGCCACAGGAGGAACCAACCTGCTGACACCTAGATTTTGGACTTCTAGCCTTTAGAATTACGAGAAAAGAAACATCTGTTGTTTAAGCCACCCTGACTGTGGTACTTTGTTCGGGCAGCACCAGCACACTGACACAGATGGGGTCCATCAGACACCCCGACCCCAGCCCCATGCCTCCTTCAGATTCCCCACCACCCCCAAGTGAACTGAAGTGAGAGAAGGCTGAATGGACCTGGGGCCTTGATGCCAGGCAGACAGAGAAGTTTTTACCTTACCGGCCCACAGGTGATGAGAGGCTCTGAGGGTTGACGGCGTGAGGAGAGGGAGACACCGCTGAGAATATTTAGGGAGATGGGTGAGAAGAATGCGCAGTGGCCATACCTGCCTACGGCTTGGACTCAGAGAGGCAGCGCTAACTGAACAAAAGCCCAGGAAGAGATCATCAGCAGAACCAGGACCAGCTGGGCTGAGTTATCCTATGGTGCTTCTTCCAGCTCAACTCATTCAAGGCCACACCTAAGGTGTGAGCTTCATCACAGGAGCTGGAAGGAGGAGGAGGAACTGTCCCCAGGAAGGACCTGGCACTGATGTTAGCAGTCCCGGCAGCCCCGAAGCTAGGATTAGCAAGTGGGGAGTGGTTAAGGAGGGAACTCCCGGCCCCTCACTCTCCGGGGCAGTCCTGGGAAGGGGCCTGACTGTTCCATCCTCACAGAAAAGCAGTGAAGCAGACACCATCCCCCTTTTTCCAGAGGAGGAAGTTGAGGCTTGGAAAGCCAACTGATTTATCCCAGGACACGGTGGCCAGTTTAGAGGCAGCTCCAGGCTCAAACCCAGGTCTCCCAGCTCTGGAGCAACAGCATGAGCTGTGCCAGGCCCAGTCAGGGCGTCTTCAAGGTGGGACAACTTCTGTGGGGAGGAAAGAGGTCAGGCTGGTTTCACCCTTCCCGCTTCCTTCCCAGCTCCTGTGTGCACATAAGTGTGTATACGTGCATGCAGACGCTCATACACACCCCCACACATGCACACACTTATATTCATATACACACAGATACATATGTGCTCTCACATGTATATACACACTCACATACAGGCAGCATGCTCACATGTGTGCATACTTGCTCTCACACGCATAAACACCCACACACATGCACACCCTTGTGCTCTCCCAGCCCTCACACTGGTTCACCCTCACACACACATACTCTAATCCCATTGCCATGTGAACTTGTCCTTTGTTCGTCTGAACCACAAGATGGGTCTGAAAACAAGATGCTGTAGGTGATAACAGCCCATACATCACACAAAAAGGCACAGTTAAATCAATGGACAGACCTTGGTTTTTGTGTGATGATCTCCTTGGAGGCCCAAGTTAAGTAGATTTTATTTAAATTGTCTTCTGAAAACACCAGAATTCTTTCTAACTACTTTATGATTTGTTTCACAACATAAAGTTGGAAGGAAATTCTGTTTTAAAAGTTCATATTACCCATTGGAAGGCACTTTCCCCACCCAAGGTTTTGTGGCTACATCAGAAAAATAAAGGTTTTCTCATTTACCAATATGAATCGAAGCAGATGTGTGTGAGGCCTCCGATTCATTAGCTTAATCATGAGCATTTGGGAGTATGTGTGCCATATTGTATAACCACAAAAACAGACTAACATTAATTAAAGCAAATTTATTGGCTGTTTGAAAACCCATCTAATAATTTTTGTGAAGAATTAGATTTTTATTTTGGTCAAAACTGCAATTTTTTATCTAAGTGGAAAATCTCATTCTGCTCAAATGAGAGACTGAAAAAACGTGGCTATGTAGCTAGTGCAGTCTTTGGCTTTCTTCAACAACCAAGTCACATTTCTCCATCATTGACTCAGAGACTGGACATATGCTAATACCTTTTTTGCTTCTGTATGGCCTTAACAGGATGGCAGAGCCCCAGTGGTAAAAAGATCTTAAGATCATCCTTGTAACCACAGGACCTCCTGTCCAATTAGCAAACAGAGACATTCCTTCTGGATTCAGTCAAAGAAGAATTCCAACAAGAAGAACGATTTTCAGGATGTGTTTGATCCACTGAGCTCTTCGCACATATCAACTTGTTTCATCCCCACAGAAACCTTATAACGCAAGTACTATAATCCCCATTTAACGGATGAGCAAACTGAGGTTTGGAAAAACAGCCATTTACCTGAAGCTACACAGCTGAGAAATGACAGAGCTGGGATGTGAACCCAGTTCTGCTTAAAGCTAAAGTCTTCCCCATCACCCTCCACATCGGACACCTGTGGAGGATATCCACACTGGCAGAAAAAGCTGCCACTGCTCCAAGCTAAAGTATTGTTTCCATGGGGGGGCTGCTGTGAGGCTGCAGAAAGGGCTCAGAGCTAGGAGTCACGTCACCCAGGCTCGGGCGCACGCTGCCACCTGGGGCTGGTCACTGTCACTTCTGGGAGGGTGAAGCCTATCTCTCAGGGGTTGGGATGGGGCTGTTAAGAAACACCACAAGGAAGAATACTTCTGTCCAGGGCGGGCACTTGGGAGGCCCTCAACTGTTTCCCCTGTAGTCTCCAGGAGTACAGTGACATGCCTTTCTTTAAAACTATATCTGCATCGCTGGGGCTGCTGCTGCCGCCGCCAAGAAGCCTGTGTGCGAGCGCAGGTCACTGCCCACACCGCCCTTCCGGGAGCCTGTGCAGCCCGCCACTGCCGGAGTCCCGGGATCCAGGGGCGGCTTCCCTGGGAGAACGCACAGCGCGCCTCGGGCTGGTGCAACGTCACGCCGACCTCTGCCACTGCAGGCTCGCCCCGCACTCCGTGCCCCTCCCTCCCTCCCGGCCTGAGTGAGCCAGAGTCCCCGAAGAGGCTGCTCCTTTAACCCTGTCCTATCTGAGCGAAGAACAGATGCCCTCCGGCGACCTACATGCAGAGGCGGGGCCAAATCCAAAGCTGAGACCTAGGAGCTGTGAGAACAAAGAAGAGAAAGGGAAACCTCTCCCAGCAGCCTCAGAAGCAGCGGATTAAAGCTCCACAATCAACTTGATGTACCCTGCATCTGTGGAATACATGAATAGACAACACATCATCCCAAATTGAGGAGCCAGGAGTCAGTGCTGTGCCTCTGAGGTGGGAGAGCCAACTTCAGGACACTGGTCCACAAGAGACCTCCCAGCTCCACATAATATCAAACGGCGAAAATCTTCCAGAGATCTCCATCTCAACACCAGCACCCAGCTTCACTCAACGACCAGCAGGCTACAGTGCTGGACACCCTAAGCCAAACAACTAGCAAGACAGGAACACAACGCCACCCATTAGCAGAGAGGTGGCCTAAAATCATAAAAAGTCCACAGACACCCCAAAACACACCACCAGACGTGGACCTGCCCACCAGAAAGACAAGATCCAGCCTCATCCACCAGAACACAGGCACTAGTCCCCTCCACCAGGAAGCCTACACAACCCACTAAACCAACCTTAGCCACTGGGGACAGACACCAAAAACAACAGGAACTACGAACCTGCTGCCTGCAAAAAGGAGACCCCAAACACAGTAACATAAGCAAAATGAGAAGACAGAAAAACACACAGCAGGAGAAGGAGCAAGATAAAAACCCACCAGACCTAACAAATGAAGAGGTAATAGGCACTCTACCTGAAAAAGAATTCAGAATAATGATGGTAAAGATGATCCAAGATTCTATTTCCCAGATACAAAATCTTGGAAATAGAATAGACAAAATGCAAGAAACAGTTAACAAGGACCTAGAAGAACTAAAGATGAATCAAGCATCGATTAAAAACACAATACATGAAATAAAAAATACTCTAGATGGGATCAATAGCAGAATAACTGAGGCAGAAGAACGGATAAGTGAGGTGGAAGATAAAATAGTGGAAATAACTGCTGCAGAGCAAAATAAAGAAAAAAGAATGAAAAGAACAGAGGACAGTCTCAGAGACCTCTGGGACAACATTAAACGCACCAACATTCGAATTATAGGGGTTCCAGAAGAAGAAGAGAAAAATAAAGGGACTGAGAAAATATTTGAAGAGATTATAGTTGAAAACTTCCCTAATATGGGAAAGGAAATAGTTAATCAAGTCCAGGAGGCACAGAGAGTCCCATACAGAATAAATCCAAGGAGAAATACGCCAAGACACATATTAATCAAACTGTCAAAAATTAAACACAAAGAAATCATATTAAAAGCAGCAAGGCAAAAACAACAAATAACACACAAGGGAATCCCCATCAGGATAACAGCTGATCTCTCAGCAGAAACTCTACAAGCCAGAAGGGAGTGGCAGGACATACTTAAAGTGATGAAGGAGAAAAACCTGCAACCAAGATTACTCTACCCAGCAAGGATCTCATTCAGAATTGATGGAGAAATTAAAACGTTTACAGACAAGCAAAAGCAGAGAGAGTTCAGCACCACCAAACCAGCTTTACAACAAATGCTAAAGGAACTTCTCTAGGCAAGAAACACAACAGAAGTAAAAGACCTACAATAATGAACCCAAAACAATTAAGAAAATGGGAATAGGAACATACATATCGATAATTACCTTAAACGTAAATGGACTAAATGCTCCCACCAAAAGACACAGAGTGGCTGAATGGATACAAAAACAAGACCCATCTATATGCTGTCTACAAGAGACCCACTTCAGACCTAGAGACACATACAGACTGAAAGTAAGGGGATGGAAAAAGATATTCCATGCAAATGGAAACCAAAAGAAAGCTGGGGTAGCAATTCTCATATCAGACAAAATAGACTTTAAAATAAGGACTACTAGAAGAGACAAAGAAGGACACTACATAATGATCAAGGGATCGATCCAAGAAGAAGATATAACAATTGTAAATATTTATGCACCCAACATAGGAGCACCTCAATACATAAGGCAAATACTAACAGCCATAAAAGGGGAAATCGACAGTAACACACTCATAGTAGGGGACTTTAACACCCCACTTTCACCAATGGACAGATCATCCAAAATGAAAATAAATAAGGAAACACAAGCTTTAAATGATACATTAAACAAGATGGACTTAATTGATATTTATAGGACATTCCATCCAAAAACAACAGAATACACATTTTTCTCAAGTGCTCATGGAACATTCTCCAGGATAGATCGTATCTTGGGTCACAAATCAAGCCTTGGTAAATTTAAGAAAATTGAAATTGTATCAAGTATCTTTTCCGACCACAATGCTATGAGACTAGATATCAATTACAGGAAAAGATCTTTAAAAAATACAAACACATGGAGGCTAAACAATACACTACTCAATAACGAAGTGATCACTGAAGAAATCAAAGAGGAAATTAAAAAATACCTAGAAACAAATGACAATGGAGACACGACGACCCAAAACCTATGGGATGCAGCAAAAGCAGTTCTAAGAGGGAAGTTTATAGCAATACAATCCCACCTTAAGAAACAGGAAACATCTCGAATAAACAACCTAACCTTGCACCTAAAGCAATTAGAGAAAGAAGAACAAAAACATCCCAAAGTTAGCAGAAGGAAAGAAATCATAAAAATCAGATCAGAAATAAATGAAAAAGAAATGAAGGAAACGATAGCAAAGATCAATAAAACTAAAAGCTGGTTCTTTGAGAAGATAAACAAAATTGATAAACCATTAGCCAGACTCATCAAGAAAAAAAGGGAGAAGACTCAAATCAATAGAATTAGAAATGAAAAAGGAGAAGTAACAACTGACACTGCAGAAATACAAAAGATCATGAGAGATTACTATAAGCAACTCTATGCCAATAAAATGGACAACCTGGAAGAAATGGACAAATTCTTAGAAATGCACAACCTGCCAAGACTGAATCAGGAAGAAATAGAAAATATGAACAGACCAATCACAAGCACTGAAATTGAAACTGTGATAAAAAATCTTCCAACAAACAAAAGCCCAGGACCAGATGGCTTCACAGGCGAATTCTATCAAGCATTTAGAGAAGAGCTAACACCTATCCTTCTGAAACTCTTCCAAAATATAGCAGAGGGAGGAACACTCCCAAACTCATTCTACGAGGCCACCATCACCTTGATACCAAAACCAGGCAAGGATGTCACAAAGAAAGAAAACTACAGGCCAATATCACTGATGAACATAGATGCAAAAATCCTCAACAAAATACTAGCAAACAGAATCCAACAGCACATTAAAAGGATCATACACCATGATCAAGTGGGGTTTATTCCAGGAATGCAAGGATTCTTCAATATACGCAAATCAATCAATGTGATACACCATATTAACAAACTGAAGGAGAAAAACCATATGATCATCTCAATAGATGCAGAGAAAGCTTTCGACAAAATTCAACACCCATTTATGATAAAAACCCTGCAGAAAGTAGGCATAGAGGGAACTTTCCTCAACATAATAAAGGCCATATATGACAAACCCACAGCCAGCATCGTCCTCAATGGTGAAAAACTGAAACCATTTCCACTAAGATCAGGAACTAGACAAGGTTGCCCACTTTCACCACTCTTATTCAACCTAGTTTTGGAAGTTTTAGCCACAGCAATCAGAGAAGAAAAGGAAATAAAAGGAATCCAAATTGGAAAAGAAGAAGTAAAGCTGTCACTGTTTGCAGATGACATGATACTATACATAGAGAATCCTAAAGATGCTACCAGAAAACTACTAGAGTTAATCAATGACTTTGGTAAAGTTGCAGGATACAAAATTAATGCACAGAAATCTCTGGCATTCCTATATACTGATGATGAAAAATCTGAAATTGAAATCAAGGAAACACTCCCATTTACCATTGCAACAAAAAGAATAAAATATCTTGGAATAAACCTACCTAAGGAGACAAAAGACCTGTATGCAGAAAATTATAAGACACTGATGAAAGAAATTAAAGATGATACAAATAGATGGAGAGATGTACCGTGTTCTTGGATTGGAAGAATCAACATTGTGAAAATGACTCTACTACCCAAAGCAATCTACAGATTCAATGCAATCCCTATCAAACTACCACTGGCATTTTTCACAGAACTAGAACAAAAAATTTCACAATTTGTATGGAAACACAAAAGACCCCGAATAGCCAAAACAATCTTGAGAACGAAAAATGGAGCTGGAGGAATCAGGCTCCCTGACTTCAGACTATACTACAAAGCTACAGTAATCAAGACAGTATGGTACTGGCACAAAAACAGAAAGATAGATCAATGGAACAGGATAGAAAGCCCAGAGTTAAACCCACGGACATATGGTCACCTTATCTTTGATAAAGGAGGCAGGAATGTACAGTGGAGAAAGGACAGTCTCTTCAATAAGTGGTGCTGGGAAAACTGGATAGGGACATGTAAAAGTATGAGATTAGATCATTCCCTAACACCATACACAAAAATAAGCTCAAAATGGATTAAAGACCTAAATGTAAGGCCAGACACTATCAAACTCTTAGAGGAAAACATAGGCAGAACACTCTATGACATAAATCACAGCAAGATCCTTTTTGACCCACCTCCTAGAGAAATGGAAATAAAGACAAAAATAAACACATGGGACCTAATGAAACTTAAAAGCTTTTGCACAGCAAAGGAAACCATAAACAAGATCAAAAGACAACCCTCAGAATGGGAGAAAATATTTGCAAATGAAGCAACTGACAAAGGATTAATCTCCAAAATTTATAAGCAGCTCATGCAGCTCAATAACAAAAAACAAACAACCCAATCCAAAAATGGGCAGAAGACCTAAATAGACATTTCTCCACAGAAGATATACAGACTGCCAACAAACACATGAAAGGATGCTCAACATCTTTACTCATTAGAGAAATGCAAATCAAAACTACAATGAGATATCATCTCACACCAGTCAGAATGGCCATCATCAAAAAATCTAGAAACAATAAATGCTGGAGAGGGTGTGGAAAAAAGGGAACACTCTTGCACTGCTGGTGGGAATGTGAATTGGTACAGCCGCTATGGAGAACGGTATGGAGGTTCCTTAAAAAACTACAAATAGAACTACCATATGACCCAGCAATCCCACTACTGGGCATATACCCTGAGAAAACCATAATTCAAAAAGAGACATGTACCAAAATGTTCATAGCAGCCCTATTTACAATAGCCCGGAGATGGAAACAACCTAAGTGTCCATCATCGGATGAATGGATAAAGAAGATGTGGCACATATATACAATGGAATATTACTCAGCCATAAAAAGAAATGAAATTGAGCTATTTGTAATGAGGTGGATAGACCTAGAGTCTGTCATACAGAGTGAAGTAAGTCAGAAAGAGAAAGACAAATACTGTATGCTAACACATATATATGGAATTTAAGAAAAAAAAATGTCATGAAGAACATAGGGGTAAGACAGGAATAAAGACACAGACCTACTAGAGAATGGACTTGAGGATATGGGGAGGGGGAAGGGTAAGCTGTGACAAAGTGAAAGAGCGGCATGGACATATATACACTACCAAACGTGAGGTAGATAGCTAGTGGGAAGCAGCCGTATAGCACAGGGAGATCAGCTCGGTACTTTGTGACCGCCTGGAGGGGTGGGATAGGGAGGGTGGGAGGGAGACGCAAACGGGAGGGGTTATGGAAACATATGTATATGTATAACTGATTAAATTTGTTATAAAGCAAAAAAATTAAATAAAATAAAATTTAGAAAAAAAAAAAAAAAAAAAAAAAAACTATATCTGCAGTGAATTCCCTCGTGGTCCAGTGGTTAGGACTCCACACTTTCACTGCCGAGCACCCGGATTCAATTCCTGGTCAGGAAATTAAGATCCCACATGCCATGCCGTGCAAATAATAATAATAATACATAAAATAAAATCTGCTAGGGGAGACATACTATTTTTTAAAAAACTGTATCTGCAACCTTATGTTTTCTCCCAGTGGTTGGTGCTTAGTGCTGAAATATGTTTCCAGACATGATGAAGGGATGTTTTCTAAGTGTCTGTGTCAATAATTAAAGATTAATCCTGATCCTACACATGGAGAAAATCGATTGGGGAGGAGCTGGAGGTCGTGTGTAGCCTACAGAGAAGTTTACCGAACAGAGTTACATTTGCTCAAGGAATTAGAAGTCGCAGAGCAGACCAAGTGCAGTGCCCAGTACTGCAAAACACTACTCACAGAGGGTTCTGCACCAAACCAACAAATGAGCCTAATTCTGAGATGAAATTTTCAGAGTTCTTCCAAATCTTATTTTAAGACTTCTTTATCATTTGTTTTTGCTTTTTGCTTTTGCTTTCAAAAACAGCAAGAGACCCAACTGAAATGAAAGTTCAACCAAAAGACAGATTGCATCCACTTTTCCCATCATAAAACTTGAAGCATGATTTCACAGTGGTGCAACAGTTTTGGAGTTCCACAGGAGGATGAACATGTATGTCATGGACAAACGTGGATGGTCCAAAATCAAGATAAAAAACAAAGCCCTAAAAATGATCCTCTTTAGGCAGGTACTCTACATCATAAAAAATAACAGAAGTAAGAATCTTTCCCCATAAAACCATCAGCTGTACTGTGCCAACGAAGATGTGGAGAGGCATAGATGCCATGTTGATAGAGGGATGCAGATTCCACGGATGGAATCCTATGTGGTCATGAAACATGACCATAAAGACTGTGCAGCACCTGGAAAAATGTTTTTGATAAAAGGTTGGAATAGAGAGAAGCAAGGTGTAAATAGTGTGTGCACTTAGGTACACATAAATCTGTCCATCCATATAAGAATTGGAAGGGATCATGCAAAAGGTTAAATGTCCTTGCTTTAGGGTGGTGGGATTATCAATAATATTAATCATGTTAAATCGACATACATCTTGGTTATTTAAACGTTTAAAAGGGAGGAAGGGGAAGGGTTGCCAAGCAGGTGTGCTATTTCCCAACATTGGGTCTAACATCCAAAAGGAGGTGGCCACAGCCCAGGAGCAGTGGGAGCTGGGGAGCTGGTGAGCAAAGAGAAGTGGGTTTGAAAGAACTCTGTCTCCCGCCAACACCTAACAATGCCTAGTGGGGGGCAGGGGTCAGAATAATTAAGGGAAAAGGGGGAAATGTGTAGAAATCTGTGGTGAAGGAGAGGGTTCCCTGAAGGTGTAGGATTACACCAAAGGCCTTTGGAACCCTGACACTGAAGAACAGCAGGATCTAGTGCTCAGAGCACACCCTGGGCTGTACAAGCTACTCTGACCTGCCCTCTCTTCTCTTCCTGAATCACCATGGCCTCTCCCCACAGGCTGAGCAGTGCTCTCAGCCCTGCCTCATGCATAGAGAACTGAGGCTCTGGACCAGCCTGGGCCACACAGCCAGCAGGTGGTGGTGGCTGCTACAGACTGAATCATTCAGCCCCCCGCCCCCTGTAATGGGATTAGGTGATGTGGGCTTTGAGAGGTGATTAGGACATGAGAGTAGAGCCCTCATAAATGGGATTAGTGTTCTTATCAAAGAGACCCCAGAGAGCTCCCTCAACCCTTCTGTCTGCCATGAGAGGACACAGGGAGAAGACCGCCTATGAACCAGGAAGCATGTCTACACCAGACACCAAATCTGAGGGCGCCTTGGTCTTGGACTTCCTAGCCTCCACAACTGTGAGAAATAAATATCTGTTGTTTAAGCCACCCAGTCTGTGGTATTTTGTAACAGCAGCTTGAACAGACTAAAGACAGTGGCCTTCTGATTCCTTGTCCAGAGCGCTTCCTCTTCAAACTCAGACCCCTCAAGGCCACCATGACACACAGCACCAGGCAAAGCTGGGCAACCTCCTGGCCTCACTGCTCCTGGTCACTGGGACTCAGGGCACCCCAACAGATTCCTCCAACGGTCTGGAGAGGAGCCTCCTTTCTCATGAGTGCACTCCTATGGGGAGAACACTCCCTGGGAAGGAGATGAAAATGGGCTGAAGGGGGACTTCCCTGGTGGTCCAGTGGTTAACACTTCGCCTTCCAATGCACGGGGTATGGGTTCTATCCCTGGTGGGGGAACTAAGATACCACATGCCCCACAGCCAAAAAACCAAAACATAAAGTAGAAGCAATATTGTAACCAATTCAATAAAGACTTAAAAAAGAAAAGCAAAGAAAGTGGGCCAAGCTAAGTGGGCCCCAGCAGCAGGCGGCCCTGACTGCCCTCGGCTGGATATGAAACTCATATAAATGGTGTAGAGAACACACACAACCTTATCACTCCTCCTTCCAAGGCCTCCTGCTGACCTGAGGGAGCTCAGGCCTGGCCTGTGTGCCTGGAACAGGTCATGGCCTCCCTCTGAGTGACATTTCTCCCTTGTAAAACAATGACAATAACCTCTGTCTTCCACAATTCATCATGCTGTTGTGGGAAAGTTTTAAGATTTTAAGTTATCCTATAACTTGTTAAGCTCACATTTTGTGATTGCATTATATTCAGAGAGAAATACAGATTGTGATCCTACAGATAAACTCAAATTTATCAATATACATAAACACCTGCAGAACAAACACCTACCAACCTACTGCCTAGCCCATTAGATCAAAAATCCTTTAGCTGGATTTCAAGCCATTGAGGAAGAATTTCTCCAGAATGTGGCTCCAGCTTGTTGCCCAAGCCTCTCTCTTGTTATTCCTTGGATGGTCATCTACTTGGTTTTACCAGCCCCTTGTCTTCTTCCCCTCCTAATAACAACACTCCAAATTGTCCTTTGGGGACCATCCTCCACTCCTGGTCCTTTCAGCTCCAGTGGGGTACACACAGATGTGCCCAGTTGCACACAACCGCCCCCCAAACACACAGATCAGAGATGCTGCCTGGGTCATCTCAGTGACTGGTGCAGGTAATCCATATTGACCATTGGAGTGAATCAGTGGGACTATTGGGAAAGAGAAACTCTAATGCTGAGGATATGGACCTGGAGCTGCTGACAGTTGCCCTGCCACTTCATGGGAAAGAGTGAGGGCATCCTTGACAAATATGGAGCCAACACAAGGAAACACAAAATCAAGGCACCTCTAGCTGTGCCTGAGCAGATATTTCCCTGGACATTTCAGTTAAATTCCCTTTTTAATTAAGCCAGTCTGAGCTGGGGTCCTGTCACATTGCTATTTGAAAGTTTAAGGATCCAAAGGCAACTAGAAAGGTGGACTCTAAGGAGATGATGCTCAATGAAGGTAAAAGAGACACCCTGCTCTGGGGACCATGATTCTTCCATGACCTCTGGAAGGGGATTTGGAGGCCACAGTGAGATATAGTGGTTGAAAAATTCTTGGGGGCCTATGGCTGGGATTGGGGTGAGGAGGGGGAGCAGAGCTGCCTAGGCACACCTTATGGGTATAGGGCACCACACACGTTTTCAGGTCCACTGATCTGCTTGGTCCTCGGAGTGGCTGGGCCAGTTCCCTCCAGCCACTTACTGCAGGGTGATATGCAGGTGTCCTCGTATTTGTGTATGCCACAATGTGGAAAGAGCTGGAAAGCAAGACCCTACAGTGCCATCACCAGTGAGGAGGCCACTCCAGTCAGTCACTTTGGGATCAGAACAGCATGCACTTAAGGGTTAAAGACCACAAACTACAAAGCATGGGACTGAGCCAGAGAGAAACCCAAATGCATCAACCTTGCCTTTGACTACTATGGCTAGATGCAGGGCGGGAGAGCAGGACCCTGAGAGAAACAGAAATTTTGCAGCTGGAGAGTGTTCCCAAAGTGTGGAGCAGTGAAGGGGGCATGGTCATGAAAACTGCAGCAGTTTGGATGACTTCCCCCTCCCTCCACCCCCGCCCTGTCCTCCTCTAGGGTAACATTCTAGGGCACCTATCTGACACTGTTGGTTGCTCCCCAATAGCCATTCCTAAGCTCCCTTCCTCACAAAGCTACCATTTTGTTCCACTGGCAACATGCCCAGACTCAGAGGGTTCACCAAGCTTGGCTAAGGTCTCCTGTGGCAACGCCATCACCCTTGACAGGATGATGGTGATCACTGGCCCTGGTTCTGGCTGGTGGCTATAAAGGAAAGTTCCCTAACTCAAATAAAAAAGAAAGCCTCTCGAGAAGATAGCTTTTTCCTGCCCTCTTCCCTTCTACCTTGGCTATTCTTGTGTGAAGACATGTGCTTGGAGCTGCAGCAGCCATCTTGTGACCATGAGGAAAGACCAAGTGAATGGCAGCATTTTGTCTGTGTTGAGGCGTCAGGAGGACCTAGGTCCATGTGCGGCACCCTTCGGCCAGCCTGAGACCCAGAGTCACTTCCCCTTGATCGCCCAGCACCCCCAAGCCACTCCCGGGGCTCACGATACACCAGAAATACATCTACACGTGGAACAACTCCTACAGAACACCTACTGAACGCTGGCAGAAGACCTCAGACCTCCCAAAAGGCAAGAAACTCCCCACGTACCTGGGTAGGCAAAAGAAAAAAGAATAAACAGAGACAAAAGAATAGGGATGGGACCCGCACCAGTGGGAGGGAGTTGTGAAGGAGGAAAAGTTTCCACACACTAGGAATCCCCTTCATGGGTGGAGACTGCATGTGGCGGAGGGGGGAAGCTTCGGGGCCGCGGAGGAGAGCACAGCAACAGGGGTGCGGAGGGCAAAGCGGAGAGATTCCCGCACAGAAGATGGGTGCCGACCGGCACTCACCAGCCCGAGAGGCTTGTCTGCTCACCCGCCGGGGTGGGCGGGGCTGGGAGCTGAGGCTCTGGCTTTGGTCGGAGCACAGGGAGAGGACTGGGGTTGGTAGCGTGAACACAGCCTGCAGGGGATTAGTGCACCACGGCAAGCCGGGAGGGAGTCCGGGGAAAAGTCTGGACCTGCCGAAGAGGCAAGAGACTTTTTCTTCCCTATTTGTTTCCTGGTGCACGAGGAGATGGGATGAAAAGTGCTGCTTAAAGGAGCTCCAGAGACGGGCGTGTGTCACAGCTAACAGCGTGGACCACAGAGATGGGCATGAGATGCTAAGTCTGCTGCTGCCGCCACCAAGAAGCCTGTGAGCGAGCACAGGGCACTATCCACACCTCCCTCCTGGGAGCCTAGGCAGCCTGCCACTGCCTGGGTCCCGGGATCCAGGGACAACTTACCCGGGAGAACGCACGGCGTGCCTCAGGCTGGTGCAACGTCCCGCTGGCCTCTGCCACCGCAGGCTCGCTCCGCATCCACACCCCTCCCTCCCCCGGCCTGAGTGAGCCAGAGCCCTGCAAGCAGCTGCTCCTTTAACCCCATCCTGTCTGATCCAAGAACAGACGCCCTCTGGCGACCTACACACAGAGGCGGGGCCAAATCCAAAGCTGAGCCCTGGGAGCTGTGAGAACAAAGAAGACAAAGGGAAATCTCTCCCAGCAGCCTCAGGAGAAGCAGATTAAAACTCCACAATCAACTTGATGTACCCTGCATCTGTGGAATACATGAATAGACAACGAATCATCCCAAATTGAGGAGGTGGACTTTGAGAGCAAGATTTATTATTTTTTCCCATTTTCCTCTTTTTGTGAGTGTGTAAGTGCATGCTTCTGTGCGAGATTTTGTCTGTATAGCTTTGCTTTCACCATTTGTCCTAGGTTTCTATCTGTCCCTTCTTTTTACTTAAAAATTTTCTTTTTCTTAATAATTATTTTTATTTTAATAACTCTATTTTATTTTATCTTATTTTATTTTATCATCTTTCTTTCTTTCTTTCTTCCTTCCTCTATTATTTCTTTCTTTCTTCCTTCCTTCCTTCCTTCCTTCCTTCCTTTCTTTCTTTCTTTCATTCTACTTTTTCTCCCTTTTATTCTGAGCAATGTGGATGAAAGGCTCTTGGTGCTGCATCCAGGAGTTAGTGCTGTGCCTCTGAGGTGGTAGAGCCAACTTTACAACACTGGTCCACAAGAGACCTCCCAGCTCCACATAATATCAAATGGCGAAAATCTCGCAGAGATCTCCATCTCAACACCAGCACCCAGCTTCACTCAACGACCAGCAAACTACAGTGCTGGACACCCAATGCCAAACAACTAGAAAGACAGGAACACAACCCCCCCATTAGCAGACAGGCTGGCTAAAATCATAATAAGTCCACAGACACCCCAAAACACACCACCAGACTGGACCTGAACACCACAAAGACAAGATCCAGCTTCATCCACCAGAACAAAGGCACTAGTCCCCTCCACCAGGAAGCTTACACAACCTGCTGAACCAACTTTAGCCACTGGGGACAGAAACCAAAACCAACGGGAAATACGAACCTGCAGCCTGCAAAAAGGAGACCCCAAACACAGTAAGATAAGCAAAATGAGAAGACAGAAAAACCACAGCAGATGAAGGAGCAAGATAAAAACCCACCAGACCTAACAAAGGAAGAGGAAATAGGCAGTCTACCTGAAAAAGAATTCAGAATAATGATAGTATATAAGATCCCAAATCTTGGTAACAGAATAGAGAAAATGCAAGAAGCATTTAACAAGGACCTAGAAGAACTAAAGATGAAACAAGCAATGATGAACAACAAAATAAATGAAATGAAAAATACTCTAGATGGGATCAATAGCAGAATAACTGAGACAGAAGAACGGATAAGTGAGCTGGAAGATAAAAGAGTGGAAATAACTACTTCAGAGCAGGATAAAGAAAAACACAATGAAAAGAACTGAGGACAGTGTCAGAGACCTCTGGGACAACATTAAAGGCACCAACATCTGAATTTTAGGGGTTCCAGAAGAAGAAGAGAAAAAGAAAGGGACTGAGAAAATATTTGAAGAGATTATAGTTGAAAACTTCCCTAATATGGGGAAGGAAATAGTTAATCAAGTCCAGGAAGCACAGAGAGTCCCATACAGGATAAATCCAAGGAGAAACCTGCCAAGACATATATTAATCAAACTGTCAAAAATTACATACAAAGAAAACATATTAAAAGCAGCAAGGGAAAAACAAATAACACACAAGGGAATCCCCATTAAGTTAACAGCTGATCTTTCAGCAGAAACTCTGCAAGCCAGAAGGGACTGGCAGGACATATTTAAAGTGATGAAGGAGAAAAACGTGCAACCAAGATTACTCTACCCAGCAAGGATCTCATTCAGATTTGATGGAGAAATTAAAACCTTTACAGACAAGCAAAAGCTGAGAGAGTTCAGCACCACCAAACCAGCTTCACAACAAATGCTAAAGGATCTTCTCTAGGCAAGAAACACAAGAGAAGGAAAAGACCTATAATAACAAACCCAAAACAATTAAGAAAATGGGAATAGGAACATACATATCGATAATTACCTTAAATGTAAATGGATTAAATGCTCCCACCAAAAGACACAGACTGGCTGAATGGATACAAAAACAAGACCCATATACATGCTGTCTACAAGAGACCCACTTCAGACCCAGAGACACATACAGACTGAAAGTGAGAGAATGGAAAAAAGATATTCCATGCAAATGGAAACCAAAAGAAAGCTGGAGTAGCAATTCTCATATCAGACACAATAGACTTTAAAATAAAGACTATTAGAAGAGACGAAGAAGGACACTACATAAAGATCAAGGGATCAATCCATGAAGAAGATATAAGAATTGTAAATATTTATGCACCCAACATAGAAGCACCTCAATACATAAGGCAAATACTAACAGCCATAAAAGGGGAAGTCAACAGTAACACATTCATAGTAGGGGACTTTAACACCACACTTTCACCAATGGACAGATCATCCAAAATGAAAATAAATAAGGAAACACAAGCTTTAAATGATACATTAAACAAGATGGACTTAATTGATATTTATAGGACATTCCATCCAAAAACAACAGAATACACAGTTTTCTCAAGTGCTCATGGAACATTCTCCAGGATAGATCATATCTTGGGTCACAAATCAAGCCTTGGTAAATTTAAGAAAATTGAAATTGTATGAAGTATCTTTTCCGACCACAATGCTATAAGACTAGATATCAATTACAGGAAAAGCTCTGTAAAAAATACAAACACACACTGGGCTTCCCTGGTGGTGCAGTGGTTGAGAGTCCGCCTGCCGATGCAGGGGATACGGGTTCCTTCCCCGGTCTGGGAAGATCCCACATGCCGCGGAGTGGCTGGGCCCGTGAGCCATGGCCGCTGAGCCTTTGTGTCCGGAGCCTGTGCTCCGCAATGGGAGAGGACACAACAGTGAGAGGCCCCCGTACCGCAAAAAATAAAAAATAAAAAAAAAACAAACACATGGAGGCTAAACAATACACTACTTAATAACGAAGTGATCACTGAAGAAGTCAAAGAGGAAATCAAAAAATACCTAGAAACAACTGACAATGGAGACACAACGAGCCAAAACCTATGGGATGCAGCAAAAGCAGCTCTAAGAGGGAAGTTTATAGCAACACAATCCTACCTTAAGAAACAGGAAATATCTCAAATAAACAACCGAAACTTGCACCTAAAGCTATTAGAGAAAGAAGAACAAAAAACCCCAAAGTTAGCAGAAGGAAAGAAATCATAAAAATCAGATCAGAAATAAATGAAAAAGAAATGAAGGAAACGAGAGCAAAGATCAATAAAACTAAAAGCTGGTTCTTTGAGAAGATAAACAAAATTGATAAAGCATTAGCCAGACTCATGAAGAAAAAAAAGGGAGAGGACTCAAATCAATAGAATTAGAAATGAAAAGGAGAAGTAAGGACTGACAGTGCAGAAATACAAAAGATCATGAGAGATTACTACAAGCAACTCTATGCTAATAAAATGGACAACCTGGAAGAAATAACAAGTTCTTAGAAATGCACAACCTGCCAAGACTGAATCAGGAAGAAATAGAAAATATGAACAGATGAATCACAAGCACAGAAATTCAAACTGTCATTAAAATCTTCCAACAAACAAAACCCCAGGACCAGATGGCTTCACAGGCGAATTCTATCAAACATTTAGAGAAGAGCTAACAATGATCCTTCTCAAACTCTTTCAAAATATAGAAGAGGGAGGAACACTCCCAAACTCATTCTATGAGGCCACAATCACCCTGATACCAAAACCAGACAAGGATGTCACAAAGAAAGAAAACTATAGGCCAATATCACTGATGAACAGAGATGCAAAAATCCTCAACAAAATACTAGCAAACAGAATCCAACAGCACATTAAAAGGATCATACACCATGATCAAGTGGGGTTTATTCCAGGAATGCAAGGATTCTTCAATATATGCAAATCAATCAACATGATAAACCATATTTACAAATTGAAGGAGAAAAACCATATGATCATCTCAATAGATGCAGAGAAAACATTCGACAAAACTCAACACCTATTTATGATAAAAACCCTGCAGAAAGTAGGCATAGAGGGAACTTTCCTCAATATAATAAAGGGCATATATGACAAATCCACAGCCAACATCGTCGTCAATGTTGAAAAACTGAAAGCATTTCTACTAAGATCAAGAACAAGACGAGGTTGCCCACACTCACCGCTCTTATTCAACATAGTTTTGGAAGTTTTAGCCACAGCAATCAGAGAAGAAAAGGAAATAAAAGGAATCCAAATCAGAAAAGAAGAAGTAAAGCTGTCACTGTTTGCAGATGACATGATACTATACATAGAGAATCCTAAAGATGCTACCAGAAAACGACTAGAGCTAATCAATCAATTTGGTAAAGTAGCAGGATACAAAATTAATGCACAGAAATCTCTGGCATTCCTGTACACTAATGATGAAAAATCTGAAAGTGAAATCAAGAAAACACTCCCATTTACCACTACAACAAAAAGAATAAAATATCTAGGAATAAACCTACCTAAGGAGACAAAAGACCTGTAAGCGGAAAATTATAAGACACTGATGAAAGAAATTAAAGATGATACAAATAGATGGAGAGATATACCATGTTGTTGGATTGGAAGAATCAACATTGTGAAAATGACTCTTCCACCCAAAGCAATCTACAGATTCAATGCAATCCCTATCAAACTACCACTGGCATTTTTCACAGAACTAGAACAAAAAATTTCACAATTTGTATGGAAACACAAAAGACCCCGAATAGCCAAAGCAATCTTGAGAAAGAAAAAGGAACTGGAGGAATAAGGCTCCCTGACTTCAGACTATACTACAAAGCTACAGTAATCAAGACAGTATGGTACTGGCACAGAAACAGAAATCTAGATCAATGAAACAGGATAGAAAGCCCAGAGATAACCCCACGCACATATGGTCACCTTATCTTTGATAAAGGAGGCAGGAATGTACAGTGGAGAAAGGACAGCCTCTTCAATAATTGGTGCTGGGAAAACTGGACAGGTACATGTCAAAGTATGAGATTAGATCACTGCCTAACACCATACACAAAAATAAGCTCAAAATGGATTAAAGACCTAAATGTAAGGCCATACACTATCAAACTCTTAGAGGAAAACATAGGCAGAACACTCTATGACATAAATCACAGCAAGATCCTTTTGGACCCACCTCCTAGAGAAATGGAAATAAAACCAAAAATAAACAAATGGGACCTAATGAAACTTCAAAGCTTTTGCACAGCAAAGGAAACCATAAACAAGACCAACACACAACCCTCAGAATGGGAGAAAATATTTGCAAATGAAGCAACTGACAAGGGATTAATCTCCAAAATTTACAAGCAGCTCATGCAACACAATCCAAAAATGGGCAGAAGACCTAAATAGACATTTCTCCAAAGAAGATATACAGACTGCCAACAAACACATGAAAGAATGCTCAACATCATTAATCATTAGAGAAATGCAAATCAAAACTACAATGAGATATCATCTCACACCAGTCAGAATGGCCATCATCAAAACATCTAGAAACAATAAATGCTGGAGAGGGTGTGCAGAAAAGGGAACACTCTTGCACAGCTGGTGGGAATGTAATTTGGTACAGCCACTATGGAGAACAGTATGGAGTTTCCTTTAAAAACTACAAATAGAACTACCATATGACCCAGCAATCCCACTACTGGGCATATACCCTGAGAAAACCATAATTCAAAAAGAGTCATGTACCAAAATGTTCACTGAAGCTCTATTTACAATAGTGCGGAGATGGAAGCAACCTAAGTGTCCATCATCGGATGAATGGATAAAGAAGATGTGGCACATATATACAATGGAATATTACTCAGCCATAAAAAGAAGTGAAATTGAGTTATTTGTTGTGAGGTGGATGGACCTAGAGTGTGTCATACAGAGTGAAGTCAGTCAGAAAGAGAAAGACAAATACCATATGCTAACACATATATAATGGAATATAAGAAAAAACATGTCATGAAGTACCTAGGGGTAAGAGGGGAATAAAGACACAGACCTACTAGAGAATGGACTTGAGGATATGGGGAGGGGGAAGGGTAAGCTGTAACAAAATG
This sequence comes from Mesoplodon mirus, assembly GCF_964341445.2. NCBI lineage: Eukaryota > Metazoa > Chordata > Mammalia > Artiodactyla > Ziphiidae > Mesoplodon > Mesoplodon mirus. The sequence goes on along the minus strand of NC_138980.1, from coordinate 24,390,080 downwards.
AGAGAGTGGCATGGACATATATGCACTACCAAATGTAAAATAGATAGCTAGTGGGAAGCAGCTGCATGGCACAGAGAGATCAGCTCGGTGCTTTGTGACCACCTGGATGGGTGGGATCGGGAGGGAGATGCAAGAGGGAGGAGATATGGGAACATATGTATATGTATAACTGATTCACTTTGTTATAAAGCAGAAACTAGCGCACCATTGTAAAGCAATTATACTCCAATAAAGATGTTAAGAAAAAAGAAAATAAATGTAAAGTTGTGAGAGGAAAAAAAAAACAAAAATAATAAAAATAAAGTGACAGGGTAAACAAAACAAAACCAAAAAAAAAAAAAAAGAGAGAATGGCAGAGAATGACCTGGCACCCAGTTATGGCCAAGTCATTGAACTAACCCAGCATCTGCAGGCTGACTTCCAGGATTCTCAGGTTATGCAAGATAATTCAATGACTGTACTGTTTAAGGACTCACACTTGGGGATTTTGGTACTGACCTTCAAAGACTTACTGACCACCACTTTCCTCTACATTATCTTATTTGCTCATCAGTACACAGGTAGTTGCGACCATCGTATTAGGGAAGAGGAAGCAGGAGCTCAGGAAGTTGAAGAGGTTAGATGCCAGGGATAGTAAATAGTGGGACTGAAACCCCATTTATCATCTACCCCTCTCTGCCTGCTGGTATAAATTCATTCAGCTTTCAGATCCCCGAACTTCAGGAGCGATGTTGCAAATCTTCAAAGCTAATGTGTAAAAGTCCAATTCAACAATTCCAAAATATATCTGTGAAAGGAATGTCCCAACAGTTGGCTCATTCGAAACATGCTGCTATTATTATAAAGCTCTCCTAAACTTCTGCAAAATAAAACAAGAAAAAAAAAAAAGAGTGGAGAGATAAAGTGAGTATGCCAGGAAGTAACTATAAACTTCTTTGGTTTGGGAGCCAGGAAATGTCAAGGAAACAAATGTAGCTCTGATTTATACTCCATCTCCAGTTGTGCCATGGGATTCAAAAATTGGCATTTTTATTAAAGCATACACCTTAGAGCAGCCCTGATAAGTGAAAAGCTGCCACAGAGGCCAAAAAAAGCTACATTTGATTCTGGGTTTTATGGTAACTTAACCAATATATATAGTTGATGGTAGGGAAGGAAAGGACTTGAATTTTACTCTGAGTCTCTGGGTTTTTCTTGTTTTCAAACTGATTGGTCTGGAGAATGGAAGACCAACAGCCAACAATAAATCACTCGTAAGCTGAAAATAGTTTCCTCTGAATACAACTAAATATTTCTTTAATTCTTGCATTAAAATTTTTGCTGTAGTATAGCAGCTATTTTATTTACTCTAAAATTTAAGCTTTTGTAATACTGTAACTATAGGTATAACTAATGGGGGGGTTGATTACCGAGGCAAGCTCTTTAAAGCACTTTAAAAGCATAATATCATATGCTTGTTTTGCATTTATATTTTTGGGTCATACTGAAGATACTATTGTTAATGACTCTTGCTCAAAAATCTTGCTTTTATTTTCTGAAAACCATTTCTTTATTTTGTACCATGGGAAGGGTCTTTAATAATGGTGAGTTATCATGAATATCCCTTTTTTGTAGCTTCTATATCTACATTATCAGGCACATCAGCCAGTCCCAAAGAAGTTATTTCACAGTTCTGTTCCCAAGGGAACAAAGACAGTGGGTCCCATAGTAACAGTGGCTTCTGTTGGCTTATTGTTTCCTTATTTTTTTCTGACATTAAAGTTGTGCATGGTTGGTAAGGATTTCTATTCTCTGAAAACAAGCTTGTTGGTAAAAGGACAAGCTGCAGGCATCCTCACATACACAACTACTTCAGCACAGGCTGAAAGGATGCTTCACTGAGAACAAATTAGAACTGAAAAACATGTTCAAGTACAAAGGTTCTTTCTTTAAGAGATTTTCAGTTCATTATTTATTTGTCCTTCATATCGAAGAGTTTTCCTAAATTATCTTCACATCTATTTAAACCCAATTACCAACTCCCACTATGCACCTCCCATGAGTCCCCTCATCTCAGCCAGGGACTCTCAGGATCACTGGCCAGGCCATGCACATTTCCCATCCAGTGACATTTGTAAGAAGAATGGCTAGGAGCAGGAACAGATTGGTGCCCTGGGAAAGAGATGCCTTTTCAGAGGGACACTCAAACAGCCAGAAGCTGAACCCCAACTGCATTCATAGTGTGGCATCTCAGATGCTCCAAGTAGAGACTCCTCCACACCAACTTTGGTTAGCTAGTAGCACGAAGTGTTAAGATGTGTCCTATGCTAATGGTACAGCCTGCAGAATGGTATAGCGAATTTCAAGTGGAAATCCCAGGATTTCAAATTTTCCCTTCCCCTTACTAATGAAGAGGAAAGAAGTGTGGGGGGCGCGGGGGGAGAGTGGTTTGGAGAGAGAGAGAGAGAGAGAGAGAGAAACAGACAGGGAGAGGGGGAATACTCTGCCCAATAACTCCTTGGAAGCAGGATGAAGCCTCCTATGATCTGCATAGTTCAGGACTTGAAAATCTCAGCAGTGGCTGCTTTCCCAGGACTCCCCTCCCTATTAATGGACACAATTTGCAAGTTCCTTCTAAAAGGTTTTACTGGGATTTCTGATTTACTCAATCAAAGCTTGCAGTTTATTTTTTATTAAGTAAAAGGGGCCCCGCATTCGAAAGAACAGCCTCAGTTATATCACTAACAGGGAGAAAATTTACTGGCCCTCCATAAATCAATTCAACATCCTTGTCTCTAAGGACTTGCCTAAAGGTAATGGGCTGCAATTATGAAAACATCACCAGGAGTTGCCAGCAGGGCCCCAGAGAGATTTCTAAAGTCTGCAGGCACTTTCAAGAGGAACATAGGAAATCATTTCATGAAGCAGCAATTTTGCCCAAAACCAAATTAGAAGAGATGTGATACTGGCTTCAATTAAAGTGACTAAGAAATAGGTATGGTGAACACAAAGGCATGGCACAGTCTTCTCCCATTCACCTTAAAGAATCCAAATTAACTCAAAAATGGATACACAGCTACAGTAATAAAGATCACAGCTGGGCACAGCTCAGGGGAAATGGTAGTAACAGCCCTGCCCATCCTCTCCTCTACCTTGAAACACTGTGGTGCTATTCATACTACAGTTGAGGATGCCCCTTTGGGGAGTATGCTTGCCACCTTGGGGTAGCTGCCTTTCCTAGGAAGAAGAGGATGGCTCAGGCAAGGGAGGCCAGCACAAACAGGGGCACTCTGGCCAGTCTACCACCACTGTTCTATGGGGAGGTGCCCTGCTGGAGGTTTTGATCAGCATGATGGGTGAGAGATTTGAAGTCCCAAATGTGGCTCCTGCTTTGAAGACACATAGCAGCAACCTTAACAGAAGTGTCCGAGAGTCTCATATGATGCTTCCAGCAAGGAAACTCAGCATCTGCTGGGTCCACAATGCCCAGGTGGCATCGCCTAGGTGGCGTCGACCGAATCCAGAGTCTGTATTTTTTGGCCCGGACTGTTTTTGATTCCCCTCACCCTGCCAAGCTGATGTTGGCACCCCCTCAGGTCTGGGTTGCCCTGGGTGAGCGCTGAGCCCAAGCAACCCCAAGCACAGCACAGCATCTCCAAGATGGAGCTGTTCTGAAACAATTTCCTGAGGGGCCGTAGGCTGGACAGGGCAGGTTGGATTGACCATGTGCCTCCAAGGGCCCCGGCCAGGTTCTGACTGAGGTTTCCTGCCACCAGGAAACCTCCGGTCTGCTGGGGGCCCCACACCTCTGCAGGTATATCAGCGTTGGGAACTATAGCTGCTACCAGTGACAGAAGTCACCACACACTTCCCGCAAGAGCTTCTTCATTATCCCGGCACAGGTAGGAAGGCAGGCCCTTAATGCTGGCGGGAAGCCACCGGTCCGAGTGCACACACCTGTGGAGACTCGCCCCCAGATCTGTTATTTCAAAGCCCGCAGTCTTTCCTCTTCCTCCCCCTGCTCGTCCCCGAAACAGCCCTTCTAGGTTGTTTTTCACGTAGGCCGACCCTGAGGGGGGAGCAGGGGCAGCAGGACCCCTCGGCCGCCAGCACCCCAGCCTCCCTCCCCACCCCACCCCACCCCCGACCCCGCGCAGGCTGCTCGGACGGACTCAGGCGCTCACGGCTGGCCGGCGGCCGCTCCGCACCGCGACGGCTCCCGGTGCACGGACAATCCCAGCCCCATGCTCAGCGACTTACCTCGCGCAGCAGGTGCTCCAGTTGCGGCTCGGCCCAGGCGACCAGGGTGTCCGGCGACCCCACGCGCCACAGCAGCTCCCGCTCTTCCTCGAGCGCCGCCACCCGGCCCTGCAGCGTGGCGGCCTGGACGCCCAGCAGCAGGCAGGCGACCGCTGAGCCGGCGGAGAGCGGCAAGCACAACGCGCTCACCGCCCAGGCCCCGGCTGCTGTCGCGGGGAGCTGCGCACCGCCGCCGCGCGTCCGGCAGCCCTTCCGCGCGTCGCCGCCGGCGCCCTGGCCTGGACTCATGGTGAGCTCATCGCGGGTGGACTCTCAGAGAGGACGGTGCACAGAGCCGGGGTCGCTGGCTGAGCGTGCTGGAGAGCCCGAGGAACGAGGTCGGCCCGGCACGGGGCTTGGCCTCCAGGCAGCAGCGGACCGCGGCGCACGCCCCCTTCCCTGCCGCCAGCTCCTCCACAGCGGCCACTTTGGGCAGTTTCCTCTATGCAAATAGACCCTGCCAGAAGAGGGGCCGGGACCCACCCAGGCGAGGAGCGGCCAGGCCAGAACTGCGTGGCGAGGGGGCGGGGGCGGAAACGGAGCTGGCTCCTCGGAGCCCCACAGCGCGTACCTGGCTGACCCCGCGCGCAGCACGCACCTCCGCCCTCACCTGGACGCCGGGCTGCACCCACTCCCGTGCATGCACCTCTGCGATTCCGCAGCCCGAGTTCCAGCTGCGATCCCAAGACGTCTGTGGTGCACCCAGAGACTCAGAGCGCCTTCTGCAGCCTACCCCTGGCTGCGGCATCATTCATTTGTTGGGAAAATTCCCCTCGACTTGTGAATTAACCTGACGCTTTGAAGTGTCAGAAGTTTTGAAGTACGAAACTTCAAACCCTGTGGAAAACTTAGTGAATCCTTTCTAGATGGTGCCCTAGCGCCGCTTGGTGGTGGAAAGCGACCTCTTGTGCATTCATCCTTACAGACGCAGTCAGGGTCGGGATTGAGCCCAGTGGAAGGATGCCTCTTAGAATATTGAATACTCTCACCATTTATTATGTGCCAGACATGCGGTGCTGGAAACAAATTGAAAGACCTTGTTCCTGACCTAGAGAAGTCTTTCATTTGAGAAAATTTAGGCTTTAACAAATGCAAAAGATAGGGGAAAAGAACTCCAACTTTTGATGAGCTGATGGCTTAATTCTGTAGTGGAAACACAACTTGGCCAAAAATAATCATCTAGTATGCACCACATTTAACCTATACTGCGATTCTGATGCAAATGTACACCCCAGGGGTAAAGTAGGAAAGCCTGAATGAGAATCAAATGGCCGGAACAGTCTTTTTCAAGAAAGGGGGGCAAGGCTGGAAGTCAAGCACATTCTCTGCTGGCTCAGATTCCTACCAGGCATATTGTATCCTAAAATGGGTCCCACATAACTCTCCCACTAACTCCAGTAATAATCAAATAAAAACAACAGACTTGCTTGGACCTTTGTAATTTGGGCAAATCCACAGCCGTTTTTGAAAACAAGACCTGTTATATCTTCCCACTCTCTAGGTATCTTTGGATTTATTAGCGTCTTTGGATAGATTACTTATCTCTTAACGCGGTTGAGGACCTTCAGCTGACATATTCCTCCTTAACTCCTGAATTTGGAGGGGAAAGTTACCTCCAAGATTGGAATAAAACAAATGGTTGACATCTCACCTCTGCAACTTTGTAGCTGTGACCTTAGGTAACTTGGGGTCACAGTTAAGTGGTTATACAGAGATAGGTCTTGCTAAGATCTAGCGTATGCCCAATAAATTGTCTGAAAAGTACTTGCTCAGCAAACTGGATTGTCTTCTTTGAAAAGAGGCCAACACCATGTTACAAGTGGGCACATCATTCTTGCTACAAACACATAGGCAAATTGCCCATCACCTGTAAAGTATTGTTCACCATATTCCAGAAGCTTCTGTGTATTAAACAAGCCAAGCTCCTTGGTCTCTTTGGCCTCTGCCCTTGCCTACAGCCTCACTATCTGGAATATCCTGCTCTCAGATCTTTGAGCAAGATCCTCCTTCAGGTCTCCTTAAACCTCACTATCTCCAAAAGACCTACCCAGACTGTCCAATCTAAGGAGGCTTCACTCGCAGTCCTCAGAAGGATTACTCAGGAAGATCATTTATCACTGTTTGAAGTTACCTTTTTATTAACAAGACAAAGTTATCCATTTGTCTTGTTCACCCCTGTTTTCCCAAAGAGCAGTACAGGATCTGGCAAATATTTGTCAAGTGAATTAAGGAAAGGCGAAAATATGTTTACTGTCTACAGCTTAATTTAAAAGACAAGGCAGAAAATACTCTATTTTGTAAGCTGGGGTCCTGGAAGGAACAGATGGCATCCTCAGACTGAAGACAGTCTGATTGTAGAGACTGTCTACATGCTGGGGCAGATAAAGGGAAGTCAACAGGGGATGTTGAAGAAGCACTCTGGAGTATAAACAGTGGGAGGCCACTATCATCTCTAGCTACAGGGGGGAGAAGAACGAACTGTGTGGGAACCCTGTGAATGCTCGGAGCTCAACAAAGGTCAGCTCAACAGGAGCTGTGGCCTTTGGTCAAGGGATACCACCTCTGCAAAACCATGGCTTGGAAGGTAAGGAGCTGGGGGATAATCTCTCTCTCCTCTTACTCTCTGAAGTGCTGGGTCTCCCACTGACCAAACCTACAGGGCAAGGGAGCCCAGATGATGCAATGCAAAGAGGTCAGCCTCCTAAGGGCAGAGAGCTGAGTCAGAGTGGTGGAGAGCAGATCTGGGGGCTGGGCAGGAATCCACTGCATTCCCTAACATGTATATAGATTACCAAGGTCAATCTAGCTACTGCTGCCTCTGAAATGGCTAACCTGTCAGCGATAGGCACTAGTCCTCAGGGAGACCAACTGGCTACTTGGTGGCAAATCAACTACTTTGGACTCCCTTCATCCCAGAAGGGCCGGCACTTTGTCCCTCACAGGGGTGGATAGCTATACTAGGTATGGGCTTGTCTTCCCTGTTTGCAGAGCCTCAGGCAGCACCACTATCCATACAGATTCCCCATTCCACAGGTGTGGAGTCCTATATAACAGAGCATCTGACCAGGGAACCCACTTTACAGCAGAGGAAGAGGGGGAGTGAGCCCATGACCATGGAATCCACTGGTTGTATTACATCCTGCACCAGCCAGAAGCAGCCAGCCTCACAGAACACTGGAACTGCCTTTTGAAGGCACAGGTGAAGCACCAACTCAGAGTATTCAGAGACAATATGCTAAAAGACTGCAGTGCCATCTTTCAGGATGTGGAACACTCATTAAATGAGGGACCTCGGGCTTCCTTCGTGGTGCAGTGGTTGAGAGTCTGCCTGCCGATGCAGGGGACATGGGTTCGTGCCCCGCTCTGGGAAGATCCCACATGCCGCAGAGTGGCTGGGCCCCTGAGCAATGGCTGCTGAGCCTGCACGTCTGGAGCCTGTGCTCCGCAATGGGAGAGGCCAAAGCAGTGAGAGACCCGTGTACCACAAAAAAAAAAAAAAAAGAAAAAGAAGAGGGACCTCTACATGACCCTTTTTTTCCAATAATGCATGGGTCCAGGAACCAACGGGTAGAAGCAAGAGTAGCTCCACTCACCATCACGTCCCGTGGCTCACTGGGGGATTTTGTGCTTGCTGTCCTCACAAAGCTGGGCCCTGCAGGATTGGAGGTCCTACTTCTCAAGAGTGTTACACTTGTAAGGGCACACAGCAGGGATCCATTCAACTACAAGCTATGGCTGCCCCCCAGGGCACTTTGAACTCTGTGTCCAGGGACCTGAAGTCTAAGAGTCACCATTTTGGCAGGAGTACCTGACCCTCAACAGTAGGGAGAGGAGGCTGCTTTTATACAGTGGGGACAGGGAGGAATATGCCAGGCACCGTCTGGCACTCCTTTGCCCATCCTAACTGTAAATAGCAAGTGCAGCAACCCAGCCTGATGTTTCTCAAGGGCTCAGACTCTTCAGAATAAAAGGGCATTATAAAATATCTTATTCAAAAGGGATTACTTGGGTCAGATAGGGTTGATAACCACTGTATAAGATTATAAATAATGTTGATAATGAAGAGGTTCAGATATATTCAAAATGCTCTGTTTAAGAAGGCAGGGGTACTTAAACATTTTTTTTATATTTCCAACAAAAATGGTTCAAATTAAGCTTTAAGTCTTAAAAGGATAAGTTTCAATTCCATGAGGAAATTGTTACTTAGAAAAGGCAGTATGATATTGTGGGAAAAGCATCAGGTATTGATGTATAATGCCTAAATTCCAGTTGTGGTTCCACTAATAGCTCACAGCTACTTACTATTTCAGACCCCCAGTTTTCTAGTTTGCAAAATGGATATACCAACAGGGACTAGACTTACTCAATCTGAAACTAGAAAACTAAACAAACTATATGAAACGGCAGTTTTGAAGATACTGGACATCAGGCAACGAGGGACAGTGACCCTTGGGAGATGGTGGAAAAATGAGGTGAGCCCAAGGATTGTCCCACCTTACTCTATGGAGAGATGTTTTCAGGCCACAGTGCAGGAAGGGGGACCCAGGCAGAGCCACCCTAAGGTGAAGGAGCTGCAAGTCCAAAGAAGCTGAGGCAGTTAGAATTTGCAGGGTAGAGGACTGGAGAGCAGAGCTGCACACAGAAAGAGAACTCTCCGCCTGAGATCATCACATTTGTGAGGAAACTACTGGGGCCAGGACAGAACCACTCAAAAGGATGAGACTCTAATTAGAGAGGAAGCAATCCCCACAGCCCACAGGCCAGGGAGAGCTCTTCTTCCCACCAGCCAGCATGGAAAACCTTCTAATTCAGAGGGCATTGGGTAGAGTACTCAAAAGATTTTGCATCAACAGTGGGCATAAACTAGCGCTAGACTAAATGCTGCTCTCGTCCTGCCTAATAAAGCTTAAACCCCAAACCTGAAAAGATCAAAATGATTCAAGTAATTTAATCATGTTCCATAATAAAGCTCAAGTGAATATAAAAATACCCAATAACCTACAAGGTAAAACAAAAAGCCAAAATTACCAGGCACACAAAACAGCAAGAAAATATGACCCATGATAGGAGAAAAAGCAATCAATCAAAACCACCTCAGAAATGAAAGAGATGATAGCATTAGCAGATAAGGATATTAAAGGTTATACCTGTATTCTATATGTTCAAGGAACTAAGAGGAGATACTGAACATGTTAAGTAGAGACAAAAGATTTTTGTTAAAAGTCTAATCTAGAGGCTAAAATGACAATGTTGAGATGAAAATTAAACTCTATGGGATTAAAGGTAGGTTAGACACGGCAGGAGATTAACATAGTTGCAGTAGATGGGACTTCCCTGGTGGCTCAGTGACTAAGAATCCACCTGCCAATGCGGGGGACACAAGTTCAAGCCCTAGTCCGGGAAGATCCCACATGCCATGGAGCAACTAAACCCGTGCATCACAACTCCTGAGCCTGCGCTCTAGAGCCCATGAGCCACAACTACTGAAGCCCGTGCACCTAGAGCCCATGCTCTGCAACAAGAGAAGCCACCGCAATGAGAAGCCCGCACACTGCAACGAAGAGTAACCCCCGCTCATGGCAAATGGAGAAAGCCCGTGCACAGCAATGGAGATCCAACACTGCCAAATAAATAAATATATATATTTTAAAAAAGGAAAATATAGCAGTAGAAATTATCTAAAATGAAACAGAAGGAAAAAGCTTGGAAAAAAAGAAAAAAAGAACATGTATTATCTCTTTAAAAGATAATAGATGGCTTAAGGCAAAAATAACAATGTATTGCAGGGTTTTAACATATGGCTAAGTAAAAATGTATGGCAAAATGGTATAAAGCCCAGGAGGGGAAAATGGTAGTGTACTGTTACAAGATTCTTTTACTGTATGTGACATAGTATAATGTCAATTACAAGCATACTGTGATAAGGATGTATACTACAAACTCTAAAGCACATGCTAAACACACACACACACACACACACAAACACATACACACGGTTTAGCTAATAAACCAGCTAATAAAGTAGAATTATGAAAAATACTCAGTTCAAAATAAAGCAGAAAAAGGAAAATGGGAAGAAATGGGAAAAATAAAAAAAAATAGGAAGATGGTAATCTAAACCCCCAAATATCAAAAATCCCATTAAATATAAATGGTCTAAACACAACTAACAGGCAAAGATTGTGGCACATATATACAATGGAATATTACTTAGCCATAAAAAGAAATGAAATTGAGTTATTTGTAGTGAGGTGGATGGACCTAGAGTCTGTCATACAGAGTGAAGTAAGTCAGAAGGAGAAAACAAATACCATATGCTAACACATATATATGGAATCTAAAAAAAAATAAAAAATGGTCATGAAGAACCTATGGGCAAGATGGGAATAAAGATGCAGACCTACTAGAGAATGGACTTGAGGATATGGGGAGGGGGAAGGGTAAGCTGGGACAGAGTGAGAGAGTGGCATGGACATATATACACTACAAAATGTAAAATAGATAGCTAGTGGGAAGCAGCCACATAGCACAGGGAGATCAGATCAGTGCTTTGTGACCACCTAGAGGGGTGGGAGAGGGAGGATGGGAGGGAGGGAGACGCAAGAGGGAAGAGATATGGGGATGTATGTATATGTATAACTGATTCACTTTGTTATACAGCAGAAACTAACACACCATTGTAAAGCAATTCTACTCCAATAAAGATGTTTTTAAAAAAAGATTGTCAGATTAGATAAAAATGCAAGACCCAAATATATACTTCCTACATAAAACACTTCATAGATAAATAAATAAATAAATGGATGGAAAAAAGATGTACCATGGTAACATACAAATGGAAATAGTATCTATTTGTGCTCATTTCATATGGTTCCTACAGGACTAAAACCAAAAGGATAGGAAAATCATTTATAGACTATAGAATACTGTATAAATCAAGAATATAGGGTATACATCAAGAAATGGTGAAAATAACAGCTACTTTATATAAATTCCCTTATTTAATCCTCACAACCACTCTTGGGAAGTTAGGTATTAGTATTTCAACTCATAGATGAGACTACAGAGAATACCTAATTTGTCTACCTATACAGGGAATCCCAGGGTCTAAATTCAATCTGACTCTGCAGGCAAGCATTGTCACACAAGTCATATTGTTCTCACGTGTGCAATTATTGTGAGGACACACAACATAACTTAAATGTTCCTAAAAATAATGGGAAAATATTAAAAAAATAATAGCAAGATCTTTAAAAATTAAACTCCTCTATTAATGACATGCTCTAATCATTTAGGCTGGTTATTATCAATCATTCTCAAAACTGTACCTACCCATGTTGCCTTTAGTTAAGAGTAAATCCAGCAGTGTTTAAAAGCACTGGGTTCTTTTTAAAAAGGTATCTAAATTGGAAGGGAAGAGGGAAAACTGTCATTATATGCAGATGACAATGATACTCTATATAGAAAACCATAAAGACTCCACACAAATGCTATTAGAACTGATAAATGAATTCAGCAAGGTAGCAGGATATAAGATTAACATACAGAAACCTGTTGCACTTCTTTACAGTAATAATGACATATCAGAAAGAGTAAGTAAAAAACCAATTCATTTTATAATCACATCAAAAACAAAAAACAAAAAACCTAGGAATAAACCTGACCAAGGAGGTGAAAAACGTATTTGCTGAGAACTGTGAAACATTGATAAAAGAAACTGAAGATGACTCAAAGAAATGGAAAGATATCCCATGTTCTCAAAGTGGAAGAATTAATATTGTTCAAATGTCCATACTACCCAAACCAATCTACAGATTTAATGCGAGCCCTGTCAAATTACCCATGACATTTTTCACAGAATTAGAATAAATAATCCTACAATTTATACAGAACCACAAAAGACCCAGATTTGCCAAAGCAATCCTGAGGAAAAAGAACAAAGCTGGAGGCATAACCCTCCCAGAATTCAGACAATACTACAAAAGCTACAGTAATCCAAACAGTGTGGTATGGGCACAAAACAAGACATGGATCAATGGAACAGAATACAGAGCCCAGAAATAAACCCACCCACTTATGGTCAATTAATCTTCGACAAAGGAGGCAAGAATATACAATGGAGAAAAGGCAGTCTCTTCAGCAAGTGGTGTTGGGAAAGCTAGTCAGTCAGCTGCATGTAAATCAATGAAGTTAGAACACTCCCTCACACTATACAAAAAAATAAACTCAAAATAGCTTAAAGACTTAAATATAAGACATGACACCATAAAACTCCTACAAGAGAACATAGGCAAAACATTCTCTGACATAAATCATAGCAATGTTTTCTTAGGACAGCCTCCCAAGGCAAAAGAAATAAAAGCAAAAATAAACAAATGGGACCTAATCAAACTTATAAGCTTTTGCACAGCAAAGGAAACCATAAACAAAACAAAACTACAACCTATGGACTAGGAGAAAATATTTGCAAATGATGTGACCAACAAGGGCTTAATTTTCAAAATATACAAACAGCTCGTACAACTCAATAACAAAAAACCCAACTACCCAATCAAAAAATGGACCTACATAGACATTTCTCCAAAGAAGACATCCAGATGGCCAAGAGGCACACAAAAAGATGCTCAGCATTCATTGCTAATTATTAGAGAAACGCAAATCCAAACTACTGAGGTATCACCTCCACCAGTCAGAATTGCCATCATCAAAAAGTTTACAAAAAATAAATGCTGGAGAGGGTGTGGAGAAAAGGGAACCCTTCTACACTGTTGGTGGGAACATAATTTGGTGCAACCACTATGGAAATCAGCATGGAGGTTTCTCAAAAAACTAAACTAGAACTACCATATGATCCAGCAATCCCACTCCTGGGCATATACCCAGAAAAGATGAAAATGAATTCTAATTGGAAAGGATACATGCACCCCAATGTTCATAGCATCACTATTTACAATAGCCAAGACATGGAAGCAACCAAAGTGTCCATCGACAGATGAGTGGATACACACACACACACACACACACTAGAATATTACTCAGCCATGAAAAAGGAATGAAAAATGGCATTTGCAGCAACATGGATGTACCTAGAGGTTATCATACTCAGTGGATAAGTCAAAGAAAAATATCTTGATATCACTTATATGTGGAATCTAAAAAGATGATACAAATGAACTTATGTACAAAACAGAAATAGACTCACAGACATAGAAAATAAATGGTTACCAAAGGGGAAGTCGGGTAGGGATAAATTAGGAGTTTGGGATTAACAGATACACACTACTATATATAAAATAAATGACAAAGACCTACTGTATAGCACTGCGAACTATATTCAATATCTTGTAGTAACCTATAATGGAAAAGAATCTGAAAAGGAATATATATATATATATACACACATATATATGTATATATATATTACTGAATCACTTTGCTGTATACCTGAAACTAATACTTCAATAAAAATAAAATTCAAAGCTCATGATAAAAAAAAGGAGCACTGTTTTTTTTTTTTAAGTTAAAAAAACCTTAATTTTCATTTATATTTGTAATGGGAAACATTTTAAGTCACTGGGAGGAGGGGGTGCATGGGAACTCCTCCAAATCTACAATTAATCTTTAATCTCATTACATGTAACTGCTGTTGATAGTATCTAAAGAACTAGACCTATGAGGTGTCTGCTCCTTTGGGATATTTAGGATTTAGGATTAAATATCCCAAAGGGACCACAAATTGTCCCTTTACAATTAAACCTATGCTAAAGTCTTTTAATTATATATAACTTCTCCCCAGAATTGCAAAGTTTAAAAGCAAACTAAAACCAGGAAAGGAGTGAATATAAGAAAATATATCTGAATAGTTGACCATTCTTGATTGGTTAAAAAAGGAAAAATTCTTTGAAAATTCTATTCCCCCTTCCAGTTTCAGTGAAATGTCACAATAAAAACTGCTATGATAGGGAGTCAAAACTAGAATTCTTGGGCTTCCCTGGTGGTGCAGTAGTTGAGAGTCTGCCTGTCGATGCACGGGACGCGGGTTTGTGCCCCAGTCCGGGAAGATGCCACATGCCGTGGAGCAGCTAGTCCCGTGAGCCATGGCCACTGAGCCTGTGCGTCCGGAGCCTGTGCTCTGCAACGGGAAAGGCCACAACAGTGAGAGTCCCACGTACCGCAAAAAAAAAAAAATGTAGAATTCTTGATAGTTTTGTAATTCCTGGTGCCCTAAAGAGGAACAACCAACATTACTGGGAAAATTTAAAAAACATGAAGTCACCTGGGTTAAAGCATTTATAGAAAGCAAAGTAACTGCTATTTACTAGGGGTTAAAGCATTTATAGAAAACAAAGTACATAACTGCTATTTACTAGTGGGTCAACTAAAAGCCAGGTAATCTGCTAGATTAAAAAAAAAAAAATTTTTGGCTGTGTTGGGTCTTTGTTGCTGAGTGCGGGCTTTCTCTAGTTGTGGTGCACGGTCTTCTCACTGTTGTGGCTTCTCTTGTTGCAGAGCACGGGCTCTAGGTGCATGGGCTTCAGTATTTGCAGTGTGTGGGCTTAGTAGTTGTGGCGCACGGGCTTAGTTGCTCCGTGGCATGTGGGATATTCCCGGACCAGGGATTGAAACTGTGTCCCCTGCATTGGCTATTAGATAACAGATATTATCCCTCAGTAATTCCAAGTAAGGAAGTACAGTTACTTTAAAGTAACTTACTCCTCCAAACACAGAGAAGACCTAGGACTAAAGTGGAAACCATGCTAGTAAGAAGTCTGAGCTCTTTTAATTCATTGAACTGCTACCCCAAAGAATTAACAGACAGGTAAGAAATGAACAAAAAGGGTCGGGATGCTTCTTTATATTTCAATTTCAATCTACAGGCTTGACTAGATCCAAATTCAATGTTTTTGTTTTAAAGGCAGTGATACCCCACAGGTGCTGTGTATTTCCTATTGCATCACCTCAGACGCATATCAACACATCTATCTGGTTGCCAACCTGAGGTTCAGCCTGATCCCTTCATTTTAAAGTTCTCCATCAGTTTTCCCCTCATGGTTTTAGCATCCACTGATGATTGGTGCCCAAATATAGTATTTCATAAAGAGTAGCAACACAGTGTATTTCTAACATCCCTTCTGTATTTATCAGAAGGAATACTATAAAAAAAACTTCACTAACTCTCAGTTTACAGGATAAGTGGGGACTAGAGGAAAGGACACCACTCCAATGAAATATTGAATATGGGAAACTCTCTAAAGACAAATGACCAAGTTTCAATTAGCAAAGACATAAAAAGAGGAGAAAAAGGCACATAGTGATTAAGAGATCTGAGACAAATTAGCTATGTGTGGACCCTGACTCGGTACTGATTCAAACTAACTTAAAATAACTCTTTAGACAATCATGAAACTTTATAGACCCTACCAGATAAGGAATTATTTTGTTAGGTGTGATACTCGCATTAGAAACTCATGGTAAAAGATATACAGTACAGAAATATGGATGAAATGGTATCTGACATTTGTACTTAAATGCAACAGGAAAATAAGTTGGGGAACTGATGAAACAAAATTTGCAAAATGCTTTTGATTTTTTAAGCTGGGCTATATATATTTAGAGGTTCATTATTCAACTTTTGCATGTTATTTTAAAAAATCACTAACATAAAACTGTCCGTAAAGGCTAGACTGGCCAAGGAGTTGTAAAGCCAACCTGACTTAAAACTTTACCTTCCCTCTATGAAAATATGGAAAAAATAAAACCAATTAACCAACTAACTGGATCAACTCTTTTAAGAATTAAAATTGTTTCTACCTATTTATTTGCAAACGTGCAATCTACTAAGCCAACAATTACTGACGCTATTAATACTGTTAATGACTCATGAATTCTTCTGTTCTATTTGAAAAGGTTGCCTTTTTTTGTTGTTGGCTGCTTGGCATGTGGGATCTTAGTTCCCTGACCAGTGATTGAACCAGTGCCCCCTGCAGTGGAAGCAGAGTCCTAACCACTGGACCACTAGGGAATTCCCAGAAAATGCAGCTTGTTAAACGAAGTACTAGATGTTCAAATTTACAAATTTTTTAAAACTTATTTCTTTTTGTCTGTGTTGGGTCTTCATTGCTGTGTGTGGGCTTGCTCTAGTTGCAGTGAGTGGGGGCTACTCTTCGTTGCGGTGCGCAGGCTTCTCATTGCGGTGGCTTCTCTTGAGGAGCACAGGCTCTAGGCATGCGGTCTTCAGTACTTGCAGCACATGGGCTCAGTAGTTGTGGCTCTCGGGCTCTAGAGCTCAGGCTCAGCAGTTGTGGCACACCAAGTTAGGTGCTTCCGCCATGTGGGATCTTCGCGGACCGGGGCTCAAACCTGCGTCATCTGCATTGGCAGGTGGATTCTTAACCACTGCACCACCCTGGAAGTCCCTGGATGTTTAAATTTAAAATACCTTACTTGCACCAAATTTTGTGGGAATCAGAAATTTCAAACTGGAAATGAGTTAAAAAGCCAGGCCACTAACTGACAAAGTGTTTCTTCATTCCAGGATGTCAAGATAGTTTAAATATAGGTTATCTGCCTATCTACTTAAAACAGAGTATATTTTCAAATTATCATACCATTTTAACCATTTTGATGGTTGAAGCTATGTATCAACTACTAAAGAAAAACGTGAGAAAAATGGAATCCAAGTAATTAAACTATTAGCCATTACATTCATTTCATCCCATTTCACAGAACCATGAACAAGAATCAAACTGAAGTTTTTAACTCAGTAAGGTGTATTATCACAAGAAGGCACAATGCTAGAATCTAGGATACCTGAGTTTAAGTCACAATTCAGCCGCAATTATTAGGAGTCGTGGCTGAGTCATTTCTAATTTCTCTAGCATCAAGCCCTTCAAGATTATTCAGAGGAATAGTTTTCAGCTGTACGAACTACAGAACTCCACTGGGTATTTTTCTACTGTCAACTGCATAAGTCAATTTTATTCGTCTACTCCAAAAATTTTGATGAATGCATGGATGAGAACACCTGAGCAAATAAGCAGTAGCAGAAAACACTGGAAATAACCTATTTAGCTGCACTTTTAAAACTAGGTTTGACGTCAATGGAATTTCTAGAAATAGTAAACTAGGAGACATCAAATCATGAGGGAAAATACCCAGTTACAAACGATCCATATTTATACACTGGCCATTCTAAACCTTTCCTGTTAGTGCTGAAGCTCCCAACACTGTCAAATAAAAACCTGGTGCTTTCAGAAATTGAGTCCAGAAGTACAAGGAAAAAGGCAAGTAAGAGTAGGAACCTGAGAGTTCACAGAAGATGGGAAGGAAGGTTAGCAGGAGACACTCATATGATACCAGAGGTACCATCCTCACCACTAAACTTTTCTTCTATCCTACCTAATTCACTGAAGTTTCACTTTAAGTCCTAAACTTCCATGAATTAGGCCTGGGAACTAGCAAATACCCTTAGTGAAGAATGTAAATACTTTTCAGCAGGGAAAGGGGTTAGCAATCATTAACTTCTTAGTAAGAAAGAGTGTGGATAGTTTTCTTTCCTCCTACATCCTGAGATCAGCTACTCCAAAGGAATGAGTTTCTGATGGGGGAGAAAGTAAACATTAATTTGGGAACCTGGAGCACTTGTAGGGAAAGGTCAGGAGGCTTCGGTAGTACAGTGGCTCTAGCAGTATGGAAATGGAGAGGAAACTAAAGGATGGCTGACTTCTGAATCTCTATAACGAGATTGCTGTGTTAAGGAAAAACCTTTTCTTTACATCAAATGCTCCTTTAAAAAAACCTTATAACATATAACATAGTTGAACTATATGTGGACTGCATCAGAGGCCTAAGAATAATTTAGGCAGTGATTCTATGGCAAAACTTCTTTCAGCTCTCTTAAATTCCTAGTCAACGTCAGGAACATAGCTTTACTCTATGTGCAAATGCTACCAGCGGATCATGTAGAGAAACCCACTTGGTATCACCATTTGTCATACCAAAAAATTACATGCATCTTATGTTCAGAATACAGATGAAACTCAAATCTTTGGTAATGCACTTCAGAAATGGGAATACTTTTAACAAAAATCTTTATCTGGATAAGCAATCATGAATTCTACAACAAAAAATATTTTTACCTGGCAGACTGATCAATAGTTTTGGGTTTTTTTTTTACTAAATTAACATTTACCATGTAGTTTTGTTTGTTTGTTTGTTTTTTGTTTTTTTGTGGTACACAGGCCTCTCACTGTTGTGGCCTCTCCCGTTGCGGAGCACAGGTTTCAGACGCGCAGGCTCAGAGGTCATGGCTCACAGGCCTAGGCGCTCCGCGGCATGTGGGATCTTCCTGGACCGGCGCACGAACCCGTGTCCCCTGCATCGGCAGGCGGACTCTCAACCACTGTGCCACTAGGGAAGCCCCTACCACTTAGTTTTTCATGTGTAAACAGGTAAGCAGAAAAGAATACCTACAGACAAACAAAAAGTTCATTATGTTAACCAATCAGGGTCTGGAAACTTCTGCAGTTTTCTTCCCAAGTGTTCTCCGATCAAATCATCTTTTTTTTTGTTTTCCAGTAAACAGTAACATAAATACAAATTGTTTAATAATAACCATAAAGTCTCATAGGCTGAGGTTTAAGTATTTATACTTCATATGGTAAGGAGACAGATATTGGACAATTTCTAGACTCCTGAAGATTTGGCATTAAAAACAAAAACCTCAGTCATCAGAATTCCTATTTCTACGTTTGTGACTAACTACATAAATAACCATTGGAAAACAGGACTTTCCAAGCTCACTTTCCAGTTAGACTTTAATCTTAAACGAAGTGTGTATGTGGTTTTATTAATCTACTACAATGCACAAGTTGGATGTCTTTCCATGAATGCTACTTACCACCACTGACATCAACCAATGAAACAGAACACAATACTTACAATTTAATGAAATTCCAACAGCAAACAGTTCCTATGGGTTTTGGTTTCTAATACCTGCCTACCTAAAGTTAATAATACTTATTACCTGTTCAACAATTACAGAAAAATCTTTTAAAGTTAAGGAAAGTTTGAGGTAAATAAAGAATATTCATTTAAGAATGAAATAGTCAAGATTTCCTTTTACTCAAAAAAAACAAAAAACCAAACACAAAAATCACTTCCAAGAGTCAACCTCCATGTACAAAAAGGCAAGATCAATCACTGGACACAAAGGATATTCCAAAGGTCTTTAAAAATGGTAATTAATCTCAAAAAAGGAAAATTAATTTTAGCTTTTATATTTCATTCATTATCAAGACCATATTTGCTTAACAAGATAATTATGCGATTGATACAAAACATACAGCATTTACACTTAACTGTACAAAATAATTTAAGGTTTATAAAAATATTAGAATGTTTAGAGTTGACTGACACAGTCTTAAATCATCTCTTCTAGAGAAGTATAGTAAGACCACTGATTTCCATTTTATTTCTTTTTTAATAAGTCAAAGAAAGGATGCTGCAATGCTTCATCCAAGATAATTCTTTTCACTGGATCATATTCTAACATTCTTTGAATCAGGTCAAACAGTTTCTCATGTTCTTCATCATGACAGAGCATAAATTCCTGAGGGGAAAAATGACTTTGTTTAAGAAAGACAATAAAAAATAGTTAAAACAGGGTGTTTTTTGTGTTTTTTTTTTGTTTTACCTTTAATGGCTTGCAGTGTCCCGTAACATATCTACCAGCAGAACTACGTTCCTCCCAATCTAGCTGATTATGATGAAAATACATCTGTTTCCTATAGGAAAGAGAAGTCTGGATTAAATTTTAAGAAAAAAAGAAACCCCAAACCCACATTCTTACCCTGCCCCAAACAGGGGATTGGGGGAAAAGATGGAACCATAAACATCTCTCTATATATACATAAACATACAATTTCTAAAAATCTCAGCAATAATTATATCGGATACCTTATATGGTATTTTTCCTAATCTTGTACCCTCTGAAGTTTTAGTATCCCACCTAAGTTGTACCATATGTGAAACAATGCCAGCTTCAAAAACAGAGGTTCCTAGATCCATTCCTGTAAATTCTGATTTCACTAGATCTGGAATGGGGCTAGAAATCGTTAACAATTCCCTGGATGACTTCTGCGGTGAAGCTATGTTTTGAAACCACTTATAGTATTCTTGTCCAAAGACGTACATGTGGTTTGCAACAGTCTGGAATTCAAATTTAGATAGGACTCCAAAATCAAGCTCTTTTTACTACTCTATGTATTATTTTTAAATCAACCTAGGAAAACATTTATGCAAAGGTTAACCTGAGTATAAAAACACCACTTTATTTACTGGATCACAAAGTAAATATTGCATTACTTTTCAAAAACTTGACTTCATGAAAAAGAATTCAAAATCTACAGTCTTTGGAATAAGCAATAACAACAAAGATGGGTTTTCTATAGTTTGAATATAGGCCACTGCATGTACCCAATAAGGACTTTAATCTTAAAAAGCATACCTTGTTTTCTGAATCATGTGTGTTGGTATGGGTCCTAATATACGTTCCATCATTGCCAGGTGTTCTTTATTATCATCAGTCTAAAAAAAACAGGAAAAAGAAAGTTAGCACTTTCCAGTTCCCTACACGCACATAAAAGGATAACACAAGAAAACAGTGTGTCCGGGACTTCCCTGGTGGTCCAGTGGTAGAGAATACACCTTCCAATGCGGGGGACGTGGGTTCGCTCCCTGGTCGGGGAACTAAGATCCCACACGCTGCGGGGCAACTAAGCCTGCCCACCACAACAAGAGAGCCCGCGAGCCACAAACTACAGAGCCCACACCCTCTGGAACCCGCACACTACAAGTGGAGAGAGAAAACCCACGTACCGCAACAAGAGAGAAGCCCACGTGCTGGAATGAAGACCCAATGCAACCCCCCCAAAAAAGTAAATAAATAAATGTTAAGAAAAAAAAAAGAAAATAGTGTCTCCATAAAAGGACTAGATTAGACAGCTATACAATTTATATTACACTCTACTTCAAAGATGGAATAAAACTGAATGAGCTACACTGATTGTCTGATTTCTGAAATGAATTGGTAAGGTTTGTAGAGCTGATTGAGGAACAACTTTTTAAGTATATTTTACTGAAGTACAGTTGATTTACAATGTTCGAATAATTTGTTTAATGTAAAACAGAACAGTTTTCCTTATTTGTATTACTTGCACTGTTTAACTGAGGGATGACTGGGAAGATTACCAATAACCTGGCTACTCATTTTATCGGTTGCTTAACTAACCTCCATTACCCAATGGATAGCAACTTTGTAACACTAATCCTAGACAATGAAAATACAGTCCCAATAATTCTTACAACAACCTTGAGCTAGGAATGTGGGAACATAACTTTCAAAGAGGTTAAGATACTAGCTCAAGCTCATATAGCTCATCAATGAGGAAACCTGAGCTGTGAACCCAAGTCAAAACTCATATTCTTAAATTACACAGTAACAGAGCTTTGGCTAAAGTCGAATAAATTGTTAAACTAAATGGTACACTCCTAAGCAGAGGCTGGAAAGCTTCTTCTATAAAGGACCAGATAGTAAATATTTTAGGCTTGGATGGTCACAGATGGTCTCCACCACATATTCTTTTTCATTTTTTAAAGCAGGCATCAGATAGGATATAGTTTGCCAATCCTTGCTCTGAAGAGCAGAGTCTATGTGCAATGCTTTTTAAATCCATTAACTACTGTGCCTAGCACACTGCTTTCAAAATGTTCTTAAGTCATGACAGGAATAAATAATACAAGCTCCATTATCTTCAAAAAGTTCCTTAGTTGAAGACTATTTTGGAGGGTGGAATTAAAATATAAACCACATCTCAAACCAAAGTTAATAATCGACGCTTAAGGTCTCAGAATGATTTACAATCATAAAACCATCTGAAGGATTTTATATGTGTCAGAATGAAGAAAGCATGCACTGTGCTCAACTTTTTCCTTGACCCTATAGCTTACTACCACAAAACCAGACACCACCCCCTAGAAATGTCCGACAGCTATGTTCTAGATATCAAACTTGTCTACAAACTCAGAGTACTTTTAACAGATCTCTACGGAGTAGACAGAAGTTTGGTGAGGTGCCCCAGAGCGGCGAACACATATATTCTGCAACAGCCACCTAAGTGACTTATAATTCATCACAGCTTCCTCCCTCCTCATCCTGCATTGCCATAACCTCAAAGCAACCTTGACAGTATTAGCCAGGAACTTCCTAACCACCCTCACCCCATCCAACAACACACCTTGATCAAATCACAACCCTCTTAAAGTTCTCCAATGGTTACACCACTTGAAGCTTTCAAGACTTTTAGTTTTCCGACATAAGCAAAATTATGAGGAAAACAAGTAGAGACCTAAATAACATTTTCTCCTTTTTGTTCTGCCAAGTAAGCCAATAACTATTATCATTGCATAGAAAGAACATTTTAATACCAAAAAAAACAGGAGAGATAATTTCTAAATGAAAGCCAGAACGGCAACCCTACAAAATCATTTTCATTTTAGACCGGTCTACATTTGGAAACCACTGACTCCTAGGATAAAACAAATACCTTTCTATGGCAAACAAGTCCACTATGAATCAGTACTTGCCTACTGACACCATTTTCCTATTTATCCAAGACACTCCGGCAGCACTATTCATCCTTCCTCAACTAGAGTAGCTTCCTTTATGCCTCTTGCATTTATGAATACCATTTCTTCCTGATATGGCCATCACACACTCTAGTTTTCTGACAAACTCTTACTCTTCCTTATAGCTTGGATTAAACTCCCTATTCCTCAGTGATGCCTTCTCGAAGGAAACTTAACCGTTCACCTTTTCTGGGTTCCCTTCTACATTGTTCCATTATAGCAAGTATCATATTGTACTGTACGTTTTCCCATGTCTATCCTGTGTATGTCTTCCTTGAGGAGAGAGATGCTGTCTTTTCATTTTTATACACACAGTGCTTAGAAATGTGCCTAGGGTGTCACACATGCTTAATACAACTTACTGTTTCTGAATTCTTTTAATAAAAGTGCAACATAACCAGAGCTGAATTAAAACTGACCATAGTAACACTAATGTAAATTTATGAAGGAGCATCACAATAAAATGGATCATAGGAAGTCAATATGAACCATGTGTTTAAAAGCTCCACATGCAGAATGAATTATGACCATTCACTGAGAGTAGTTCATTCAACTGTGGTTTTAGAGAAGGATGACTATTTTGCACATGGAAGTTTACATCTTAAGAATAATGACACTATGGCAACTTTCCAATATGGAAACCAAAACTTTAACATGCCTTTAACATTAAAGCTCATTATGAATCAGTAAGTAACATTTACTAAATACATACCTGAAAGACTGTGAAACCAAGGTAATATTCAATAAGAATGCAACCTATGCTCCAAACATCACATGGCTGAGACCAACCTAAAGCTATTTAAAAACAAAACCAAACATTTTATTAGGCAACAATTTTTAATTGCCAATACACAATATCTTTTCCTATGTGGGTGCTCTCTTTATATAGCCCATTTAGGAGAATATGATAGTAAATTCAGGGTTTACATTTTTAGTTTTATACCAAACATGATTCAGTATGCTTTCAGAGTCCTCCATATCCTTGTATCAACTTACAGTATTTTAACCTGGGGGAGGAGGCATTTTATGGAAAGTAAGAGGGGTGAGCAAATAGTCCATAGTCTCTGAATTGCTTGTGCAATGAGGAGCACTGTTATACCCACTTAACGGTTGTTCTATGAAATTTTACATTTTATTAGTGCAAACATAGGTCAATAATTATCCTCAGAGTGTAGTTACTAACCCCTTATCAATTACCATCAGCTTGATATCTGAGTTTATTTCTTCTATTAAAAGAAATAGTAGTGTCACATAAATTATGTAAGAATTATAATGGATATTATAAGCAGTGTCACCCATAAGCAGAATTATACAGATATTTAAAGTTCACATAGAGAGGTATCTATATATGTACTTTCAGGTTGTCTAGACATGATCATATATACTTTCTCCTTCAGAATTCTCAATAGTAACATTATTCAGAAAAGAAAAAAACACCTAGCCTTAAGTCTCTATCTATTTAGAAAGGAAAAGAGTAAACCTAAACCATACAGATGTTTTAACCTTTTAAAGATTAAGTTTTTAATAAAAAAATAATGTACAAATAAAACCTACTTTAAAAGACATTTCAATTACTTTCAGCAACATTACTGAATTTAAAGACAAAGGAAGAAACAATATATTCAAGGAACTTGACTATGATTTAGCCATTTTTGTTAACCCTCATGGTACTTATCACTTGAACAAAAGGATAATGGAGCATGGTTTCTACTTACAGTAACACATACAAAATCTGCAAATGATAGAGCTTGGATCTAAGATGAAAGTTTTCTTTTCCAGCCACTCCTGTCTCCCAGTCCAGCTTTCTCCCAAGTGACTGTAAACTACCTCATTCTCTTATGGCTCAGCTCTCATACTCTTTGGAATTTCACATCATTCACTTTGACCAACTTCTGTTTACTACCAACACCCAAGACATGAGACCAACTGCCCTCCTCAGTGGTGGCACCTGACAACATCTTCCTCTTCAACCTAATTCTGCCTTAATCCTCAGGAGTAACACTTCACAAACACACAAAGAACCCTTCTAATCTTCCCATCTGTTCATTTCTTTTCCTAAACACCAATAACCCCAATTTCAGATTTATATCAACTATCCCCAGCCTGGCCACACATGGGACTGTATTATTACTAAGAATCACTGTATCTTACGCAATCTAGGAGGAGGCCATTAACTAACTGTAAGATACACCACTGTTTTATGAACCAATAACCAAGAAAAAATGCTGTTTTGTCTTATGTTTCCTCACATGTTAAAATGTGGAGAAAAATCTTCTTCTTAAAATTGATAAAACACAGCAAGTTATCTCTTTTTAAGCTCTGAAAATACCTCTCTGTCCACAATCTCCTCCCACACTCTTTTCTTTTACCTTCATTGCAGGCTTCAGTCCTCAACCATGAATACACTTTCTAAACTACTGCAACATAGCAGCTTCTTTCAGACCATACTAAGCAGAAATCCTAGTAACATCAATCTCAAAGATGAGCTCCAAACCTGTGCTATCCTATGTGGTAGCCACTAGCCACATGTGGTTATTTAAATCTAAAAGTTTAATTAATTTAAAATTCAGTTCCTCAGTCACACTGGCTATACTGAAAGTACACAGTAGTCTACGTGTGGCTACTAATGGCTACCATGTTGGATAGTGCAGATATACAACATTTCTATCATCATGGAAAGTTCTACTAGCCAGCACTACAAACTATTCTTAATTTCCTGTCCCTTTTACTAATTCTTTACTCTAGGTAAACATCATTAGTTTGCTTTCACACTCATATTCTCAACTACCCAGTCCTCTTCGACAAAAGGTAAAAAGTGGAAAAGACTGATTCCACAAAGATGTTTTACTATCCAACCTCGGTTGAAACTTACTTTTGGCAAAGTAATATGCTTATACCATTTAACTATCTCCCAATATCACCTGATCTGAATTTTTCCCACTGTCTCCAAGCCCCCAAATCCATCCCTGACTTCCTTGCTCTATCAACATGACTCGGTCTCGAACTTTTAAATTTTGAGGCCTAAGATGTGCTCTCCCTCACTGAGTTCCCTTTTATTAATATTGAAAAACCCTGCACCTTAACTAATTTTCCTTTCCATGCTTTCCCATGTCAAAGATGATCAAAGAAGCTCTCCTCTTAGACTAGCCCCTCTTTCTTCTCCTCTTAACCTCCATCCACCCTACATCTAGACGTCTGCCAGCCAAATCTTTAGCATTTTCACCAGCACCATGCTTTGTGATGAGACGAAAAGAGGTGCCCACATCGCTTCAAAATCACACTGCTGTCATGGACTTAGCCAATACAGCTTGTTCTCTTATGATCTTGTAAGACTGACTTGTTCAAAAAGAACCACCACCTGGAATATCTTTACAGATGATATCACATTTTTCCCACTCAGGAAAATTATTTATAGCAATGTCCAGACAGCTTTTATGAAAACAGAAAACATTTTCTGTACACTGCTAAGAAAATTACAGCTATCCCCCAACTACCTGCCCCCCAATAAAAGCTATAGAGAACAAAAAATCTCTTTTTCAATTAAAATATCAGGAAGTCTGGTATCTACTAACCCAAAATGACCTCTGGAGCTCTGTAATGCCGTGTAGATACCACGGTGCTATGATGTTCATCATCGTATGTTGCACTTCCTAAGTCAACAATTTTGACATCTGTGTTTTTCAGTGTGCGTTCATCACGTTTCTAGAGATACAGTTAAGTAAACACAAAGATCAATAAAGATATGAAATATTTTATAGCACTATCCAAAAGGCTTGCACATGAATTCTCTTTTTGATTTTCAAAATAACCCCATGAGAAAGGCAAAGGATTACCCTTTTGGGGTTAAACGTCAGGATATAATAAGCCTCAAAGGTAAAATTCCTCATCCAAGGATCACCAAGCTAAATTAATTTTAAAGACAACTACCAAAATTAAAACAAGTGTAACTTACCATTTTTGAATTATACTTGACTACATAGTCAGACTCCACAAATAAAATATTTTCAGGCTTCAGATCTGTATGGGTTAATTTATTATGATGCAAAACTACAAAAGAACAAAAAGACATTATTAGTTTCACTTACAAATGTAATCTGTACCGGGGGAAAGGAGAATTAGTAGTAGAGGTAGGGATCAAAAGTGGTTTCATCTTTACTTGCAACGTGCATTTTTAGTGACAATGGTTTGATATGTTGCTTGTCCAATAAAACCTTTAATTGACTGGTATTTAAAAATTTAACAAGTATACTTACAATTTACTGACTGACAGATCTGATATGCCATTTGCCTGATATGGTCAATTTGAAATGGCAGAAAGCTATTTTCTTTAATGAAATCATAGGTACTAAGTCCCAGGAGTTCGAACACAATACAAATATGACCATGATGATGAAACCATTCTAGCATCTGGACACATCGGCTGAAACAGATCAGAATACAAATAATTCAGTTCACAGAATTCTGATTATTTCATGTAACATAATGGATCACAGTTCCAAGTTTCTTACTTACAAGACATTATTGGGATCAGTACTATTTAAATGCTCCAATACTTTGATTTCTGAATGAGCTGCTTCACGATATGGTCCCACATTTTTTGTGATTTTCACTGCTACATGTATGCCACCCCTTAAAAACAAAATGAAAATGGTAAATGTACAGAAGGGCGTTGAAGACATGTATCCTCTAAAGCAGCTGTCCCCAACCTTTTTGGCACCAGGGACCGGTTTCATGGAAGACAAGTTTTCCATGGTTGAGGGGAGGGTGTGATGGTTCAGGTGGTAATGCAAGCTATGGTGAGCAGCAGATGAAGTTTCACTCGCTCGCCCACTGCTCACCTCCTGCTGTTAGGCCCAGTTCCTACCAGTCCACGGCCCAGGGGTTGGGGACCCCTGCTCTAAAGCATCATCTTGTTAAGTACCAATCACTCTATGCTATTTTCCTAAAATAATCTTTCAGGGTATATTATAGCAGATCTATAAACATTTTTTCAAAACATTTTGACAAAATATACATTATACAGAGTGATGATTTCTCTTAATACTTAAGAACGTTAATGTTTGTTTCCAAAAGTTTAAATTGACCTAGATTTTATAAGTAGTTTTTTTTTAAAAAAGGATAAAAATATAAACCTTGAAGATACTACTGCTGAAAACATTCACTCATTCGCCAGGCTAGACCGAATGTGCCAGATGTTGCATTGGAATCACTGTTAAAAAGAGCTTGTCCCATGTACCTCACAGTCTAATGGAAAAGACAGACACTTGAACAACTTATCATTAGGTTAGAAGTGCCTGGTATAAGGAATAGAGAGAAGAAAGAACCTAACCATCAGAGTTAGGGGAGCTCAGACTTCTTCAGAGAAGAAAGACAACTATCAGTTTGTTAGATAATTCTGGCAAAGGAGACACCAGCAATAAGTCATCAAGCCAAAAAAATGTTTAGTGCATTCACGGATGCGAAGAGGTATAAATAGCAACAACGTAGGGCAGCGTGTTTTAGACCGGGGCATCTGTAGTACTTCCTAAAAAGTACAGAGGGAATTCCCTGGTGGTCCAGTGGCTTAAGACATGAGCTTTCACTGCCGTGGGCCCAGGTTCAATCCCTGGTCGAGGAGCTGAGATCCCGCAAGCCATGTGGTGCGGCCAAAAAAAAAAAAAAAGCCGTAAATGATTTTGAGGAAAAGGATTTCCAAATCTTCAGCTTCCTTCTGTCCTCTTTTCTAAACCTGATCTTCTTGAATACAAGCCAGCAGTCAACCCTGAATTTTTCACTATGGCCTTCCCACATTACAAAAGAGAACCCCATGCACGTGAAATTAATATGGCAAGGTTTGTGCCACAGGCTGTTTATAAAAAAGAAAAAAAAATTCTTTGAGGCAAAAATTTTTCTAGTGGCTGAATAGCAAACCTATTCCGAACTCATTTCTTTTGACAAGGTCCCAATGAAGTTGTGGGCTGATATATAATCATCAAAATAAATTTTTAATGATTTATCTCCCTATGATGTATAGCATATATCTCAAGACTTAAAAGAATTACTATAAAACTGCTGTGACAAAACTTCTTCTAGTCTCATCTATTTCATCATATGGACAAGTTTTCTAACTGCTAATAAGCTATAAAAATGAACAGTGCTAATAGCTATAAAAATGAAAAATGGATAATGGTGTTAGCTAATGCTACTATAGTAATCATATTGCAGTATATAAATGTTCAAACCAACGTTATACACCTTAAACTTATAAGCTTTCATATTACTTGTCAATTAAAAAAAAAGAAAAATGGAAACTTAATGTTAAAACAGTAAGATTTATCTATGGACACATGAACTCATTTTTTTAAAGGCCCCAACCATCTCGATAAAAGATATATTTACAATTACATTGTATGTTTTAGGTCTAATAAGTATCAAAATTTGTAACAGATTTGTACTTGATCAATTGAATACTCTTCATTGGAATATCTCAAATACTCAAGTCTTGGAACCTCAAGAAATTTTTAAAAGACCTCAATGGGACAACTAGTGAAATGTGAATCAGGTTGTAGATAAGCTGGCAAAACTTGAAAATACATATAACATGTAAATATAGAGAATGATTAAACACTGTAAAATGTTAACATTTGTGGAATCTGGGTGAAGAATAGATGGGAATTCTTAGCAACTTTCCTAAGTCAAAGTATTTCAAAATATCTTAAAATTTTACTTTATGTTCACATTTTTGTCATAGAGAGGAAAGGGTGATAATAAAAGACACTTAGGATAATATTCTTTATGAAAAGTGAAGTAAAAGTTAAGTTCAAGATAAAGCATTTCTAAGTATTCAAGAAAAGTTTGTTCATGGATGACAGGAGGTATCAAGCTGTTGTATTTAGATTCCCCCAAACATATTTAGAAAGAGAGATATGTTTTTTTTTTAAAAAATCACCATTTACAATAAGCTGGAAATTACATCCTCAACTATTTTATGATGAAAAGTATAGATGTCAATTTAGAAATGTGCAGTTTCCACTAAACTGTTGTAAGACGTTCACTTACAAAAAAATTTGCAACCGCAGAATAGAGATCCTAGAGGAAAACATGAAAACGAAGCAGAGAGGGTCAAAGAACAAAAAGTTTAGTATAACTCATTAAAGAATCTGGACTTTATTCTGTAGGCTTCAAGTAATATAATTTATTTATAGTTTGAGAAGCTAACCCTAACGTGCAAATATTATCCTTTGGAAATAAAAGTTTTTGAACCAAGAAGATTAGACATGCTAATTTATTGTCTCTGCAATTCAAAAGTAGGGTAAAGCACTCCAAATCTCTTATAGAAAGCTAAGGACCTAAGTTCTGGGAAAGTCTTCACTTGAACACTGACATTAATTTCCATGAACTCCATCTGATAAACATTTTCAGCATTCTTGGTCAAAATCCATACTTATGGTAAATAAATCGTACACAGTTCAAGAACTTCTGAATACTTATACCTCCCAGGAAAACACATAGCTACCACTTAAATTCCATTTCATCTAAATTATGGATCCTTCTCCACCAAAAATATCAGAATGTTCAAAAAAGAAAAACAACAAACTTACATGCCATGATCAATGCACTCTACAACTCTGCCAAAGGTCCCTTCTCCCAAAGTGTTCACGATTTCATCTAAAGTGAGGGGGGAGAAAGAAGTGTAAGTACCTGAGTACAAATTATCAGTTATTCAAATAATGAATGCTTAAGTGTGGAATTTTTTCAAATGCTCTCTATTAAAGCATAATTAACGTTCCAGCCCTCAAATTATTTGATTTTCAGATGCTACAAAAATAATGTAGATAGCTATCTTTCTTGCTCTAATCTCAAATTCCACTGATTATTTTGGAACTTTAGAGTAGAAATATTTAAACTCTATAGAAAAGAAGAAATACAAAAGAACAACAAACAAACCCACAAAAAACAAAACAAAAAAGCAATGAAGAGTTCTTTAGCCCCCCGCTGACAAACTATTCTTAAAAAGATTATTCTGTCTGCAAAGTTTAAAAAGTGTTGAAAAATATTCTATACATCTTGCTTTTAGAACGGCTCCACTTTGACAGATAAGGTGACCCTCTTCATCATCTTCTATACTCCTGGATCTTTTCCTTTGGTGGCTCTTCTGGAACGGCAAGTGGGCAGCACCAAGATCGTCCAGCCAATCAATATAGCAGAGTGAATTCAGGGCAGAATACGCAATTCATTCAGCGGGGAGATATTCAGGCATTCCGATAAGAACCAGGCCACGAAGAGTTGGCAGGAGCAAGTTCAAATTCAGTCCCCAGAGATTCACAGGACACAGTTTATGTTACAGAAGAAAAACATGGCAAGATTTTCAGATAAGTTACTTAAAGTGGCAATAGAAAAAACAACACAATTGTCTCTAAAATACTGACTTAATTGAAGTCTGAAATTTAAAGAATGCAATGTCATGATCTATTAATCTCGTTATAAAATAGCCTATGCTGTGAGTTGAGATGTCTAGTTTGTCAGGAAAATGATTTAAAACGTCAAGATTAGCTCAAATTGATACTTAGCAATATTTTTAAACATACTTATTAAAATAAAAGGGGAAAATAAAGGCTAATGTCAATGTTTGATCTAATCAATGATAGTTCTACTGAAGAAAACTTGGGGAGGAAAATAATAACTCATAGTTTACTGCAAACAAGTGAAGATTCATGAGTGTAAAAAAAAAGGCAGGCTTTCTGGACAATAATTTCCCCTTCAGCACCCACTTTCAGAACTCCAATGGAACTAATTGCAGATTGTGCTATACACAGGGTAAGTATCCACCAGTGCAACTTTCTACATTTGTCTCCAAGTACTGGGAAAGGGGTTTCTTTTAAAGTAAAAAATGTTTAAGATGAAAGAAAAGATGGGTGCTTCATCTTTTCGTATGATTATGTTATAAAAGATAAAAATATTTTTAACATTAAAATCAAGAACCTCATGATCTGGTCTGCAGAAAATGAGTAAATGTGGGCAAATGAGGACTAACTAATAAATGCAGATTAGTTGTAAGAATTTGGAAGTTTCCTTTAAGGATTCAAGTAATATAAACACAATTATATTCATATAGTATTATAAACTTTTTCAAACTTATTGGCTCAGTAAGAGCTTTTACACACAAATAAGTATCCACCCAAAATAAAAACAAAATCAATCATACCGAACGTGACTGATTACTTGAACATTGTCTATTACGCTTCCTTTTAGGACTGCTTCTCCAGCTTCGGACTGAAGATTTACTGCAGTGGATTCGATAACTGCTTTCAACGTCTCTGTGATAACGTCTAGGAACACATCTTTTGCAGTAATCATTTCTGTATTCATCAATGTTAGGAACATATATTTTGCAGTAGTCATTTCTGTATTCATCAATGTTAGGAACATATATTTTGCAGTAGTCATTTCTGTATTCATCAATGTTAGGAACGTATATTTTGCAGTAGTCATTTCTGTATTCATCAATGTTAGGAACGTATATTTTGCAGTAGTCATTTCTGTATTCATCAATGTTAGGAACGTATCTTTTGCAGTAGTCATTTCTGTATTCATCAATGTTAGGAACGTATCTTTTGCAGTAGTCATTTCTGTATTCATCAATGTTAGGAACGTATCTTTTGCAGTAGTCATTTCTGTATTCATCAATGTTAGGAACGTATCTTTTGCAGTAGTCATTTCTGTATTCAGCAATGTTAGGAACATATCTTTTGCAGTAGTCATTTCTGTATTCAGCAATGTTAAGAACATATCTTTTGCAGTAGTCATTTCTGTATTCAGCAATGTTAAGAACATATCTTTTGCAGTAGTCATTTCTGTATTCAGCCATGTATCTCTGGTCCTGATAATATCTCTCATTCAAGAACCTTGCTTCTAAATAATGACTGCAAACACATTAAAGGATTTAAAATTACTCTCTTCATTCTAGAACGCTTTAACGTTTAACCACATTTTAACGTGGTTAAAATAAAACATTCTCTCAAGAATTCCTGGTTTCAACAGCTAACTCAATAAAAGAAAAAAATACAAATTGATGAATTAGAACTTATACTTAACTCACAAAACTTAAATAATTTTACTTTAACCAACAAGCAAATGGGTACATATATCTCTATTAATATATACTGCTATGAAGGAACAAACCTTGGGTCAAATCATTCAACATATTCAGTGTTTACTTGATTAAGTGTCCCTTTACCTTCTGGTGAAAGTTAAGACCAAAAATTCACAAAACTGCTCTTCTGAAATTCATCAATCTTATGATATATGCATCTGTAACTAAGCTCTCTTCCTTTTTGCAGAGCCACACACAACATGAGGCAGGCAAAACAGGATTCCTTTCCTTCTTAATGTAAGTTAGGTATCTCTGGCACACAGAGTTCTTGCACGAAGGGTGTATTAGAGCTAAAAGGAATCTTAAATATATTTCAGGCCTTTCATTTTACAGATGACTACACTGAGATCCCTAGAAGGAAAACGATTTGCCATGGTTGTAGAGCACATTCTAAATCCTATTGTATGTGCCAGTATTATTATACACACCACCTATTCCATCTCCTCTCCTCTATTTCGAGCTTCCTGTATCTTTCTGAGAAATAGTCAACACAGTTTTTGAACGCTGCTTCATGTGCCAAAAATATCCAAAATATATGCCCCTCAAATGAGAAAAGGTTCTTATAATTGCTTGCTTAGGATTTCCCAACCCCCTACTTGCCTTTGCATTTTGAATTTCCTGTCACTCCTGCTTGTGAAATAAACAAGAATTCAGGGAAAACAGCATCATCTGGTGCCATAGTGCTTACCTTCTTTTTTTATTTTTTTATTTTTTTTGCGGTACGCAGGCCTCTCACTGTTGTGGCCTCTCCCGTTGTGGAGCACAGGCTCCAGATGCGCAGGCCCAGCATCCATGGCTCATGGGCCTAGCCGCTCCGTGGCATGTGGGATCCTCCCGGACCGGGACACGAACCTGTGTCCCCTGCATCAGCAGGCGGACTGTCAACCACTGCACCACCAGGTAAGCCCCATAGTGCTTGACTGCTGAATCTACAGATCCCTTTGAAAATCTAATTGAGAGGTATGGGCCCTCTCCCCTAAGAAACGCACAAATGCGTAAACAAATCTTGGCAAGGAATTTCAGAGATCATGGACCTCAGGAAGTCAATGGATTCCAGTTAAGCAGCCTTGATTTGATGGAAAGAAAAAGACAGAGTCAACTGACCCAGTTTCCCGTCCCCCTCTCTACCTGGGATGAGTATCCTTTCCAACAGTGTGAAGCTTCAAGAGGGATGCACGTGGAGCACTGAGGGAGAGAGGGGACACCTGCCCAGTCAGACACACCAGCTAAAATAATCCTGACAAGCAATGGAGTGACAGATGTTAACTAGACTGCCCTCACTAACCTCGTTCTTTTTCCCAGAATATGTTGTCATTCTTTTTTCTCAGGAGGCTGGTTTATGCAAAAATAAAGGAGAAGCATCTCTAAAACTGCTACTCAACAGGGCTGGCATCAAATCCAGGCTGGGGAGATGCAGAAGCCCCCTTTCCCCAGTGTCAGCCTTAAGTTCTAGCCATTGGAGAAACAACTCAGGATATTAGGGTCTAAATCTGGGTCTAAGTCAGGGATCTGATCAGTTGCTTGGAACCGTTAAGGGAGAGATCTACAATACGTCAAACTAGAAATTACCATACTCTAAAGGGCATCTGTTTAATTCTGTAAGGCATCCTTCCCATAAAAGTCTAAAATGTATCGGAAAACTCTAACACTAATAATCCTTAGCTGGACTAGTGCATGAAATTAGAGCTGCTGATAATCCATAAATAATCTATAGAATAACAAACATGGAGTGAAGTAATACTATGAGGATAAACTAAAAAGATGAGGACCTCTTCAGCCTACAACAACCGAGCCTTAGAGATTAGATAAACAAAGTCTACAGAATTATAAAGGCTATATGGACAGAGTGAACAGGATGAACAGACTGACTGAATTTCTAAAAAGAGTCACTGAATGTCCAGTGAATATTTCACTGTAGTTCTTTAAAACAGCCAAGACTAATGAGGCTATGGGCATTCATTTTTATTTCCACACAGGTCCTGTGGAAGATAAAAAATATATGAGGCAAAATCCCTGCCAACAAATAACTGTTCAATTTGAGATTACTCACACAAAAATCAAACAAAACTCAACCATGCAGGAAATGCCAAAAGCCTGGATATGAGTGCTTAGGAGAAAAAACTCATAATGCTTAAAATGGTCAGGGAAGATTTCGTGAAAAAGAAGGGAAGAGTTGCATCTTATAGGGACATCAGGATTTGGATAAAGTAGGAAGTAGAAGAAGTGCCAGGAAAGAAAAATGGCATATTACCATCTTACATTTATAGAGTACTTTTAGCCAGAATGGTTTAGAGATGAGTTTGTCTACATGCTACTTAGGAAATAGTAAGTAGACAATTTCAGCAAGAGCAATTTTCACATAGGGGAACATAGGCAAATAAATAAGCTGGGAACAGATCATCCAAAATCTTGCATGCCAGGCTAAAGGGCTTAAAACAGTGTTTCTCAAAGGGTGGTCTGTTTATTAACAATATCGAAATACTGAATTTTTAAAAATGAAGATCCCTGGACCCCAGGTCAGACTCACTGAATAATCTGGTACCATGCATTTTAAACATACCTCCAAAGTGATTCTATTCACACTAAAGTTTCAGAATCACTGGTTTAAGGCTTGATACTCTATGTTACAACAAGACATTTAAGGATATAAAATGTGTTCACAGTGTTCACAGCCACATCAGTCTTCCTGTGTAGAATTAATTGATTAAGCTTGTAGGAAGGGAGCAATTCACAGGCTACTTACAAATCAGAAAGAAAAGACACTCTGAAATATATAGGAAAAAAGGTAAGATAATTGATCTACAATAAAAGCGCTGATAAATCATAAGAAAAATATGCTTTAATAGAAAAAATAGGCTAAGAATACAAACATAATGTTCACAATCAACTAGACTTCAATTAAAAAAATATTCAAGTGTTCAATAAGCACATGACAGAGGACAAATTCAGCAGAAATTTAAACATTCAAATGAAAAGAAAACACTATTCTTGGCATTTCAAAATAGACAAGACTGGTGACAGCATGTCGTCGGGAGTGTAACTTGGTACAAACTTTCTAGAAAAATATGTGGAAAAATATGTGAATATGTAGCAAGAGCCTTATAAGAGTTCACACCCTTTCACTTGAAACTGTCCCTTCTTAGAACCTATTTTCAGGAAATATTCAGAGGCAAAGATTTGTATACAAAGATAGTTTTCAGAAGAAATAACTTTACATCCAAATGGGGGACTAGCATCCTACCAAGAGTACCTTCTTTATATGCTTCTGTATTTTTCAGTTTTTTTCCTATAATTTTACAAAAAAACACTCTTATAAAGTTTTGAATCTTGAAAATGACTATTAGATTACTCCAGATTACGGAGAGCAATTACCACCAGACATCTCTGGTGCCAATATCAAAGAAGAAACTATTGGCCTAGTGGTTATTGCACTGACTCAGTATCATCTTTCTGTGGTTAATTATGAATATGAATAACTGTTCATCATTCATATCACTTCCTTTCGACACATACAATGCATAATAAATCCATGAATGGTTAGTACTATATGTTCAGCCTTACAGAGTATTTTGTAGTTATCTTAATATAGGGTACAGATATTCTTGTATAATACATTAATTAGCTCAGGTCATTGAAATCCTGGCATAGATTCTCCCTCTTCCCTCCATATGATAGTGTGTGAAGAATGATTAGTCTGCACTGATTAACAACAAGCTCACTGTTCTACAGAACACGTCTGTTTTGGCATGGAGAAGGAAAAAAATTGCATACTGTTTTTTAAAGTAACCCCAGTTGGCTAATTTAGAAAGCAATCTGGCAAACAGTCCCAGTGGAACATCTGCACAAAACAAGGAGAAAACATGGAACCAACAAAAACAAATGAGAAAGGGAAATTAATGGAGGACAGAATGAAAGAAACTCTATTCACCTAGGCTTTGTTTAATCATTTAGGAACTTGAAAAATTCCTTCAATTCTATATAAACGTAGTACCTCCAAATTTTACACGGGTAAGAATACAACAGAACAGGACACATGCCATTGGAAATTTTTATTGAGGCCCTTCTTACAACAGCCAAGCTTCTAAAAATCCCAAACATATCCACTGGCCTTATCTACAAATATAACCTGTAGAATACAGTATAGGCAACTAATCCCCAACACACTGTAACATTCTCACACACCACATGCTATTTTTCTCATCTGGATGAACTCTTCCCCACCCTTCATTAGCTCTCATTTGTGGAACCCTAAATAAGTGCCCCAATGTACAGCTCTCCCTACTACATACAAGTTAAAGGCACTCACTGGTCCTTTAATCACTTACTTAACTTTCGTGTGTCTCATTTCCCACAACTATATTACTGGCAGCTGGGACTCCATCAACTGTCTCCTACAGCTCCCAAATGGACACAGATATGTGAGAGCAGGAACTCTGTTCTATTCACAGCAGTGGCTAGCATATAATAGGCACTCAGTAAATATTTTCTGAATGAGTATTTGTTGACTGATTTATAAAACAATCTGACAGATGAAAGTTATATAAGCTAATGACAAGTCATTACAACTATTAGTGTTAAGATGGTACTAGTTCAAGCGTAATTTACCAATAAGATTCTTTAAGCTGGTGATGTGGTTTACAATGTCTGTTCTCTTGTGTACTACTGTGGGATCTCCTCTTCCGTTTGTGCCTTCCACTGTAGCTTTCATGTCCCAGGCTTTCTCTGTTATCCCAGTCAGGGCAGTGAGTTCTGTTGGAATGACTCATCTGTTAATGGAAATGAAAAGTGAGTTGTGGAATTTACAGATGGTTATATTTAGTAAATAAAATATTTCACATTACTATTAATTCAATAGAAAACCCCCAGCACATTGGGTCCTACAGGTTCTAAAATCTTCGTAGGTAATGGTTCCCAAGGCATGGAGGCACTGTCCCACTTGTATGTCAGATGATTCTAAGTGGCATACACACCTAGCACTAAATGATAACACTGTGAGACCTGAATGCATTTTCTTTCCGTTCTTCTGGATAAATTCTCAGCTTGGTGCATATCTTCAACTAACACTTGCTAACTGCCATTTTTAAAACAAGAGTCAGGATTCAGGCTTACAGCCTTCAGTAGACAACAATATCTAGCTAGAAATTAATAACTTTTTTGGTTTTATTTTTATCATTACCTGCTTTCTATGGTAAATTATTACTAATCTCTTAAGTTATTGATATAATCAAATTATTAAGTTATTGATGTTAACTTTAAATGTGAACTAATTTAAAACAAATATCACAAGTGTCATGCAGCTTTGTTGAAATACTGTGATACAAATAACTGAAGTCAGAGAAACACTTAGGGATAGAATATAGGAGATGATTGTTTATTTTCAGATCATCCTGCAACCATTCTTAAAATTAAACATATTTGTTGTAGATCTGGGGTGACTAAAGAAATGAACCTATAAGGATGAATAGGGTCACACTGAAATCAGATAATTGTGACAATTCCTTGACTCCATCTACATCCTCACAGGTTCCATTCAGGATCACGATCTGTGTTCTAACAATGCCATCCCTATCTGCCTCTTCCCATCTTAATTCTTTCACAAAGCAGTTAAGTTTTTAACAGTGATGTCCAAACTGTTGAAGAGGGTGAGGTTCACAACTCAGCAAGGAGCTGAAAACAGGTAGAATGGAGCAAAACCAACTTAGTTAACCTCCTTCAGTTAGTCCAAATGACTCAGTAACAAGCAGACAAATTCAAGTAAAAAATTTAAAAGATTTCAAATGAATTAAAAGACTTTAAAATGAGGCATCTCCTGGGAGGTATTCCCTAAGAAAATGTAGGTATCATGCCATCAGGGACCGAAGCCACCAAATATTTAGATCTTTTAACTCACTTCTCTTGTTGATTCTTAGGTCCAACAAAAATCCTAAAACTCGAGTCAGGGTTCTCACTGGAAATTGATAAGTGAGCATTCTGATTTACATAGTCATTTGAATATGGGAAACTGAAATAAATGACATTACAAATTAACCTGAGCCAAAAGACCATCAGAAAAGCCATCAAAAAAATTATATTTCTAGTGGAATTCTTCTAACCCTTCAATTACCCAAATTATATTTTAACCACATAGGAACTCTTTAAAATTGTTTAGTTAAGCATTCTTAAATCATAGCAAGCAAAATTACAACATCTGATGACTGAGGTTTATTACTATGATTATTATAATGCATTTTTTGCAAAACACGTGTGTCTGCTTCAGTTTTGTTTTTTTCCTTCTACTATCAGTAGGCCATAACTAGCTCACCAAGGCAGAATTCTTAAATAACCACAGTTATCAATATGCAAATATTAAAATAAGCATCTTGGGAGAGCCAAAGGTTTTTATTTCTCTAGCCAAGTTCATTACTTTAAATTTAATTCAGCTGATAGGAAGCCGTCCCCCCCCACCACTACTGTTCAGAAATATTTTCTCAGGAGGCCAAGAGAAGAATCCCAGATCCAGGTTATACAGATTAGGTTCCTTCGCATACAAAAAAAGAGAAAAACTAGCTAGAATTATCACACTATTTCTTATTAACAAAGAATCCTACATGTTAGAATCATCGGACATCCTTCAATAAAAACATCAGATACAACAAACATCAGATGTTTATATCCATCTTAGAAACCTGATTCTCTACTGCCCTTTAACACCCTATATTACCCGACAATTTGATGTTATCTATATAAAAATATCTATGTAGGTTAAAGTTATGATTAGATGGCTCCAAGAGTACTGTATGGAATGGATAACAAGAAGCCTGTGGGTGTATGTATGGAGCACAATCATACAAAGATAGCTCTAAAATAAGACCAGGTGGTTGACGTGGTCAGTTTGGAGCGCTGTTTCCTAAGAATAGTATAAGCGTTTCATGGTTACTTAAGTAATCAAGGACAGGGTGATCCAAAAGTATCAGAAATGCACATCTGATGCAACAATACTATGCTCCACTTTAGGAAAAAAACAGTTCGCACAAAGGATGAGCCTCTCCGTATTTACCTCTCACAAGCACGAGCTAAATTCCACCACCTGGACTCGCAAACGAGCAGTTCCTCGGACGCCCAGTCCCCACCCCTCGCCTCTCCGCCAGGGCACCTGGCCAGGGCCTTTGGCGCACTCAGAGGCAGAAGTCTGACCTCGGAAAATCCCAGAATGCTACAAACGGCCGAGGCCAGGGACCCAGAGTAAGCCTTGATCTAGGACAACACTTGCCCCAGGAGGCTCTCGCAGGGTCTCACTCTGATCGGCGGGACGGGTCACGGGCCTAAGGAGCCATGATATGAGTGGCCTGGCCTCTCTGAGACGAGTCAGCGGCAGAGCCGAGGCCTTTCCGCCCTAGGATTTTAAATCTACCATGACACCGGGGCAACTTTAGGTTTCAAATGCCACGAGCAGAGCTGTGTCCCGAAGAAACCCCGGTCGCCGAGGCCCCGAATCCCGTCGTTTTTCTGACACCTGGCTTTCGAGACCTAAAAGACTGGCAAACCGCCCAGCCCA
Organism: Mesoplodon mirus; assembly: GCF_964341445.2. Classification (NCBI taxonomy): domain Eukaryota; kingdom Metazoa; phylum Chordata; class Mammalia; order Artiodactyla; family Ziphiidae; genus Mesoplodon; species Mesoplodon mirus. Next base: position 24,349,449 of record NC_138980.1, on the reverse strand, counting down.
GAACACCCTATCCGAAACCTTACCTCCTCAAAAGCAAAAGGCCCTTTGGCCAATAACTGTCACCAAACCGCCGTCTTCAATCCCTGTCGCTGCGACAAACACCCTACAAAATGACAGCAAAACCATCTCCCCAAAACCCCACCGTCGGCCTCTAGCGCCACTTATATAGGACGAAGGCGCCTATGTAACAAAGCTCCCGCGCTCCCGCCCCGCCCCTAAGGGGCGGGGCCCAGTGTGACGTCAGAGCCGCGCCCGGCCCTCCACCACGCTGCTGCGTGGGCGGAGCAGTCCCGGCCCTGAGATGTGCAGTGGTTGAGGCGACTCCTTAGATTGTTTTCATTGCGGGAGAACCTGGGTGAAGTCAGGAGGAGACGACTTAAGCCTGTGGCACGTGTCTGCTGCTACTCGAGGAGTTATGCTGAATGCAGCACCTCTTAGCCGAGCCAACCTTGGCTCCGTTTCCTGCTCTCCCACCCCAGTGGGCCGCAGCACGGCTGAACTGTCAGGCAGAGCCACCGTGCAATAGACAAACCCCAAACCGTCTCGGTGCTAGGCCCAGGCTGGTGCTGGGGTTAGCTCAGTGAACGCGATTGTGTAGTCCAGCCCGCTTGGAACGTCCTGTCTAAAAATGGATTCTGATAAATAAGATGTCTTAGGAAACAAGCTCAGAGGTGCTTATCTTTTTAAGGCCTGTGTTCCTGATAAGAACAAAAAAAATAAGTTTCAGTTGAGACTCCTTACAAAATTTTTCCTGTTGTGATCCCTGCCTCCTGGGCAGATTCGGTAGCTGGAAGTTTCCCTAACAAACTTTTCCCCATTATTTATTCCTGTGAGTCAGTTTTAGTTAACCAATGCAGAGTAATGTCTGAGAGCTAGTGAGCCCCGTTAAGGGGCTTGCTTACCTCAAATAAGGTATTTCGCAGTTCTAAAGATCCCCAGACAGTTTCCCGTTGTGAGCGTGTAGAGTGAGAAGAGAGAAGAGGGCCAAAATCTGAGCCCTGGAGAGCACTTAAGGGACAGAGGAAAAGAGCCTGAGAAGGAATGATCAGCAGGAGAGGAGAACCAAGAGTTTGGTGTCAGAGTAAGTGAGAGAAGGGTTTAAATGAGGGAAAGGCTGACAGTGACAAATGCTGGGAAGGAGTCAGGTAGGGTTGGTCCTGAAAAGTGTCAAGGGGATTTTGTGCTCTGACAAACATTCGATGGATAAAAGAGAAAGTCAGAAATCAGATTTGGGAGGGCACGGTTGGACTCTTGCAGGCATAAATCCAATAACATGTGGGTTTGTACCTTGTACCTTGTTAGGTGAAAGGAGGGCCCTGTCATTTCATGATCTAATAGTGTAGAAAATGTGTGCCACATACTTTGGATAAATTGAATTGTTATGGAGATTGTACCCCATGTTAAGAAGTGAAGAAGTGAAGTTGAAAAGATAATTGGAAAATTGGAAGTGAAAATTCTTTATGCTGTAGAACGAAACAGACGTTATTCTCCTCACCTAGAATAGCCACCATTTATGCATCTACAATTGTAAATCTTACCCATCCTTTGAGGTCTATCTCTAACATGCTATCTCTGACTACATGAGTTCCCACCCATCTCCCTGCTCTTGACTACTCTGGTTAGAGATGAGGTCCTTAATCAGTTGGCCAAGGCACACTGGTGTGCCTGGAACCACCAAAATATGATGACCAATTTTGCCCATAGTGTGAAATGTATTGGTTCTACAATTGATTACACCTACTATTTCAGGGACATCTATCAGTTGGAATGTTTATCTGAGTAGACTGGGCCATCTTGCGAGGTAAAGTGGGACTCAGCTTGAGGCATATAGAGGCATAAATTAAGCTGGCAGCAAAGAAAAGTTCCCCTTTTTTCCTGGCACATGAAGGATCTTTGTCTTGTGAGGCTAAAAGAGAATGTGGTCAGGACAGTGCACAGTTTTGCTCAAACAACAATAGAAAGTTCAAAGACAGCCAAGTGGAAAGGCCCCCTACAGAGGGATTTATAGACATCACAAAACAATGTTACCCAGTAGTGGAGTCTGCTTTGTAGTTGCTGCTATCTTATTTTAGTGTCATTTTGAATATTCAAGTTTGTCTGCCACTTAAATATTAAGGTCTAATATTTGAAAGTGTGTCATGATCAGGAGGAGGTCGACATGTATGGTGCTCCTATTTACTCTCTGTGGCTTATGTGCTTTGACTGGAGACAAGGACCTGATTTATATTATCTTTGGTATCTCAGTGGCTACAACCCAGTACATATTTGTAGGTTGTTTATGGAAGCTGCTTTTGGTTGTTTTGCTCAGTTGGGTTAAGTTGGATTAAATCAAAGGTTGAAATTTACTCCCAGAATCCCTGGGCCAGTTGGCTTAATAATCTTACCTGGCACCTTAACCCTTTCTATTAAGTCAGTTACCTGGAAAATGAATACCTTGTGTCAGAGGACTTAATAAAAAGTCTGTCTAATTTCTCAGAATCTACTACTAACACCAGAAAATCTGTCCAATCTGGTAACTTTGTCTCAACACAAGAACAAGTATGTCTAAGAAATCCTTAAGTTAAACCATATATAAAGAAAATCTTAGCTTTGAAGAGCAACCAGAGGAATATTCTTATCATATATTCTAGCACAGACATTCTACAAGTTTAACTTCAGATATAGGAAACAGTCATCTCTGAAAGCAGAGTTCCAGAGTAAAAGTCTAAATTGTTGTGTAAATTACGTTTAACAAAAGATTGTCAGCTATATGGAGAAATCTTTACAAAGCTATAAACCTTTATGAGTTTATAATTTCTAAGTTGCTATTACTGATAATTACCAATCTGTATTTAATTAGATTTTTTTGTGTTTTTAGCTATCATTTAAATACTCATTATGTGCTAACTACTTTGTATACATGATCTCATTTAATAATCTAAACAACACTGTAAAGTGATCATTGGTTACTTGCTTGCAGTCAAGTTATCAAGTACCAGAACCGAGATTCAATCTCAGGACTTACTTGCTCCAAAGCTCTTGTGTTTAACCCGTTCTACTGGCTGCTTCAACTCATACAGCAAAGTACAAAGCAACTTACTTTACTTAGTCATTAGGGAAACCAGGCTGAGTTCATCTTTCAGCAAGATCAAAGGAGTTCGTCTTAAAAAAAGCACTTTTCAAGGTGATATATCATCAAGGGCTCCTCATGATGAAACAATGACTCAGTTTATCTCCAGCACATCAAGGTCATCAAAGGTCCCAGGGTGCCTTATTCACTGTTCAACAGCAAGTCACAAAGGGTCTCCCGTGCATCCCATGCTGCCTAAGATGGATAACATCCCAGGTTTCTCCAATATTTCCTGAGACTGGTTGTGAGGAGATTCATACAGCACACCATGAAGCAGGATCCAATCATCAAACAGTGCCAGAAACATTCCCTGATACACAGTGCACTTTGCAGTGTATCAAAGGTGGGGAGTGGAGGGGTGCCAGGAGTGATTTAATTCAGAGGTTCTTTTGGGAATAGGATAAGCTGATCTTTCCAATCTCCTCGTCAATTTTCACTACCTCTAATGAAAGGGCTTTGGAACTAGGTTAATCAATTAGTTTCTCAACACCTGCTACCAATAGTCTCAACTATCAACCATCCAGTGAAACCACTGAAGGGAAAATATATTTGCCTAAGTAAATTCCTAAGTTCTAAATTTCCTATGAATATTGTAGAATCCTACATAAGCATATGAAAACATGTAATATATATTTGTCTCCAAATCTTCTGGGGTTACCTTTTATTTTAATGTATAAATATCAAGCTCCTATTTCATGTAATTGTAGGAAGTACAGTATCCTTCAGAGTATTCTGATGATTTCTATAGAGGTGTTAACTTCTCTGGTGGCTTCCTGTCACCTCTCACTCTAAATTCCCATTCCTGGCTCTATCCCTCAATTCCCTTATACCATCTCATCTGCAGTTGCTGTCTTTGCTTCAGAACATTTTGTACCAAGTATTGACACAGACTTCTCCTTGATTCTCCAAAGACTAGGTACCTTTTATGAGGAATAGGCTTAAAATTTTGAGAATACCAGAGGGTGGGTACAGCACAGAAACAAAAAGAACTGAAATTTTGTATCAGAATTCACAATTCTGAAGGTCCCAATCATTTCTTATCACAGAGAATTTCTTACTGGCTTTCATCTCCTTAGGACTCAACTAGGGGAATGGATATAAGTAAAATGGATATATACTACACATTAGTTAAAAGCAATGAACAATTTTGCTAAATTTATGCTAAATTGACATATAGCAATATAAATAGACCTAAAAAGTTAATGCTGAATGAAGAAGAAAATGTGATTTATAAAACAATATCATTTAGGCAGATATTTAAAAACTGCAACTACACCACATGTTTTCGAGGATACGTATATATTTAAATAAAGGTTAGAGAGTGAATTGGAAAGACAATATATTAAATACACTAGAGATGTGCTTCTCAGAGTTCTGAACTTTAGCCTAGAGACCATTTAGGCTATGCACTCAGTTTACTTTGTAGCTTTGTTGCCCTGGGTCTAATTTTCAACACAGTCTTCCCTGTGGCTACAGGAGACAGCTGAGTCAATAGTGTGCCTTAAGTTGACAGCTGGCTGACCTGATCTTCTCAGTTTCCATTTTCAGAGCTTTTAAAACAACTGACCAAAGGCAGACAACTCAATAACGCTTACAACTGCAATTGTCCCCATACTATTCAAGTGCCTCCAGCTATTGCATAAGCTGATGTTTCACCTCCATCTGAACCTCATCCCAGTTCACCACCAGTGAGAGTTTTTTCCTGGACCCAAAGGGCTATGTTCTTTATTCTGTTTCACCACCTTCTCTCTTAGAAGCAACAATAAGGGGCATCCTTGCCTTATTCCTCTTTGTAAAGGGAATGCTTCTAAAGTTTTAGTTAAGTTTCATGTTGTAACTTTTCTTCTCAATGTATTGTGGAAATAGGTCCATACCAATTAATACTTATATATAACCAATCCTCATTATTGGTGGATTCAGCTACTCATTAAAATTTATCTGTAACCCCCCAAATCAATACTCATAGTGCCTTCATGCTTATTCATGGGCATGAGCAGAGCAGCAAAAAATTTCTCAATGTGTACATTCCCAGCTGAAGTCAAGCAAGGCAATGCTCAGCCTTCTTTTCCAGTTCTCATACTGAAAAGAAGTGCCTTTTTCGCAGTCTATTTAATACTACATTTTTGTGCTTTTCCTTGGTGACTTCCCTGTTTAAAATGGCCCCTAAGTGTAGTGCTGAAGTGCTATGTAGTGTTTCTAAAAGCAAGAAAGTTATCATGCACCTTATGGAGAAAATATGAATGTTAGATAAGCTTCATTCAGACATGAGTAATAGTGCTTTTGGTCATGAGGTGAATGTTAATGAATCAACAAGGTTTATTAGGTAAGGTTTGTTTGTTTGTTTGTTTGTTTGTTTTTGCGGTACGCCAGCCTCTCACTGTTGTGGCCTCTCCCGTTGAGGAGCACAGGCTCCGGACGCGCAGACCCAGCGGCCACGGCTCACGGGTCCAGCCACTCCGCAGCATGTGGGATCCTCCTGGACCAGGGCATGAACCCGTGTCCCCAGCATCGGCAGGCAGACTCTCAACCACTGCGCCACCAGGGAAGCCCTAGATGAGGTATTTGTAAACAGAAAACCACATTTCAAAAATTATGGGCTGATTGGATGATGAAAGTATTGTGAACCAGAGGATCACAGAAACCCAACCTTATTTCTCCTAGGAGTGATGAGTATCTAGTCACCAATTCAGTATTTTCAGCAACGTTATAAAACCTAATTCCTGCAAATAACGAGAATCAACTACATATATTAAAATAAAAGAAACATTACATGGGACATACTTCTACTACAAAATAATTTATTATTTATCTGAAACAAACTCTACATATCTAAATTACATCTCTTTAATTATATTTCCTTGATGGTTTGGATCTCAACAGTTCCTTGTTTTGTAGAATTTGTTTAGACATTTAATGCAGTTATAATCTGTGTTCTATTTAAACTGTACATAAATTTTCATTTTTTTTAAAGTTTTTTTAATGTGGACTATTTTTTAAGTCTTTATTGAATTTGTTACAATACTGCTTCTGTTTTTGTTTTTTTTGGCTGCAAGGCATGTGGGATCATAGCTCCCCAACCAAGGACTGAACTTGCATCCCCTGAATTGCAAGGGGAAGTCTTAACCACTGGACGGCCAGGGAAGTCCCTTATTTCATTCTTTTGTCCACTACTATTCTTTAGTGAAAAAAGACTCTCATAATCAGCATTATGACCCACTCTACTGAACATGTGTTGGCATAAAATTGGTAACTGAGAATTGACCTTCCAATTTGATTTGTTGAAGTGCATAATACTATCTTTCCATTCTTCAGTATTACTTAGCATCTCTTCATCAAACTCTAGGTAAAAAAAAATAAAGTTTTTCAAGTAATAAAATCCATTTCAAAAGATAGTCCTGGCAATTTCATAAAAATTACCTACGTCAAATGAGAAATTCTTTTCCATTTTAATGAGGTCCCTCTTAAAAAGTGTCTTGACACTTAACTCTCTAACACCATACAAAAAAGTAAGCTCAAAATGGATTAAAGATCTAAATGTAAGGCCAGAAACTATCAAACTCTTAGAGGAAAACATAGGCAGAACACTCTAAGACATAAATCACAGCAAGATCCTTTTTGACCCACCTCCTAGAGAAATGGAAATAAAAACAAAAATAAACAAATGGGACCTAATGGAACTTCAAAGCTTTTGCACAGCAAAGGAAACCATAAACTAGACCAAAAGACAACCCTCAGAAAGGGAGAAAATATTTGCAAATGAAGCAACTGACAAAGGATTAATCTCCAAAATTTATAAGCAGCTCATGCAGCTCAATAACAGAAAAACAAACAACCCAATCCAAAAATGGGCAGAAGACCTAAATAGACATTTCTCCAAAGAAGATATACAGATTGCCAACAAACACATGAAAGAATGCTCAACATCATTAATCATTAGAGAAATGCAAGTCAAAACTACAATGAGATATCATCTCACACCAGTCAGAATGGCCATCATCAAAACATCTAGAAACAATAAATGCTGGAGAGGGTGTGGAGAAGAGGGAACACTCTTGCACTGATGGTGGGAATGTGAATTGGTACAGCCACTATGGAGAACAGTATGGAGGTTCCTTAAAAAACTACAAATAGAACTACCATATGACCCAGCAATCCCACTACTGGGCATATACCCTGAGAAAACCATAATTCAAAAAGAGTCATGCACCAAAATGTTCATTGCAGCTCTATTTACAGTAGCCCAGAGATGGAAACAACCTAAGTGTCCATCATCGGATGAATGGATAAAGAAGAGGAGGCACATATATACAATGGAATATTACTCAGCCATAAAAAGAAACGAAATTGAGCTATTTGTAATGAGGTGGATAGACATAGAGTCTGTCATACAGAGTGAAGTAAGTCAGAAAGAGAAAGACAAATACCGTATGCTAACACACATATATGGAATTTAAGGAAAAAAATGTCATGAAGAACCTAGGGGTAAGACAGGAATAAAGACACAGACCTACTTGAGAATGGACTTGAGGATATGGGGAGGGGGAAGTGTAAGCTGGGACAAAGCGAGAGAGTGGCATGGACATATATACACTACCAAACGTAAGGTAGATAGCTAGTGGGAAGCAGCCACATAGCACAGGGAGGTCAGCTCTGTGCTTTGTGACCGCCTGGAGGGGTGGGATAGGGAGGGTGTGAGGGAGGTAGATGCAAGAGGGAAGCGATATGGGAACATGTGTATATGTATAACGGATTCACTTTGTTATAAAGCAGAAACTAATGCACCATTGTGAAGCAATTATACTCCAATAAAGTTGTAAAAAAAAAAGAATTCCTTAGTCGAACGTATGACTAATTTGTTTATTGATAATTTTCACTTGAGGTAATCAGTTAGATATCCTATCTTCACTAGGTGACTAGACTCTACAGGAAACTTCTGCCTGAGCTCTCCTGAAACCAAGTTTCAGCGCATGTACATCAGCACAAATAACAGCAGTTTCATTCAGAGATGATGAATCATGTCTTCAGGTAAATAAGGACATTGTGAAGCTTGTTCCTGGATGTTACTTTGAATTATCTTGCTCCTGTTGCCTTATATTATTTGCCTTTATTAAAAGCATTATATGATTATGTTCAAAAAAGTAGAAATAAATATATTTTAAAAATAAAAGTAAAAAATAAAATTAAAAGATAAAAAAAATTTAAAAAGTAAAAATTTCCCTGGTGCCTCCGCTATTATTGTCCTTGCACCCACAGAGAGCTACAGTCAACCCCTGACTCCCCAGGAGGCCCTGCAAGACCTCTAGGTAGGTCTCTGGACCTGCTTTGTCGGACCCACCTCTGCGTGTGTTCCTCTCACCTGCTTCTGCTCCTGAAGCTGGCCTGGAGCATGTGTGCTAGTGTAAGCCATCTGGGGTGCAGGCTTCCATGGGCATGGCACAAACCACTGGGACCTGCATGGCCAAAGGAGGCTTTGGAGGGGGATGGCTCACAGCTCACTGGGGCCTGCATGGCCAAAGGAGGCTTTGTTGGGGGCAGCACGCAGGCCACCAGGACCTGTGCTGCTTGGCGGAGGCTTTGACTGGGGTGGGGGTGGGGTGTTCCTGGTATTTGTTTTGGATATATCTCATATCTTTTTTGGTGCCTCTATCCTCTTTTACTTTCTTCTTTTGTGTTAAACAGATATTTTCAAGTGAGGAATAAAATATCCATTTTAAGTTAAAAAACAATTTCAGATTAATGTTAACTTAATTCCAATATTACACAGAAACTGTTCAAATATGTTTCTCTTCCTACCCCCTCCTTTGTGCTATTTTACTGTAAAGTATATCTTTAACATTATGAGACCAACAATGTTTTATAATTGTTTCAGGATACGTGCTGCTGAAGTGAGCACTATAATTATTGTTTTATGCAGTTGTTTTTAAAATTATTTGAGGAGAAAAGGGTATGCATCATATCAATAGAATAAAGGATAAAAACCACTTAATCATTTCAGTAGACACAGGCATTTGACAAAATTCAATGTGATAAAAGCACTCAAGAATCTATGAATACGGCTTCCATTGTGGTGCAGTGGTTAAAAATCTGCCTGCCAATGCAGGAGACATGGGTTCCAGTCCTGGTCCAGGAAGATCCCACATGCTGTGGAGCAACTAAGCCCATGCACCGTAACTATTGAGCCAGCGCTCTAGAGCCCGAGAGCCACAACTACTGAAGGTCATGTGCCTAGAGCCCATGCTCCACAACAAGAGAAGCCACCGCAATGCGAAGCCTGCACACCACAATGAAGAGTAGCCCCCACTCGCCACAACTAGAGAAAGCCCGTGAGCAGCAATGAAGAACAAATGCAGCCATAAATAAATAAATAAATAAATAAATAAATAAATAAATAAATAGAAGGAAACTATGAATACAGGGAAGCATCCTCAGCCTGATAAACAGCACCTATGAAAATTCATGTTTAACATGATCCTGAATGGTAAGTGACTGGATGATTTCTACCTAATGTCAGGAACAAGACAAGGATGTCTGTGCACATCATTTTCCTTCAACATTGTACTGAATGTTCTAGTCAGGGCAATTTAGACAGGGAAAAGTTATAAAAGGCATCTGTATTGAATAAGAAGAAGTAGAACTATATCCATTCACAGATGACATGAAATTATGTACAGAAAATCTCAAGGAATCCAATAAAGCATTATTAAAACTAATAAATGAGTCCAGCAAGGTCATAGGATACAAGATCAATAAATAAAAATCAATTGTATTTCTATGCACTTTAAATGAATAATCTAACAATGAAAATAAGAAAACAATTCAATTTATGATAACATTGAAAGGAATCAAATTCTTAGGTGCAATTTTCACAAAAACATTGGAAGACTTCTATGCTGAAAATAACAAAATATCATTGAAAGAAATTAGAGGGTCTAAATAAGTGGAAAAATATCCCATGTTCATCAGAAGATGAACAGTATTGTTAAGATGACAGTACTCTCCAAATTAATCTAATGATGCAATGGAATCCGCATCCAAATCCCAGCTGGCTTCTTTGTAGAAACTGACAGGCTGATCCTATAATTCATGTAGAATTGCAAGGGACCTTGAATAGTCAAAACAAGCCTGAAAAAAAAGTTGGAGGATCCATATTTCTCCATATAAAAGCTTACTACAAAGCAATGGTAATGAAGATGGCGGAAGGGTAAAGGCATACAGGTAGATATCTAAAACAGTAGAATAGAACTGAGCATTCAGAAACTCATAGGTCCATACTCAACTGATTTTTGACAAGGGCATCAAGGCCATTCAATAGAGAAAGAGTAATTTTTTCAATAAGTGATGTTGGAACAACTAGATTACCACATGTAAAAGAATAAAATTGGACCTTTACCTCATAACTTATACAAAAATTAACACAAAATGTATCAAAGACCTAAACGCTAAGAGCTAAATCTATAACACTCTTAAAAGAAAACATGGGGGTATAGCTTCAGGATCTCAGATTTGGCAATATATCCTTAGACATGACATCAAAAGAATAAGCAATAAAAGAAAATAAATTGGGCTTCATCAAAACTAAAAGCATTTGTGCTTCAAAGGACACTATCAAGAAAGTGAAAAGGCAATCTCAGAATGGAAGAAAATATTGGTAGATCATATATCTGATAAGGGCATTGTATATAGAATATGTAAAGAACTCTTACAACTCAATAATAAAAAGGCAAAGAACCCAATTTAAAAATGGGTGAAGGATCTGAATAGACATTTTTTCCGAGGAAGATATACAAATGACTGAGAAGCACATCAAAAGATACTCCACATACTTTCAAGATTCTCTCTTTGTCCTTTGGCAGTCTGACTGTGATGTGTCAAAGTGTTGTAACACTGATTATATCCTATTTGAATTTCATTGACTTCTTGGGTGTGTAGATTCATGTTTTTCATCAGATTGAGAAATTTCAACCATTATTTCTTCAAATATTTTTTCTGCCCTTTTTTCTCTTGCTTCTCCTCTGGGACTTTCATTACACGTTGGTTGATATGCTGAATGGTATCCTACAAGTCTCTGAGACTCCATTCATTATTTTTTTTCATCCCTTAACTTTCTGTTCTTTAGACTGAATAATCTACATTGATCTACACCAAATTCAGCTGATCCTTTCTTCTGCAGCCTCAATTGTGCTGTTGAGACCCTCTAGTAAAATTTTCATTTCAGTTATTTTACTTCTCAACTCCAGAATTTCTATTTGGTTGTGTGTGTGTGTGTGTGTGTGTGTGTGTGAATTTTTGTCAAGCTTTCATTTAACTCTTTAAATATGGTTTCACTTAGTTCACTTAGTTCTTTAAACATATTTCTAATACCTATTTGATGTCTCTATGAATTGCACCCAATATCTGGGCTTCCTTAGGGACAGTTTCTATTGACTGCCTTTTTATCCTGTGTATAGCCACACTTTCCAGTTTATCTGCATGTCTTATTTTTGTTGTTGTTGAAAACTGGACATTTTAGATAATATATTGTTCTGATACCACCTCCTGGGGTTGTTGTCATTTCTGGCTTCCTAGGGATTACCTTGGGTCAGCATAGTTTAGTAGTCAGTCAGATTGAATGCTGCTGAAACCGCACTCCTTCTTGAATGTGACTTGAACTCAGCCAAAACTCAGACTGGGACTTGAACCCATGATCCCTGACTTAGGAGACGACTCACACCCACTGTCTTTTAATTGAAACTGCTCACCTGGTGTCAGGACTTATTGAAGCTCAGGTTCTTTTTTCTCAATGCAGAAAGAATTCAGTGTGAGGCAAAGTGATTGGCAAAGAGTGAGCTTATTAGCATAGGATGCTTGTGAGAGATACAAATGGGCAGGCAAGGGAGCACAGCAGCCCCAAGAACAAAGCAGGCTATGTTTTTATAATCAAAGAAAAAGTGGGGAGGGGAGAAGACCACCTTCTTCCTCATTTTGTGGTGGATATCAAGGCTTACATCATTAGTTCCTCCTTTGGCCCTATATGGTCTAAATGGGACTGTCATGGTACTAGTTAAACATACGTATATTAGCAGAGGGGTGGTAACATATACTAAAATATGGTACTTCATATCAGGTTTCAGTATAATGTCCCCTTTCACCTAGTTTTTTTTCCCCTTTCACCTATATTCCTGCCTTGGCCACATGCAGAAATGCTACTATTCAAGAACCATTAACTCCCTGAATTCATGTAACAAGATTCAGAACCCATATCTACTGTCTTGCGTTTTAATTATCAGGACTTGTGGCTTGAGTGTGCCTGGTGCTTGAATGTGCCTGGTCTTCCTTCAAGTAGTGTAGATTGTTGCTAGGTTACTGGATTCTTTTCTTGCATGGTCATTAGCTTACAACAGTCTTGCAGACTCCCTTAAAATTCTCTCTCTGTCTTCAATCCTCCAGTGGGATATTCAAATTAACCATTTAATTACCCTACTCCATCACTTTGAGTTGGTTAGGCTTCCATTCAGTGCAAAGGTGATCTATGTATGGGTTAGGGAATGCATTCAAAATTCAGGGAGTTAACAAGTCTGACTGGGCTTTCACTTCTTGCTTGCACAGGGTCTAAATGTCAGTCAGATATGAACAGTAGACTGGGGTCCTCTCTGGTGTTTCCTGTGTGTGAATGTAGGCCTACCCGTGTGCACAGCGTTCCAAATCAGCAGGAAAAAGTCAGAGTTTTCATATCCTTATTTGAACTGTCTTATTCCCTTCATTTTAAACTTTTGGCTGGTCTCTTGCTTGCCGCTATTGTTATTATAGCCTTAGGCAGCTTCCGTGTTGGCCTTTGACTGTTTGCTACCAAGCACTATTGTTTTTAACAGAGCTGTGGACATGGGGCTTTTCCTTGGAACTCCAAATCATATCAATCCCTTCTGGCACCAGCAAGGTCTATAATACCATGTTGCTGAGTCGGGGAAAGTGAGGATGGAACAAGTTCCAAGTTAAAATGTCACAGACCCTATTGTTCTAACCGAGGCTCAGTAGTTTTTCTTGAATAAATGTTTCTCAACTTGTATACCTTTAGTTAATTTCCAGAGTTCTGAAATGGTTGTTTCTAGTAATTCATCAGTTTTTTAGTTGCTTCTTTTGGAGAAAAGATGTGTCAAGGTCTCCTATCTGTTCTTCTGGAAACTCTTCATGAGTATAATTAAAATTTTTCTAATATTTATGTTTAAAACATAAAAAGAACAGGTAAAATTAATATTAAATTGTTTTATTTAATCCAATATATCAAATTATCATTTAAACATGTAACTTATATAGTTTTTCCAGCTTTATTGAGATATAATTGACATATAACATCATGTAAGTTTACGTTGTACAATGGGATGATTGCTACAAGTATATATTGTGAAATGATTGCCACAATAAGGTTAGTTAACACTTTCATCACCTCATATAGTTACCATTATTTTTTTGTGCAGTGAGGACATCTAAGATCTACTCTCTTAGCAACTTTCATGTATACAATATGGTATTGTTAACTACAGTCACCATGCTGTACATTAGGTCCAGAGAACTTATGTACCTTATAACTAGAAGCTTGTACCATTTGACAAACATCTCCCCATTTCCCCTACTTCCCAGCCCCTGGCAACCACCAAGCTACCTTTTTTTTTTTCTGTGAATTTGGCTTTTGTACAGTCCATATAAGTGAGATCATATAGTGTTTGTTTTTCTCTGTCTGACTTATTTTACTTAGTTAATGCCCTTAAGATTCATCCATGTTGTAAATGGCAGGATTTTCTCCTTTATTACAGCCAAATAATATTCCACTGTACATATATCAAATTTTCCTTATTCATTTAAATTTTGAAGGACACTTAGGTTGTTTCTATGTCTTGGCTATTTTGAATAATGCTGCAATGAACATGGAGGTGCAGATATCTCTTTGAGAGAGTGAATTCATTTTCTCCAGATGTATACACAGAAGTTGGATTTCTGGATTATATGGTAATTCTGTGTTTAATTTTTTGAGGAACATCCATAGTGTTTTCCATAGTGGCTGCACCAACTTACATTCCCACCAACAGGGCACAAGGATTCCCTTTTCTCTATATCCTTGCCAACACTTATCTCTCTCACTCTCTCTTTTTTTGATAACAACCATTCTAACAAGTGTAAGGTGATATCTCATTGTAGTTTTGATTTGCACTTCCATGATTAGTGATGTTGAGTACCTTTTCGTGTACCTGTTGACCATGTATATCTTCTTTGGAAAAAAAAATGTCTATTCAGGCCCTTTTCCAATTTTTAAAGTGGATTATTTGTTTTTGTTTTTTTTTGCTATTGCATTGTATGACTTCTTATGCATTTTGGACATTAACCCCTCATCAGATATATGGCTTCAAACATTTTCTACCATTCAGTAGGTTGCCTTTTTATTTTGTTAATTTTTGTGTGTCTGGTGCAGAAGCTTTTTAGCTTGATATAGTCTTATGGGTTTATTTTTGCTTCTGTTGCTTGGTGCTTTGGTGTCCAATACAAAAACTCATTGCCAAGCCATGCCAGGAAGATTTTTCCTGTAATTTCGTTTAGAAGTCCTATGATTTCAGATCTTACACTTAAGTCTCTAATTCATTCTGTGTTAACTTTTGTGAGAAGTGTAAGAGGGGGGTCCGATTTTATTCTTTTGCATGTGAATATCCAGTTTTCACAACACCATATATTGAGAAGACTATCCTTTCCCCATGAGTGTTCTTGGCTCTCTTGTCAAATATTAGTTGATCATATACATGTGGGTTTATTTCTGGGCTCTTGATTCTGTTCCCATGAGTCTCTGTGTCTGTTTTTGTGCCAGTACCATACTGTCATAATTACTATAGCTTTATTAGTATAGTTTGAAATCAGGAAGTGTGATGTCTCCAGCTTTGTTCTTCTTTCTCAGGATTGCTTTCGCTATTTGGGGTCTTTTGTGGTTCCCTATGAATTTTAGGATTGTTTTTATCTATTTCTGTGAAAAATGCTATTGAAATTTTGATAGAAATTGCATCAAATCTATATGGCTTTAGGTAGTATGGACATTTTAACAATATTAATTCTTCTGATCCATGAACATGGGATATTCTTACATTTATTTGTGTTCTCTTCAATTTCTTTCATCACCGTCTTATAGTTTTCAGTGTAGAGATCTTTCACCTCCTTGGTTAAATTTATTTCTAAGTATTTACTTATTTATTTATTTATTTATTTTGGCTGTGCCTCGTGGCTTGTGGGATCTTAGCTCCCAAACCAGGGATTGAACTCGCACCCTCGGCAGTGAAAGCACAGAGTGCTAACCACTGGACCACCAGGGAATTCCCAATATTTTATTGTTTTTGATGCTATTGTAAATGGGAGTGTTTTATTTGATTATTTTTAGCTAGTTTATTGCTAGTGTATAGAAATGCAACTGGTTTTTGTATGTTGACTTGGTTATATAAATATTATTAATAAAATACATTACATTTTTTTAAATGCTGTCTTTGCAATCTGATATATATTTTACACTTACAGCTCATCTTAATTTGGATTAGTCACAATTTAAGTGTCTAACAGACATATTGGCTAGGGGCTACTATACTGAGCATGCAGCTCTAACATTTGTTAGAGTAGAGAAAAGCCATTGATTTTTAATATCAATCTTATGTCTGGTCACTTTGTTAAACTCTCTTGTTATGTCTAATTTTCTGTCTTTGGATTCTTTTAGAGTTTCTCTATATAAGACCATATCATCTGCAAATAATAATGGACTTGTTTCACCTGTTCCAACCATTACACCACTTATTTTTCTTCTGTTCCTGTGATGTCTAAGACAGTTATAAATAGAAGCAGTAATAGTGGGCAACACTGTCCTGTCTGATTTTACAGGAAATATTTCTAAGATTTTGCCATTAAGATAGATATGTATAACAGGTTTTTGGTAGCAACTTTTCACTAGATTAAGGTGGTTGCCTTCTATTTCTAATTTGCTTAATTTACAAACACACACACACATTCTTGGTAGGCATTTAATTTGCTCTTTATGCTTCTTCTGACATGGTCATATGCTTTTTATAGTAATATAAAAATTATATTTAGATATTCTCTAACTTAAGCTACCTTTGCATTTCTGATAAAACTTTCATATCTATACATTTTGGTCATTGTTGTTGTTTGCAAACTTTTTTTAAAAGGATTTTTGTATCTGTGTCCATGAAATAAATTGGGTCTCTGTCTACTCTCCTTTAATTCATTATCCACACAGAAGTTCTAGTAATCTTTGAAAAATATTAAACTGATTACTCTATATAAGGCTATCAATAATTTTAAATCTTAATTAAAAACAAATCCAAATTCATTACTATGACCTATAAGGCTTTACAAAATCTGGCTGCATCTTATGCTATTCTCCATTGCCTTAAGCTTTTTTCAACACTACTCAGTATTTTTCTGGAGATCCTAGCACATCAAAGCAAGAAAAAGAAATAAATGAATTTCAAAGGAAGAAACAAACTATCATAATTGTGGATGTTAGTGTATATAGGTAGAAAATGCAATATAACCTATAAATTATGAACAAGTCTGATGGATGTAAAATCATGTAAAAAAATCAAATATTTCTATATGCAAGTAACAAATTGTTGGAAAGTTAAATTTGAAGGATGCCATTTTCATTAACATAAAAAATCAGGTAGCTGAGGGACTTCCTGGTGGTCCAGTGGGTAAGACCCCGTGCTCCCAATGCAGGGGGCCCGGGTTTGATCCCTGGTTGGGGAACTAGATTACACATGCCTGCCGCAACTGAGTCCGCATGCTGCAACTACGAGTCGCATGCTGCCACAACTAAGAAGTCTGAATGCCACAACTAAAGATCCTGCATGCCGCAACCAAGACCCGGTGCAGCCTAAATAAATAAAATAAGTAAATATTTTTAAAAAGTCAGATAGCTGAGAGTAAACTTAACACAATATGCATAAAACCTCTATGGCAAAAATGATAAAAACTTTACTAAGATACCTTTGAAAGACCTAAATAAAGATATACCAAATTCACTGGGTGAAGGACTCAATATTTTTTTTTAAAAAACTGCCAGTTCTTTAAACATTGACCCATTAGGTTCAAAGCAGTCACAAGCAAAATCAGAATGAGACTTTTTTTGTACACTGACAAGCTGATTCTAAAAGATCTATGAAACTACAAAGGGCCCAAATAGCCAAGTGACTTGAAGAAGAATAAGGTAGGGGACATGTTCTAATATTATAGTAAGTCTATAGTCATTAACAGAGTATGGTATTAGCACAAAGGTAGGTAAACCAATGGAACAGAATAGAGGGCCCAGAAACAGACATCTATACGTTGGGTCCCCCAGGAAACAGACCCTGAGACTCTGAGATTTGTGGCAAGAAGTTTATTAAGGAATGTTTTGGGGCATAACACCTCTAAAAATGTAAGAGAAGCAGGGTTGGGTGGAGGTGATCTCCAGCTGATCCTCTTAGGAAATCTAGTTCTGAAGTCACCTTTCATAGTTGTCCCAGTTGAGTCCAGATATTTATCTTCACACATTGACTAGCCATTAGAAGTAGGCTGACACCAGGGAAAGCATGTTACTTCAGATAAGAAGCTTCTTTTGGCTGAAGGCGTTTTCTGGAGAGTGAATGAGTTATAAGCCAGCAAAGCCCAGACTTTCTAGCAGCTGGAGGAACGAGTGCCTTGGTCCTGAGGTGGGATCTGGGTAGCACTCTATCCTCTTCTACTACTCAGATCCACCTCCTTCATATAAATCCACTCCATCCAGAACAACTCTTCCAGGATTCTGGTTGTTCTCTTCTCCTGAGGAATAGAGGTAGGCTAGTGGGATGAAGTATATATAGCACCTTCCACTACAGCTGGTTCCCAGGTCACAGCTGGTAACCATGTTCTCCTTCTTCCACAACTGGCTGAAGTGTTTCAGTGCAGCTGACTTTTATGACTCATGTTCACATTGTTCACATACCAGGTAGGAAAATAGAGATTTCACCAAGGGGAAAAGAAAGATTCTCCTCGTCTTTGGCTAGCTCCTTTACTGATCTTGGTGACTCACCTGGTGAAGTAAGTCAGACCTTCAACCCTGTGTGGTCTGAGCCCCTAGTCACTGTGTCCTTCTCAGGTCATTGCTGCTATACTTGTCCATTTACTGTCAAGACTGGAAAATAGAGTCCCAGGAGCACCAAGTGGATCATCTCAGTGTCTAACATGTTCTTCCTGTCTCCATCGTGTAACAGCAATCCTGCCTCCTCCTAATGGTCGGGGTCAGTATTCTGACTCACTCCTTTCCCTCTTGGCACAAGCAGCACAAAGGGAATGGGCAGCAGTCGTAGCTTAAAGTTTTATGGGACTCTTTCTGTGTCCATGTGGGAGCACTCTCCCTCTGAGAATGAAGACCTCTGGAACAACGGAGCATAGAGTTGTGGGGAAATAGAGCACAAATTCCCCTCATAGCATATTTTTCCCCACCACAGATACCTCTAATACCAATAGGTCAGCCAGCTTCTATAGCCCAAGTGGCAGGGCTGTGTACACCAAAGCCTAGACCTACTACATAGCCATTTCCTGCTCTGAGCTCCATTTCTGAATAACTTCTTCTATGGCAGTGCTGTCACTGGAGGATATTCACCACTGAGCTTCTTGGTGATGCTGGTGACCCTCTCAATAGCACTTCTCTTATCACTTTAGGAAATGCAGCATCCTCCAGGCCCTCCTACAACACGTAGTCAGCTGATGAGTTTTCTGGTCTTATAGAATATGTTCCCTCTAGCATGCCCACTTCTGGGTCTTTTGATTCCTTCCTCTACCATTTTCCACAGCATTTCCAGCATTTGTACTTTACATAGTGTGAATGGCACTTTTTCTAAGCTTCTAAGAGCAATTCTAGAAGCATACTAGATTTGTCTCTCAGGGTCCTTGCCAGGATATTAAAATCCTGTGTCACAGGTGAGTTCTCCCATATTGATAAACTCTCCCTCTTCCAAGCTTCTGTTTCACTGACCTGCTCACCCTGGCCTCTTTATCTAGTACCTGGAGGATCCAGGTCCATATATACTCTTTCAGCTCTCACCAGTATTTGTTGGCAAGGCCCTGGAGCTTATTTTTCCCACAGTCCCTTTCTTCACTTAACAGGCCTAGGACTTCCCTGGCCAGCTTAGTTGTTGGTCACCTGAGGGGAGGTGTGGGAGGACCCTGAGTAAGGCGCATGCTGACTTGTGAAGCAGAAGTCTCAGTATCTTCAAGCATGGGGGGCAGCACTGGCCTTTTACAGGGAAGAGTAGGCTACTTCTGCATGCCCAGAAGGCTCAGAGCATTCTAAGAATTCAAGATACTTGAGTGCATCAACTCAGATAGCCTTATTCCAAGTGTCAGGTCCTACCCCTTCCCACATAGGGTCCTGACCACGGCATAGAAGACTTACTGGGGTTGAGAAGTCAACCTCTGAATTTCTACTACTCTTATAATTAAGTCCTGTGAATGTTGGCTATGCACTCTTTCTGGACTTAGTGATTGCTTATGTATTTGCCTTGTGAGTTTTCTTCACCCTGGGTATGGGCAAACTATGGCCAGCGTGGCCAAATCCAGCCTGTTTTTTGTAAATAAAGTATTATTGGAACAGTGCCATGCTTGTTCACTTACATATTTTCTAGAGTGGCTTTTGCACTATAACTGCAGAGTTGAAAAGCTGTGACAGGCTGAATGATCCACAAAGACTAAAATAGTTACTATCTAGCCCTATACTGAAAAAGTTTGTCAACCCTGCTTATACATTTCTTTTTTTTTCCTTCCCAGATCTTACATTTGCTTTTATACTTATTTCCTTGATTCTGTGATACATTTTTTTTTCCAATTTGGGAATATGATTTTTTAAAAACATAGCAATAATCCCTGTAACTAAATAATTATACATTGGTCAGATTATTTCCTTGGGATAACTTCCTGGAAGTGGAATTCCAGTAGAAGTGTGTACACATTTTTTAAGACTTTCTGATACATACCCCAAAAACTTTATATCACAAGATGATATTTTTTTATGTTTTCCAAGTCAATAGGCAAAAAAATATACCTTGCTTTAAAATGAACATATCTGTTACAACTTAAAAACCCCAAATATTTCAAAAACCTTGCTTCTACTTTTCAATATATTCTTTTCTGTGCATGCATTATATCTCACAATTTAAAATGAAAAAAAAAAAACCTTTCCGTTATCTACATAATCTGAGAATGTATATATTACATGCCATTATTATGCTTTCATGTTAATAATTCTTTGTTGTATAAAACCAGCCTAAATATTTACAAATGCCTTTCATGGTGGAGACATCACACAATAGCCTATAATTTGGTCTTGGGAATTACTTGAGTCATACTAGAGAAACCTGGAACTCATAAATCTTGTCTCACTGTCTTACCCCCTTTCACATTGCTGCAGGCTAATTCATCAGTCCAAGGAGCACCACAAGATAGCTGTCTGAGGGCCATCAAAAGTGATCTGAAAAGTTCTTTTCTGTATCTGAGACATGACCTTGGGAATAGGGCAACACTGGGGAGAGTTACCAGAGGTGACTTGTTCAAGGGAAAGGTGATATGTGTTTACCATTCGGGGGCATAATATCTTTTTAACATGGGAGTGTAGGCATGTAAAAGAGCAGATGGGTCACTGGAGATCTTTACCTAGACATGAGAAGATTGAATAGGTTTGTGCATGAACATATTCACTAACACACAATTCTGGTTATGTGTCTAATACAGGGGTGGATTCTTTGGGGAATGATAAAGAGGTGGTACCTACAGCCCCCTCCTCCGTGTGTGTGTGTGTGTGTGTGTGTGTGTGTGTGTGTTTAATGAAGGGGGAGGGATATGTCATGGTAATGCATGAAGATATTTTACAAGGGTGATGGGAAAACTGGCCTTTTTTTGCATCCTTTTTGCTGTGGTAGATCTATATTCTTTTGTTCTCCCTGCTCCTCTTCCCCCTTCCCTGCTTTGTTATAAGTATTGCCTTTTTAAACAGCTGAGAAGGAGGGTGAGGGTAGTGTCATATTTTGAGCTGAATCACAGGGAACTCAGGCTCTTAGGTACCTATGGAAGCGGTGGCATTCTGAGAGATTTAGGGATAGGATATTTCAGATGGGGAGTTAAGGAATTCAGTGAATGGAAGCTCCTGAGAGAAGCTTTTGAGCTGGCTGGTGACAACTTTAGGTCTTCTTGGTCTCAATCAGGTTGAAGCTACCTTTTTGAGCCAACAGCTCACTTTTCCTTATTTTTGTTCTCTTTCTTATAGGGTAGAGAGTATTTTGTGGAGAAAAATAGATGACAGAACTGCAAAATATAACCGCAAGAATGAGGTGTAGGCTTCCCAACTAGAATATTAGGAGCCATATCTGCATCTAGTGAAGGGATGGGTCCCATTCTTGGTTAACATCCTTAATGTGAAGTTGCATTATGTCACTTTCATATTATTTTTCTTAAATAAGAAATGTGGCTGCTTTTGGCCAAGAATTCTGTTAATGCTGATTCTTTTGTTCATGTCTTCATGTGCCATGTAGATTGGGATTAGTTGTCTTCAGTGACCATATGTTTCCATAACTTCTGTTTTCTTAAGCCAATCCCAAGCTGGGGAAAGTTTACCAGAGAGACTTTTCAGAAAAATTAGATCAACATAAGAATAATATTTTTTTTTTATTAAAGATACATGTTCTCATTTTATTCCAATGTAAAATGAACCTAGGAATAGTAATATTATATTAATTTTCAGGAGCTATAGTGGAATGTTCTGATGGTAGGGGTTCATTTTCCCTTTTACCTGATATTCATTTTTTAAGTTATTGAGGTATAATTGACATATAATATTATATTAGTTTCAGGTGCACAATGTAATGATTTGATATTTGTATATATTGCAAAATGATCACAAGAAGTCTAGTTAACATCCATCACCATATGTTGTTACACATTTGTGTTTGTGTCATAAAACTTTTAAGATCTATTTTCTTAGCAACTTTCAAATATGCAATACAGTATTAATAACTAGAGTCACCATGCTGTATGTTACATCTCCATGACCTATCTATTTTATAATTGGAAGTTTGTGCCTTTTGACTTCTTCACCTATGCTGGCCTTCCCCCCACACTGTGTTTCCCCCGCCCCACCTCTCACCCCACCTTCACCTCTGGCAACCTCCAATCTGTTCTCTGTATCGATGAACTCTGTTGTTTTTTTTTAAACATTCTACATGTGAGGTCATATAGTACGTGTCTTTCTGCCATAAAAATAGCTTACTGATGCAGGGAATGCTAATTGTCCCTAAATCTACTCTTTCCTACTTCCTCAGTAATAGTTCTCCTCCCCAATATTTAGCAGCTGATAGTCAGACTAAAGACTCTATTTTGCCAACTCTGTTGCAGATTGGTAAGGCCTTGTGAACAAATTTCAGGCAATGATAAGTAAGTAGAAATGTTCCTAAATGTTGAAGGTATACATTTCTATTCTCCTTCCTCCTCCTGCTGGCTGTGATGCAGATGTCATCACATCCACTAGAGCAGGAATCCACAACCTGTGGGCTGGCTGGCTGTTCTAGAAACAAGGTTTTACTGGAAATCAGCCTTGCTTATTTATTTACATATTGTGTATAACTGCTTTTGTATTACAAAGATGGAGTGATAAGTTATGACAGAGACCATATAGCCAGCAAAGCCTAAAATATCGAATATCTGGCTCTTTAAGCAAAGTTTACTGATTCCTGGGCTAGAGCATGAATTGCCTTCTTGGACCACAAAGACACTGAGAAAACAGTACGATACAACTTAATGTTCTTTTATCTGGGGATTTCTTTTAATATATAATGTTATCTATGTACCTATTTTTAACTGATAGCTTGATGAAGGGATCATATCACTAATTATAGTTTATAATATTTTCTGTGCATCTTAGCCATGAACGTTTTATTAATATTTGATTGAACTTTTAATTGGGTTTCTTATTAAAACTAATTTAAAAGTAAATTTGGTATTAAGACCTGGGAAGTATATACATTCCAAAGTTCCATCTGGGTGATGGTTGGAGGCACAGGCAGGGACAGGGTCAGTGGACGGACAATGGAGGGACATGGGCATGGGTGAGGATGGAGTCCTGGGGGGCAGCAGAGTTTATGGGGTGGGTGTAAGAGACAGTGAAGGAGACTGAGAAAAAGAGGCCAGAGATTCAGGAACAGAACCTGGGGTGAGCAGCAGATCTCAGGTACCATATAAGGGGAGAGAACTGAGTTGTGTCAAGAATTGTGTTAAAAGCTAAAGAAAGGACACATTGGATAAAGAATGAGGAAAAAAATGAATTAAAAAGTTAGGAAGTCTTTCATTTTCAAGGAAATGCAAATTAAAACCATAATAAGGTATGATATCACAGCCCCTAGGATGGCTAAAATCAAAAAGTTAGAGAATAACTAGTCTAGTGAGACATGTACAAACTGGAACCCTTGTCCACTGCTGAGAGAATTAAAATGGTACAGTCTGATAGCATCTAAATGTTAAATATGGAGTTACCACATGACCATATGACCTAGTAATTCTACTTCTAGGTATATATCCAAGAGAAATGAACACATGTTCACATAAGAACTTGTTCATGAATGTTCTCACCAGTGTTATTCATAATACCCAGAAGGTGGAAATAATCCAGATGTCCATCAGCTGATGAATAATGAACAAAATGTGGCATATCCATACAATGGAATATTATCTGGCAATAAAAAGCATTGAAGGGGGCATCCCTGGTGGCGCAGTGGTTGTGACTCCGCCTGCCGATGCAGGGGACATGGGTTCGTGCCCCGGTCCGGGAAGATCCCACATGCCGCGGAGCGGCTAGGCCCGTGAGCCATGGCCGCTGAGCCTGCGGGTCCAGAGCCTGTGCTCCACAACGGGAGAGGCCACAACAGTGAGAGGGCCATGTACACCAAAAAAAAAACAAAACAAAGCATTGAAGTACTAATACACACTGCAACATGGGTGAACCTTGAAAACATTATGCTAAGGAAAGTAGCCAGTCACAAAAGGCCATATATTATAAGATTCCATTCATATGAAAGAAAAGAGAGTGACAGAAAGTATATTAATGATGGCTCAGGGCTGGTAGGGGATGGTGGGAAGATGTGGAGTGATTGCTAAAGGGTATGGGGTTTCTTTTTGAGGTGATGAAAATGCTCTAAAATTGAGTGGTGATGAGTGCACA
Organism: Mesoplodon mirus; assembly: GCF_964341445.2. Taxonomy (NCBI): domain Eukaryota; kingdom Metazoa; phylum Chordata; class Mammalia; order Artiodactyla; family Ziphiidae; genus Mesoplodon; species Mesoplodon mirus. The sequence goes on along the minus strand of NC_138980.1, from coordinate 24,325,102 downwards.
TATCTGTGAATATGCTAAAAATGACTGAATTTTGAGCTTTAAGTTGGTGAATTGTATGGTATGTGAACTATATATCAATAAATCTGCTTTAAAAATTAGGATGTCACCAATAGCTTTTGAGGAAGCATTTTAAATAGAGTATAAATAGGTGAGGATAGAAGACTGTGGCATGTGAATGGGAGGTGTGGAGCCATGTAGGGGAAGCAGTTTTGAGAGAAGGTTATTTTAGGTTTGGGACGATGTGAAGCCACTTGGAGAGCAGCAGGGGAATCCTGTAAGTGTAGAGTAAGAGTAATGACCAAGGGAGAGAAGTGATGATTGATGTAGTTAAGGCCAAAGGAAGTTCTTAGGAGATATAGAGATGGCAAGGTGAACTTTCTGAAACCTGTTTTTTTCCAAAATCTGAGAGAAGAATCCTGGGAGCTCATTGAAAAGAGGAACGGCATCAGATTTATTTTTGTAATCTCAGTATCTAGTTAACTTAATGGTAAAGGCACATTTATTCATTCTCTACACATTTAACAAGGGCATACTCTGTGCCAGGTACAGAGCTCATGGCTGGGGATCCAGCAGGGAGGCCTAACAGATAAATCTCTCATAGAAGTCACATTCAAGTTTGTGGGGTAAAACAGTGCATGGGTTGTGGAGAAGACAGTGTTCACTGAATATTCATGTGCTCCTCTCTTTTTCCCAGCATTCCTTGCAGTGAGGTTGGAACCATGTGACTAAATCTGGCCAATGGACTGTGGGCATTCATAGATTTCTGGTTTAGGCTGTATAAAGTCAGTGTGCAGCCTCCATATCTGCTCCTCTGCTATGGTGACCTTGGAAACCACATGCTCATGAAATAATACTTATCCATATTAACTGCAGTATGCTCTCATATCTCCTATTTGTTTTGATTCGCCTTCTCTCCATTTCTCTTTCCGTCTCCTGCCATCTCTTCTTCCATCCCCCTGTCCTGATTTTTCTTTCAAGGGCTGGTTCCAACAGCCTAAACTGATTTCATGAGTGATTATTAGGCTCTTTGAAAAAAGTATTGTAGATCAGCATTTTCAACATTTAATCTGTACATGAATCATAAGGGATCTTGTTAATGCAGATTCTGATTCAGTGGGTCTGAGTTAGAGCCTGAGAGTTTCTAAAAGGCTCCCAGGTGATGATGGTGCTTGCTCAAGGACCACACTTTATATAGCAAGGTTCTAGAGGGTATTCCTCAACTCTGGTAATGAAATTTCTGACAAAAATTTATTTCTCTGGAATAATGCACACATGCACACGCAACAGATTTGTATGTATGCATACAAACATATGCATATGTATATGTGTCCTCACAGTTGCTTGACAATATATCCCCTCCCAGGCACCCTCAATGGTACCTTTCTTCTTAAAGACAGGATATGTTCAAACTTTTGTTTATTAACTGGTGTTTTAGTAGTGTGCCATTTCCTTGTATCTGTTGAGAGGGTGAACACACATAGTCATTCTTGAGAACAGTTATGAATGTCTGTGTGTGGAGGAGAGATGCTAGGGAAAGGAGATCAAAACCTTATGAGAGATGAAGGAAGCTTCTTGTGCCTGGCGGAATTCCCACTCCCTTGCTTGGCTTCATCCAATCTCTGTTACTCATGAGAGCTCTTTTAGAGACATCAGAACATATAATTCCTGCTGTCTGTAAATGTCTCCTTTGGTTTTCATCTCCTAAATGAAGTTCATCTTCTCTGTGTCTGTTGACATGTGCCATAAGTCTCATCACCTTCCAGTCTCCTAAATCCTCTGCTCTTATTCGCAGGACCCTACACTTATGTACGTATTATTATCGTTGGCACGGTTGTTTTCATGACAATACATCAACGTGTTTGCTAACAGTGATGAACCTGGGGGAACAACTGATACAAAAATGTGAGAAGAATTAGCTGAAAGTACATAAATCATCAACATTAATACTATTAAAGTAAGAGCTGACTGTAAGGGCCTCTGTACCACAGCATTTAGTGTTTTGATGATAACCTTTACATATATACTAATTTTATGTCATTATAGGTGTAATGTTTAGGAGAAAAGCAAAACAAACTTTCTTCAAATATGCACCAATAAGAAATACAATAAATCCTTGAACATCCTCTAATTTAGAGTCAAAAATGCCTTACATTTCCAGTCTATTCTTTTTCTTTTCTTTTTTAAAAATTTAATTGAAAAAATTGAAGTATAGTTGCTTTATAATGTTGTGTTAGTTTCTGGTGTAGAGCAAAGTGATTCAGTTATATATGTGTGTGTGTGTGTGTGTATATATATATATATATATATATATATATATATATATATATATATTCTTTTCCATTATGGTTTATTATAAGATATTGAATATAATTCCCTGTGCAATACAGTAGGACCTTGTTGTTTACCTAATTTATGTACAGTAGTTTGTATCTGCTAAACCCAGACTCCTAATTTATCCCCCACCTCCCCTTTCCCCTTTGGTAACCACAAGTTTGCTTTCTATGTTTGTGATTCTGTTTCTGTTTTGTAAATAAGTTCATTTTGTATCATATTTTGGATTCCACATATAAGTGATATCATATGATATATGTCTTTCTCTGACTGACTTACTTCACTTAGTATGGTCATCTCTAGGTCCGTCCATGTTGTTGCAAATGGCAATATTTCATTCTTTTTAATGGCTGAGTAATAGTCCACATTATATATATATATATATATATATATATATATATATATATATATATATATATATATATATCTCACATATTCTTTTCTTCTTTATCCATTCATCTGTTGGTGGACATTTAGGTTACTTCTTTGTCTTGGCTATTGTAAATAGTGCTGCTATGAACATTGGGATGCATGTATCTTTTTGAATTATAGTTTTCTCCAGATATATGCCCAGGACTGGGATAGCTGGTAACTCTATATGGTAACTCTATTTTTAGTTTTTAAAGGAACATCCATACTGTTTACCATAGTGGCTGTACCAATCTACATTCCCAACAACAGTGTAGGAGGGTTTGCTTTTCTCTACACCTTCTCTAGTATTTATTGATTTATTTATTTAAAGAATTAATTATTTTTTTTGATTAATTTTATTGTTTTATTTATTTACCTTTTGGCTGCGTTGGTTCTTTGTTGCTGCATGCGGGCTTTCTCGAGCTGTGGTGAGTGGGTGCTACTCTTTGTTTTGGTGCACAGGCTTCTCATTGTAGTGGCCTCTCTTGTTGCAGAGCATGGGTTCTAGGTGCGCGGGATTCAGTAGTTGTGGCACGTGGGCTCAGTAGTTGTGTCTCACATGCTCTAGAGCACAGGCTCAGTAGTTGTGGCATGTGGGTTTAATTGCTCTGTGGCATGTGGGATCTTCCCAGACCAGGGCTTGAACCTGTGTCCCATGCATTTGCAGGCAGATTCTTAACCACTGCACCACCAGAGAAGTCCTCTCCAGTATTTATTATTTGTAGACTTTTTAATAATGGCCATTCTGACTGGTGTGAGGTTATACCTCACTGATGCTTTGATTTGCATTTCTCTAATAATTAGCAACATTGAGCATCTTTTTGTGTGCCTGTTGGCCATCTGGATGTCTTCTTTGGAGAAATGTCTATTTAGGTCTATTTAGGCCCATTTTTTGATTGGGTTGTTTGGTTTTTTGTTATTGAGTTGTATGAGCTGTTTGTCTATTTTGAAAATTAAACACTTGTTGGTCACATCACTGGCAAATATTTTCTCCCAGTTTTATGGTTTCCTTTGCTGTGCAAAAGCTTTCAGTTTGATCAGGTTCCTTTTGTTTATTTTTGCTTTTATTTTTATTGTCTTGAGAGACTGATCTAAGAAAACATTGCTATGATTTATGTCAGAGAATGTTTTGCTTGTGTTGTCTTCTATATTTTTCTGTTTTTCCTAATCTCTTATGTGTCTGCTGGCAAAAATCTGAGGAGAACAGCACATGAGCATTTTAACTGGACCCTTGGTTCTGAGCAAAGTTGGCTTCCCCATGCACTAATCTCTGTACTTTAGCCCACAGAGACCAGCATTAGGCATGGCTTTGAATTCTGGTAATGACATATTTCAGCTGATTTGTCAACCAGAACTGTTTGTCAGTGGCCAGCCTCTGTAAGTGGCATAAGGAATCCAGTAAAACAGAACCTTAAATCAGAACGGTAATGATTCATGAAATGTAAAACAAACCTTAAATCTAAAGGGTACTTGAGTACCATCTCTTGGCCATGAGGCCACATACTACAAACTAAGGCAAAAACTGAAAACCTGGAGCGGCCTGATGTATGAGAATAGGAAAGTTGTCCACAGCCCCAAATAAATGGCAGACCACACAATTCTGCCTCCAGAATGGTTAATAAAGGTGTGTGGAGGCTCTTCTCCAAAGATGGCCTTCCAATGAGGCATGCCTCCCTTGACAGACTTTCTGGCAGGTGGGTGTGCCAACAGATGGGTGTTCAGGCACACAGATGTCCAGATGTTACTGGCAATCTTGGATCTACATGCCCTCCATGTAGCAAAGACAATCTACTGACACTGGTTGTAGTGAAGGAAAGTAAAGTGCTTATTGCAAGGCACCAAGCAAAGACAAAGGACAGTTCTTGCTCAAAAGACCAGAACTCCCTAATGGCATTCAGGGAAGTGTTTTTAAAGGCAACATTAGGGTTGTGGGTTTCAGGGTGTCTGATCAGCTCATGGACACTCTTCTGACTGGTTGGTGGTGAGGTAACAGGGTGAAGTTTCAAGAATCTGAATCATCAACCTCTGGTCCCAATGAGTTCAGAGTCTGTGTACTTGTGGTCAGCAGTTTCCATCTGGTGGGAATCTGGTTTCTGTAAAAACAACTTAGGAATGTGCGTCAGACATTATTATCTATGTCTTTCAGTGAGAAATGGAAGGTCTGGTGGCTCTGCTATATGGCTGATCTATTGTTTAAATTTTTACCAGTTTCCCTGCCTGACAGCTATTCTTTGTTTCTACATGTTCACATTTTCCTAATCATTAACTCTTGAGCCAGCTTTTGAGACTCAGGGGAGCCTGAAGCAAAGCCTTTTACTTAAGAGAGCCGGAGCACGGGGTGGTGGGCTTGTATACCTGAGAGGGTCCTAAAGAGTCCTGCTTGGTATAACAGACAGACAGATGTTCAGACTGATTTCAACAGATTGACAGATGTTCCGACACACAAGTTTTGGACACACGGACATTCAGAAACACGATTATCAGACACATGGACAGGGGTTCAGACTGACGTTTAAACAGACTCACATTCAGAAAAGTGAACAGATGTTCAGACAGATGGTTGGTTGGACAGATGGATAGATGTTCGGACAGAGAGCCATTTTTGCAGATAAGCATGCAGACAGATGGATGTTCGCACAGACAGACTGAGGTTCGGACAGTGGGTGTTCAGAACAGATGGACATAAGTTAAGAAAGATGGACATACAAACAGATGGACATTGGAACAGATTGATACACATTCAGACAGATGGGCATTCTTAGAGATGGGTGTTCTGACACACAGATGTTCTGAGATGGACTTTCTGAAAAATGGATATTCTGATAGATTCATATTTAGACAGATTAATATTCAGAAAGACATTTTTACAGATGGACATTCAAACACATGGACACACATTCTGACAGAGAACCTTTCTGGCAGACAGACTTTCTGACAGATGGGCATGTGGACAGATGGGTGTTCAGACAGACCAGTGTTCAGATGGATGGATGTCCCCACTAATGGACAGTTAGGCAGATGAACAGTTATTCACAGAGAGGGAAGTTCAGACAAACAATTCTTCTGACAGACATTTCAGCAGACAGGTGTGCTGACAGATGTTTTGTGGCAACCCTGCATGAAGTGAGTCTATCTATGCCATTTTTTCCAATACCAGTTGCTCACTCGGTGTCTCTGTATCACATTTTGCTAATTCTGGCAATATTTCAAACTTTTTCATTATCATTTAATTTGTTATGGTGATCTGTCATCAGTGATCTTTGATATTACTATTGTAATTGTTTTGGGGTGCCAAGAATGGCACCCATACAAGATGGTGAACTTAATTAATAAATGTGTGTGTTCTGACTGATTCACTGACAGGCTGCTCCCCCATCTCTTTCCCTCTCCTTGGGCCTTTCTCTACCTTAAGACACAACAATATTTAAATTAGGTCAATCTAGAGGCCTACAATGACCTCTAAATATTCGAGTGAAAGGAAGAATCACATGTGCCTCACTTTAAATCAAAAGCTAGAAATGATTAAACTTAGGGAGGAAGGCCTATCAAAAGCTCAAATAGGCCAAAATCTAGGCCTCTTATGCCAAACAATTAGCCAAGTAGTGAATGCAAAGGAAAAGTTCTTGAAGGAAAGTAAAAGTGCTACTCCTTTGAACACATGAATGATAAGAAAGTGAAACAAACTTATTGCTGATATGAAAAGAGTGTTAGTGGTCTGGATAGAAGATTAAGCCAGCCACAACTTTGCCTTAAGCCAAAGCCTAGTCCAGAGCAAGGTCCTAACTCTCTTCAATTCTATGAGGGCTTTGAGTAGTGAGGAAGCTACAGAAGAAAAGTCTGAAGCTAGCATAGGTTGATTCATGAGTTTACGGAAAGTAGCTATCTCTACAACATCAAAGTGCAGGGGCTGATGTAGAAGATACAGCAAGTAATCTAGGACATCTAGCTAAGATAATTAATGAAGGTGGCTATATCAAACAACAGATTTTTAATATAGCCTCATACTGGAAGATGATGTCATCTAGGACTTGCATAGCTAGAAAGAAGTCAATGCTTGGCTTTAAGTCTTCAAATGACAGGCTGACTCTCTTATTAGGGGTTAATGCAGCTGGTGATTTGAAGTTGAAGCCAATGCTTAGTTACCATTCTGAAAATCCTAGGGATCTTAGGAATTATGCTATATCTACTCTGCCTGTGTTCTATAAATGAAACAACAAAGCCTGGATGACAGCGCATCTGTTTTCAAATGATTTACTGAATATTCTAAGCCCACTGTTCAGATCTTTCACTCAGAAAAAAAGACTCCTTTCAAAATATTACTGCTCACTGACAATGCACCTGATTACCCAAGAGCTCTGATGGAGATGTACAACAAGATTAATGTTTTCATGGCTGCAACCATTCTGGGTCAAGGAGTAATTTTGACTTTCAAGTCTTCTTATTTAAGAAATACATTTTGGGAATTCCCTGGTGGTCAGTGGTTAGGACTCCATGCTCTCATTGCCAAGGGCCTGGGTTCAGTCCCTTTTTGGGGAACTAAAATCCCACAAGCCATGCAGCACAACAAAAAAAAAGGAAAGAAAGAAACACATTTTGTAAGGCTATAGATGCCATCGGTAGTGATTCCTCTGATGGATCTTGGTGAAGTAAATTTAAGGACATTCGTGATTCATGGGAAGAGGTCAAAATATAAACATTAACAGGAATTTGGAAGAAGCTGATTCTAACCCTCGTGGACGACTTTTTGAGAGGTTCAAGACCTCAGTGGAAGAAGTAACTGCGGATGTGGTGGAAATAGCAAGAAAACTAGCACTACAAGTGGAGCCTGAAGATGTGATCGAATCGCTGCAATCTCATGATAAAACTTAGTGGAGGAGTTGTTTCATACAGATGAGCAAGAAAAGTGGTTTCTTGAGATAGAATCTACTCCTAGTAAAGATGCTATGAAGATTGTTGACATGAAAACAAAGGATTAAGAATATTTCATAAACTTAGTTGATAAAGCAGTGGCAGGGTTTAGAGGATTGACTACAATTTTGAAAGAAGTTCTACTCTTGGTAAAATGCTACCGAAGAGCATTGTATGTTACAGAGAAATCATTCGTGAAAGGAAGTCAATCGATGCCACAAACTTCATTATTATCTTATTTTAAGAAATTGCCACAGCCACCCCAGTCACCTTCAGCAACCACCATGCTGATCAGTCAGCAGCCATCAACAGTGAGGCAAGACCCTCCACCAGCACAAAGATTACAACTAACTTGCTGAAGGCTCAGATGATGGTTAGCAATTTTTAGCAAGAAAGTACATTTAAATTAAGGTATATACATTATTTTTAGACATAATTCTATTACACATTTAATATACTACAGTACAATGTGAATGTCATTTTATATGCACAGGAAAACCAAAAACTTCATGTGACTCTCCTGCATTGTCTGCTTTATTGTGGTGGCCTGGAACTGAACCTACAGTATCTCCACGGTATGCTTGTATTCAGATACAGAGACCTATGTTGAGGCAGATGAATGTTCCAAACGGTGGACAGACATACTAACAGATGGCTGTCCTGACACATGGATGATCAGACAGAAGGACAAACCTCAGATGACTGGATGTTTGGACAGATGGACAGAAGATGTTCTGCCAGACAGATATTCTGCCAGAAAGGCCAAATTACAACTATTTACAGAGAATCGATTGATGAGAATGACCTAAAGACTAGCCAAAAATGATATTCCATAACAAAATATATAAAGAAGGAACCACGATGTGATGGGTAGGAGAGGTGGAGACAAGGTATGGTCAAGATCCACAACCAACAAACTGGAGGATAATCATAATTGCAGAGGGTCTCTCAAAGGAGTGAGGGGTCCAAGCCCCACATTAGGCTCTTTAGCCTAGGGGTCCTACACCAGGATGATGAGCCCCTAGAATGCCTGACATGGAAGGCCAGTGAGGCTTGTGTATGGAAGAGTTGGAGAGCTGTAGGAAACAGAGACTCTGTTCTTATACAGCGCATGAAAAATCTCACATGCTTCAAGACTAAGTGTGGAGGCAGTAATTTGAAAGGAGAGTGGGTTAAATCCACTTGTTGATATTTGAGAGCCTCCTGGAGAGGCAAGAGGCAACTGGGACTCCCTCGGGGGACACAGACACAGGTGAGAGCCATTTATGGAAGTTCGTTCTACCATGAGGACACTGGTGCAGGCAAACCCCATTTGGAGTCCTCCCTCAGGCCTAATAGTGCTGGGAGCTTACCTGTCCACCAACTGGTTGGCACCAGTCCCAGGACTCCCCAGGCTCAGAATTCAGCCATAAGGGACACAGCCCTGCTCACCAGTGGGCCAGCACCAGTCCTGGGCCTTGTCCCCCAAGGCTCACAGCCAGCTGCTGGGACCCAGCCCCTTCCACCAGTGGGTCACCACAACTCTAGGTCCCCTAGGCCATGCAGCCAGGCACACTGTGAACTGATGCCACCCATCAGCAAGCTGGCGCCTACACACAAAGCAGGGCCTAATAGCTAAGTAAGCCCAGGGGCTAGCCCTGCCTACCAGCATGCCCACAGTTGTCAGCCCCATTACAATAGAAGGGCCCATGCAGCCCACATAGGGGGCACCCCTAGAGCATATAGATCTGATGTCCAGAGGGGAGGGTGCTGCTGGACCCCATAGGACATCTCCTACATAAGGCCACTTCTTCAAGATTGGGAAACATAACTGAACTGCCTAATACACAGAAATAAACACAGAGAATTCAGCAAAATGAGGAGATAGAGGAATGTGTTGTAAACAAAGGAACAAGGCTAAACTGCAGAAGAAGAACTAAGTGAGGTGGAGATAAGCCGTCTACCCAATAAAGAGTTCAAGGAAATAATCCTAAAGATGCTCAACGAACTTGGGAGAAGAATGGAAGAACACAGTGAGAATTTAACAAAGAGTTAGAAAATATAAAGAACCAAATGGAGCTGAATAATACAACAATCAATAAAAAATACACTAGAAGGAAGCAACAATAGATTAGATGATACAGAAGAATGAAGCAGTGAATGGAAGTCAGAATAGTGGAAATCACCCAAGCTGAACAGAAAAAAAGAATTAAAAGAAATAAGGATAGTTTAAGAGACCTCTGAAACAATGTCACATATACTAACATTCACATCATAGGGGTCGTAGAAGGAGAAGAGAGAGAGAAAGGGACTGATAACATATTTGAAGACAAAATAGTTGAAAACTTCCCTAACCTTGGAAAGACAACAGACATCCAGGTCCAGGAAGCACAGAGTTGCAAACAAGATGAACCCAAAGAGAGCCACACCAAGACACTGTAATTAACATGGCAAAAATTAAAGATGAAGAGAGAATCAAGAAAAGCAACTAGATAGCTACAAGGGAACTCCTGTAAGACCACAAGCTGACTTTTCAGCAGAAAGTTTGCAGGGCAGAAAGGAGTGGCATGATATATTTAAGGTGATGAAAGGAAAAAGCCTGTAACCAAGAATACTCTACTTGGCAAGGCTATCATTTAGATTTGAAGGAAAGATAAAGCATATTACAGATGAGCAAAAGCTCAAAGAATTCAGCACCACTAAACTGATTGATAACAATTATTAAAGGGATTTCTCTAAGTGGAAAAGTAAAGATCACAACTAGAAATATTAAAATTATAAAAGGAAAAACCACATTGGTAAAGGCAATATACAGTAAAGGTGTAGATCAACCACTTATAAGGCTAGTAGAAAGGTTAAAAGACAAAAGTAGTAAAATCATCTATACCTATAATAAGTAGTTAAGGGGTACACAAAACAAAATGATGTAAAATATGATGCAGAGAACAGTACATATGGACGAGGGGAGTAAAAATTCAGCATTGTTAAATGTGTTCGAATGTAAGAGATTTTAAGCTTAAAATAATCATATATATATATATATATATATATATATATATATATATATATATATATATATATGTTGTTACATATAAACCTCATGGTAACCACAAACCAAGAATCTATAATAGATACACACACACAAAAGAGAAAGGAATCCAAACATAACACCAAAGATAGTCATCAAATCACAAGGGAAGTGAGGGAAAGAAGAAATAAATGAAAAAGGACTACAAAACAACCCCAAAACAATTAAAATGGCAATGAGTATATACCTATCAATAATTACTTTAAATGTAAATGAATTTTTGCTCCAATCAAAAGACATAGAGTGGCTTGAATGGATAAAAAACAAGACCCATAAATATGCTTCCTACAAGACATTCACTTCAGATCTAAAGTCACACATAGACTAAAAGTGAGAGGATGGAAAAGAGTATTCCTTGCAAATGGAAATGAAAAGAAAGCTGTTGTAGCAATACTTATATAATAAAAATAGAATTTAGAACAAAGACTGTAATCAGAGACAAAGATATTATAAAGATCAGAGCAGAAATAAATGAAATAGAGACTAAAAGACCAGAACAAAACAAAACAAAAAATCAATGAAATGAGAGCTGGTTCTTCAAAAAGATAAGCAAAACTGATAAACCTTTAGCCAGACTCATCAAGAAAAAAAGAGAGAGGATTCAAATTAATAAAATCAGAAATAGAAAAGAAGTTAAAACTGAAACCACAGAAATACGAAGGATCATAATTAACTGCTATGAAAAACTATATGCCAATAAAACGGAAAACCTAGAAGAAAGGGACAAATTACCAAAATGTACAATGTGAAACAGAAAGAAATAGAAAATGTGAACAGACAAATTACTATTAATGAAATTGAAAAAATAAAGAAAAATTAAAAAAACTCCCAACAGGGACTTCCCTGGTGGTGCAGTGGTTAAGAATCCACCTGCCATTGCAGGGGACACAGGTTTGAGCCCTTGTCCAGGAAGATCCCACATGCCGCAGGGCAACTAAACCCGTGTGCCACAACTACTGAGCTTATGCTCTAGAGCCTGGGAAGCACAACTACTGAGCCCACGTACCACAACTACTGAAGCCCATGTGCCTAGAGCCCATGCTCTGCAACAAGAGAAGCCACTGCAATGAGAAGCCCATGCACTGCAATGAAGAGTAGCTCGTGCTCGTCACAACTAGAGAAAGCCCGCGTGAACCAACGAAGACCCAACACAACTAAGAATAAATAAATAAATAAATAAATAAATAAATAAATAAATAAAGTTTTTTTTTTTAAAAAAACTTCCGACAAACAAATTCTAGGACCAGACGGCTTCACAGGTGAATTCTATGAACCATTTAGAGAAGAGTTAGCACCCATCCTTCTCAAACTATTCCAAAAACCTGCAGAGAAAGGAATTCTTCCAAACCTATTCTATGAGGCCAGCATCACCCTGATACCAAAACAGAAAAAGGTATCACACACAAAAAAAGAAAATTAGAGGCCAGTATCACTGATAAACATAGATGCAAAAATACTCAAAAAATATTAGCAAGCTAAATCCAACAATACATCAGATGGATCATACACCATAATCAAGTGGGATTTATCCCAGGGATACAAGGATTTTTAACATCCACAAATCAATGTGATGTACCACATTAACAAGCTGAAGAATAAAGAACTCATGATCATCTCAATAGATGCAGGTATAGCTTTTGACAAAATTCAAAATCTGTGTATTATAAAAACTCCCCACAAAGTGGGTATAGAGGGAATATAATTCAACATAATAAAGGCCATACTTAAAAATTATGTATTATATAACATACTACTCAAGGGTGAAAAACTGAAAGCATTTCCTCTAAGGTCAGGAATAAGACAAGGATGTCCACTCTCACCACTTTATTCAACATAGTTTTGGAAGTCCTAGCCACAGCAATCAGAGAAGAAAAAGAAATAAAAGGAATACAAACTGGAAAGGAAGAAGTCAAACTGTCACTGTTTGCAGATGACATGATACTAAACATAGAAAATCCTAAAGAAGGCAGCAGAAAACTACTAGAGCTCATCAATGAATTCGGTAAAGTTGCAGGATACAAAATTAACATACAGATATCTCTTGCATTCTTACGCACTAACAATGAAAGATCACAAAGAGAAATTAAAGAAACAATCCTATTTACCATTGCATCAAAAAGAATAAAATACCTAGGAATAAACCTACCTCAGGAGGCAAAAGACCTGCACTCAGAAAACTATAAGATGAAAGGAATCAAAGATGACACAAACAGATGGAGAGATATACCATGTTTTTGGGTCGGAAGAATCAACATTGTGAAAATGACTACACTACCCAACACAATCTACAGATTCAATGCAATACCTATCAAATTATCAATGGCATTTTTTACAGAATTAGAACAAAAACTTTTACAATTTTTAATGGAAACACAAAAGACCCTGAATAGCCAAAGCAATCTTGAGAAAGAAAAACGGAGCTGGAGGAATCAGGCTCCCTGACTTCAGACTATACTACAAAGCTACAGTAATCAAGACAGTATGGTACTGGCACAAAAACAGAAATATAGATCAATGGAACAGGATAGAAAGCCCAGAGATAAACTCACACACATATGGCCACCTTATCTTTGATAAAGGAGTCAAGAATACACAATGGAGAAAAGACTCCTCTTCAATAAGTGGTGCTGGGGAAACTGGACAGCTACATGTAAAAGAATGGAATTAGAACATTTTCTCACACCATGCACAAAAATAAACTCAAAATGGATTAGAGACCTAAATATAAGGCTATAAAACTCTTAGAGGAAAACATAGGCAGAACACTCTCTGACATAAATTGCAGCAATATCTTTCTTGATCCACCTCCTAGAGTAGTGAAAATAAAAACAAAAATAAACAAAGGGGACCTAATTAAACTTAAAAGCTTTAGCACAGCAAAGGAAACCATAAACAAAATGAAAAGATAACCCACAGAATGGGAGAAAATATTTGCTAATGAAGTGACTGTCAAGGGATTAATCTCCAAAATATACAAACAGCTCATGCAGGTCTATGTCAAAAAAACAAACAACCCAATCACAAAATAGGCAGAAGTCGTAAATAGACATTTCTCCAAAGAAGACATACAGGTGGCCAAAAACCACATGAAAAGATGTTCAACGTCACTAATTCTAAGAGAAATGCAAGTCAAAACTACAATGAGGAACTAATGAGAACCTGCAGTAAAGCACAGGGAACTCTACACTTCTACTGTGTACAGTAGAAACTAACACAACATTGTAAAACAACTATACCCCAATTGAGAAAGAAAGCTACAATGGGGTGTCCTCTCACACCAGTCAGAATTGCCATCATCAAAAAGTCTACAAACAACAAATGCTGGAAAGGTTGTGGAGAAAAGGGCACCCTCCTACACTGTTGGTGGGAATGTAAAGTGGTACAACCATTATGGAGAACAGTATGGAGGTTCTTTAAAAAACTAAATATAGAACTACCATATGATCCAGAAATCCCACCCCTGGGCATATATCTGGAGAAAACCATAATTTGAAATGTTACATGCACCCCAATATTCATTGTAGCACTATTTACAATAGCCAAGACATGGAAGCAATCTAAATGTCCATCGACAGAGGAGTGCATAAGAAGATAGGGTATGTGTATATATATATATATATATATATATATATATATATATATATACACAATGGAATATTACTCAGCCATGAAAAAGAATAAAATAATGTCTTTTGCAGCAACATGGATGGACTTCGAGATTGTCATACTGAGTGAAGTAAGTCAGAGAGAGAAAGACAAATATCATATGATAGTGCTTATATGTGGATCTAAAAAATGGTACAAAGGAACTCATTTACAAAACAGAAATAGAGTCACAGATGTAGAAAACAAACATATGGTTACCAGGGGGAAATGGGGGAGGGGACAAATTGGGAATTGGGATCGACACATACATAGTACTATATATAAAATAGATAACTAATAAGGGCCTACTATATAGCACAGAGAACTCTACTCAGTACTCTGTTATGACCTATATGGGAAAAGAATCTAAAAAAGAGCAGATATATGTGTAACTGATTCACTTTGCTGTACAGCAGAAAGTAACACAACATTTTACGTCAACTATACGCCAATAAAAAATTTAAAAAAAACAAACAAATTGACAAAAAAAGTTTCTTGTTGGAGAACATTCCAAGGACAGGTGGTGCCTAGGTCCTGAAGTGGTATGAAGATGATCTGTTCAATGTATAGAAAGAAACCTAGAGGCAAAGGGCAATGAGGATTTAAAAAAATTAGAGTTATGTCTTATTTTTTCCCTGAATTCTGTTAAAAGATGGACAAATAAATTATTTCCCCAAGTTCAATGGTTGTTTTGGGGGCTCACCATATATAAAGGTTCATGATGACAACCTTCTTCCTCTGAGCTATTATACATGAATTTTTAAAAAATAATTAAAATCGACAGCATTTGTCCCAGTTCAAAAATAAAATCCTTCAGTTCCAACAATAACAAGAATAAATTAATCAATAGAAGCATATCCAGAGAAGACACTGATGACCAAATTAGACAAGAGCCTTATATATCAGTTATAAATATACTATTTCCTTTGTACAAGATAGAGGAAATTATGAGCATAAGTCAGGTGCTCCTGAGACACATCCTAGAATCTAGGGCATCTTGACTCCCCTGACTGGTTTCTGGGGGAATGTGGGGTAAGAGGTGCCCTTGGCTTCTGGGTCATCATGCCAACAGGGCATCATGGTATTCCACTGAGACTCCTGGAGACTTCCATGCCCTCAAACAGTGTGAAGTTGTTGCTAGCATCCTGTGGCAGATGGGGAACAGGGAGAGGGGGGATGAGGGTTAGGGTCATTCCGTCCCAGGAAGCTCCCTGCCCATAGATGAAAACCCCAGTGGCAGCCCCCAGAGCCCTTGGTGAGCCTGGGTCTGCTTCTTCGGTCTGCTCTCTGGAGGAGAGCCACTGAAGGTCTTGGCATCCTTGGGGGATCTGGAGCTCTTGGGAATCTTCCTCAGGGCACAATGGCTCCCTTCAGCACCAAGAGTTAGTCCCATGGGGAAGGGCCACTGAGCCCAGGTTGGAGTGCTACAACCACATCCTGGTATGCCAGTGACTACACCTTCCTAAGTGGCCTATCAACGTGTCCTTGGTACACACCCAAGGGACCTGGCAGAGCCCCAGCAATCACCTGGGATTTCCCAAACAAGCCCAAAGTCTCGACCTCCTCGAAGGATTTTTCACCTTCAGGACTAGTGAATGGAGCCCTATAGTTGGCCACACATTCAAGTGAAGTTCTCACAAAGCTCATAATCTCCCCCTGAAAAGCAATATTGGACCAGTGATACAATTCTCATATATTTTTTGCCTTATATTCTTTATTGTTAGGAAAGTGAAAATCAAGTGACATGTTTGTGTGTGTGCATGTGTGTGTGTGTGAATGACAGTAAAAGTTGTTTAAGAGGAAGACTTGTGAAAGTGGGATCGACACAGAGGAGAAGTGTTTTGTTTTTGACAAATATCTCCTACGACATGTGCAGAAAGCAATGAAGGAGACACAGAGATAATAACATATATCTATGTTATGATGGTCAAAGAAACTGAAGGAAGAAGCACCTGCTGCAACTTTGCCAGGAGGGACAGGACGCCCAGTAATGCTCAATCAAAGGACGATGATGCCTGTAAAAATTAATAAACAGGGGAATTCCCTAATGGTCCAGTGGTAAAGAATCCCCCTTGCAATGAAGGGGACACAGGTTTGATCCCTGCTTGAGGAACTGGGATCCCAGACACTGCGTGGCAACTAAGCCTGCATGCCACAACTACTGAGCTCGTGCACCTCAACGAGAGCCAGCATGCCGCAAACTACAGAGCCCACATTCCCTGGAGCCCAACTAGAGAGAGAAAACCCGCACCCCACAACTAGAGAGAAACCTGCGCACCACAACGAAGAGCCCGTACACCACGTCGAAAGATCCCGCGTGCCCCAAGCAAAGATCCCACGTGCCACAACTAAGGCCCAACGTAGCCAAAAATAAACAAATCTTAAAAAAAATTAATAAACAGAAACCTCAACTAAAATAGAGCCAGGAGGCCAGAAGGGGAAGCTCTCACACTCTACAACCATAGTGGAACCCCAAAGGAAGAAGACTTCCTCCTCTTGTCTGGCAAGAGCTCAGCCAACGAACGATTGTCACAATTCAGTAAATGAGAAGCCACTAGACTCTTAATTCTCAATTCCTCTAAGGAACTCTTTGTTTACTAAAACCCTCCCAACTTCCTTTCCCCCTCTCTCCTTATGTGAAAGACTTGCATGTGACTTGCCATGGTTGCAGACGCCAAATTGCAGTTCTTTGATGATCATGAGTAAACCCATTTTTGCTGGAGAAATAACTTGCCGTCTATTTTAGGTCAACAATTTTGGCCCACACAGGGACCCAGAGAAGACCCCCGACAACTGGAAGGTGGGCAAGCAAACAAGTGTGATACCAACACTAACCTCATTGATGCTTGCTGGGACCCTGGGGTTTGAGGGTAAGTCTTTCTCCTGGATCTGAGCTTCTGCCCTCTTTACTTTGAGGATCTCCAGGTTTTATTCAGGATCTATATTAAGGCTTTGTCCTCTCTGATTAAAGCCTTGTTTATTTGGCACATTGACCCGGCTCTTTTGCAATCAGGCTGCTCCAACTGGAATTCCCTTGCCTTCAGCCTGATTCCCATTGGAACAGGGGCTCTTCTGTTGGATCTGTGCTGTTAAGCAGTTGGCCTGAGTCTTTCAGAGCTAGGCCGTGCCCTTGGAACTGGCTGGTGTTAGGCCTACAGGCTGTTTGAGCTGTTAGGGTTTTTTGTAATTTATCCTTCTATTCTAGAGAAAGACCTCTGGGAAATAGGATCCCAGTTATCTAAACATTTTGAAGGAGCATTCCCCCCCACCCCTCAACCACAGGGGCCCTGGCTGATTTTATGTTTAAAATCTGTGGTCCTTCCTCATGTGCATTTCTAGGTGGACCTGAGGCAGGAGATAGATGGGCCCCAGGCCACACATTTACAACTAGCCTCCTGTACATATTTCTTGAGGCAGGGTAGAGATGGGCTCCAGATTAGACATTTACAGCCAGCCTCCTGTTTATACTTCAAGATAGAAATAACAACAGGAATAGGCTAAGCACTGCCTGGGCAAAAGATCAAGAGGTCACATATTTCTCATCCTTGGGGTCAGGGAGATCTTGACTGCACATGCGCAGATAGGATCCTCGGGGGTCAAAAAGGGAGGGGACACAAGACTATACTAAGTTTTACTAACTTCCCAAAGGTCCTTGTGCTAAAATCCATCTTGGCTAAAGTATGCGTGTGCACATAGGGGTGCACATAGGGGTGGGCCCTGAGTCAAAGGACAAAGCAAGATGATTGGCCAGAGAAAAACAAAGACCTGGAAGACTGCCCCCTTACAAATGATTTAAACTTCCCAGAGGCGTGACTTTTCTCTGAACTCAACCTGGCCTGTGTTGGCATGTACTCTGCTTTTCTAATATATGCCTACTTTCCTCTCTACCTTCTGTCTCCTTGTCAAAATTTTTTTCAAGGCAGACAAGAAATGGGGCTCAGAAGTTATCCGCTGGCCCTCCTGATCTAGTGCTTAAGATCTGGCACTCTCACTGCTGCAATCAGGGTTCAATCATGGTCTTGCTTCCAGCTGCTGCTCACTGCACTCTGAAATTAGACTAACCTAACCAAAGGCAATTACGGGAAACCTTTGAAATCCCCAAACTTACCTTTCTTAAAACCCCACTGAACAACCTTACCTATAAAACTTCTAAAACTGAACAAAACACTTATTTTTATTGGTATTTTGAGGCTTCCAAATGTTAGCAGGAGCCTAAAATTGCCTCTCTGCAAAATAAGATTTTAAGGTTAATTGAGGCAAACAAATGATTAAAGAAGGAAAAAATAGCTTCTGAAGCCTCACGTTCTTCTTCTGCAGCCTCTTTGTCTCAGGCTCTGCCTTTAGCGCCATCTTGTTTCCCTCCTCTGGGACCTTGTGCTCAGGCCCTGCCTTCAGGGCCATCTTTTTCCTTCCCCTTTATACTGCCTATTCCTCCTCTGTACCCTCAGTTCCTCCACACTAACTCCCTCGCTGAACTTCCCTTTCCCCCTGAAAATCTCCTCACCCCATTTTCCTCTGAATCTATCAGAACCTGTCCCTTTAGAATTGAGCTTTCTGAGGATCCAGAGGTTAAACCCTTAACTTTAAATATTCCTTGGGCTAAAACTGAACTGCGAGCCATAGTTAAAGAGTGTCCCAAAGTAACCAAAGATCCTCACAGATTTGCTGAGGAATTTCATATAACAATCTTACCAATCTTGTGCTCTGACTTACATCAGCTAGGTCATATGCTTGTTGGTGAAGGCCAGGCCCAGCATTGGATGAAAATTGCTGACTGGGAAAGTCCTGAAAGGTCTCTAGAATTAAAAGCAGGAGAGCAACCTGCTAACTTATATGCTCAGGCCAAGGCAATTTCTAGGTGACTTCATTGGGCAATTCCTAGGGCTTTTCCAAAGCCTATTGATTGGAATAAAATGCAGGCTTACACACACAAATCTGATGAATCTGTTCATAGCTATTACAATCAACTTCAGATTATTTTAAAGAAAATTCTGGTCTTCCTTCTGATGTTGATCCCACCCAGGTAGATTTAACTCTGTTTATTAATGGTCTGAACCAGGGTCTTTCCTTTCTAGTAAAAAAGAACAGGATGGAATAGGAAATGATGTCCACTCCAGATTTAGTTAATCTTACAAACCAGCTCTCTCACACTCTAGATGAGTCACCTAAAAGGAAAACTGCCAAAATTCTTAATCGTAAACTTCAGCAAATAAAGTTCCCTAAATGAAACAAAAACCCTCCTAGTTTCTGCTATTAGAGCAAAGAGCCAGGGCACTGGAAAAGAGATTGTTACACATACAAGCCCTTCAGTCACCATCAGCCCTCTAACCAGGCTTTCCAACTTCCTCCCAATTCCCAGTTGTGGGGCTCCAAGGAACTACAGGGGCTCTTCCCAATCCTCCCTCTTAATCAGCTTGGAGAAACATTCCTTCAGATTTGGGATGGGTCTCTTCTCATCCTAACTGACACTGCAGCCACCCTCTCGGTGCTCAACCCCACTACTATAAAGCAGCCCCTGCCTCGGAGTACTAATACAGTTCAAACAGTGGGCATCTTTAATGAACCTCAAGAGGTTCCTGCCTGTGAACTGATTCCCTTTCGTTTAGGCCCTTTGAGAAACGCACACTCTTTTCTCCTTAGTTCCTCTGCCGCTATCCATTTATATTAGGCTGAGACTTCTTACAGAAGCATCATGCTAAAATTTCTCTCCCCTGAAAGGGGAAAATAATTTTGGAATTTGATAGTAGTTATCAAAGCAGCCAACCAGATGAATTAAATGACTCTGACATCTTTTATCAGCTCTGTCTCTGAGCTGATTCTGGAAACTCTGATCCTTTGTCCCTATTGAATCCACAACCACCTCCCTTATAGGCAAAATCTCCAGCTGATATTGGCAAAATTCACAGTGCATCAATTCAAATAGATCCCTCAAAACCTCTTCCAGAATTAATCAACATGCTATAAGTAAAGAAGCCTTTCATGGCATAAAACCCATAATAGGACATTACAAGTCTCAAAGACTCTATTTCTTGTAAGAGTTCCTGCAATACCCTTATTTTACTAATGAAGAAACCCAAGGGCCGAGGGTGGAGGTTTGTTCAGGACTTCAGAGCAATAAACAACATTGTCATCCCTCCACACCCTGTTGCTCCTAATCCTCATATTTCACTAACATCCATTCCCACTGGATGTAAATTTTTTATTGTCATTTGATTTATGAAGTACATTCTTTAGTATTCCAGTTGATGAAGATGGACTATTGTCTATCGTTTTTGCCTTCACTTGGAAGAAAAACAATTCACCGTGACAGTAATGACTCAGGGTTTTACTGAGCTCTTATTTCTCAAAACTTCTCAAGGCTGATCTGGATAATGTAAAGTTCCCAGAAGTTCTATTTTGTTGCAACATGTGGATGATTTGCTTCTTTGCTCTCCTCAGACCGCTTCACAGGAAGACAGCACCCACTTCCTAAAGCTTTTAGTCTTAAAGGGACACAAGGTTGCCAAGGAAATATTGCCATTTGCCCAAACCCAGGTTTGAGATTTAGGGCATCTGATATCAGAACAAAAGCTATACCTAGTTCCAGATAGCTTTCATGGTGTCCTGAGTTTCCCAAAACCCCAATCTAAGCATTGACTGCAAGGTTTTCTCAGGCTAGTCAGTTATTGCTGAAAGTCTATTCCAAAGTTCTCTATTTTTTAAATTAAATTTAATTAGTTATTTTATACAGCAGGTTCTTAGTAGTCAAATTTCTCTCTTAAAGCCAAACCTCTGTGTGTCTTACTCAACAACAACAACTCTGACCCAGTTTTATGGGAAGAGCCAAACAGCATAAACAAACTTTCAGGCCTTAAATGAGAGCTTGAGAAACCCACCTGCCCTTGGGAATCCCAGTTATCAGATCCTCTTTTCCTTTTTTGTATATGAAAAGGAAGGGAATGCCCTTGGGATACCACTGACCCATAGGGTATTATAGCCAGCAGGTGGACCCTGTGGCACACCTTAGAGCCATTACAGCCACTGCCCTTTTGGTTGAGGCCGCCAAGAAAATCATTGTGGGATTCCCTTTAATCATCCTTGTACCTCATGCAGTAGAAACCCTCCTGAATTCTCATCACACTCAACATTTCTCAGTTAGCCACCTCACCTCCTATGAAGTCCTTTTGTTAACTGCTCCTCATATAACTCTTTTATGTTGTAATAACCTTAGCACTACTACTCTTTTCCCGTCCATCACCAATGAAGTCCCTCACAACTGCTTAACGCTGAAGGATCTCCTCTTTCTCTTTTTTTAGAAATTTATTTTATTTATTTATTTATTTTTGGCTGCATTGGGTCTTCGTTGTTGTGAAAGGGCTTTCTCTAGTTGCGGCGAGCGGGGGCTATTCTTTGATGCGGTGCACGGGCTTATCATTGTGCTGGCTTCTCTTGTGAAGCACGGGCTCTAGGAGCATGGGCTTCAGTAGTTGTGGCACACGGGCTCAGTAGTTGTGGCTCGCTGGCTCTAAAGCACAGGCTCAGTAGTTGTGGCACACAGGCTTAGCTGCTCTGTGGCATGTGGGATCTTCCTGGACCAGGGCTCGAACCCATGTTGCCTGCATTGGCAGGCAGCCTCTTAACTACTGCACCACCAGGGAAGCCCTGAAGAACCTCCTCTTGACTTCACTTGATGATTTGCAGGAAATTCCTTTGGGTAACAGTGGTTTCTCATGGTTCACCCATGGTTCTTATTTAAAAGGTGACAGTGGCAAATATCGTGCTGGGTATTCTACTGCAACTTCCTTTGAGGTGGTTGAGGCAGCATCTTTACTTATGGGTAATTCAGCCTAATAGGCCTACACAGGCTTGAGCTCTTACCCAGGCCTGTACTTTAGCCAAGGGCAAAACTGCCAATACTTATACTGATAGTAGATATGCTTTTGGTGTAGCTCATGCTTTTGGAATGTGGTAGAAGCAACATGGTTGCCTTACTTCCAGCTGAAATAAAATTGAAAATGGCCCCTATGTTTAGGTGTTATTGGATGCAACACTTTTACCTGCCACTTTAGCCATTAAGATTTCAGGACATTCTAAACTTGACTCTCTAGAAGCTAAGGGAAATTTATCTTACTGACATTTCCACAAGGAATGCTGCTATTAAAGGGACCAAAAACAGCCAAACCTCTGTCATGGTCCAAAGGGATAGTTCCCCAAATGATAACTGAGGAAAACTGGACCAGAGAATTTCAACAATTGGCCTGAAAAAAGGAAAAACAAGACTGGAAATTCAATATTTTTTTTTTTTTGATAACAAGAGAATGCTCTGGTTTGGACCAAATAACAACCCACTCTTACTGAAGACTCTAAAATTCCCACCCTGACTGGACCTGTACATCATCTGGTGACCTGAAAATAAAGATTTCCCAGAATTGAAGCAGATGATGTCTGAGTTCTACTTCTCTCACTATTTGGGGAACTTGCATGTGACTTGCCATGGTTGCAGACTCTGAACTGTAATTCTCTGCTGAATAAACCTATTTTTTTTCTGGAGAAATATCTGGCAGTCTATTTGTTTTCAGTCAACACAATTTGGTGACATTTAGTACAATCACTTTTGCACAACCCTCACCGCTATGTAGCCCCAGAACATTTTCATCATCCCCCAAAGAAAACCCTGTACCAATGAAGCAATCACTCCTCATTCATCTGTTCCCCAGCACTGGAAACCATTAATCTACTGTCTCTTGGATTTGCCTATTCTGGATATTTCACATAAATGGAATCATACGTGGTCTTGTGTCTGGCTTCCTTCACTTAGCATAATGTTTACAAGATTCATCCATGTTGTGGCATGTATCAGCATTTTATTCCTTTTTCTTGCTGAATAATATTTCATTGTATGGATATACTACCTTTTGTTTATCCATTCATTGAGTGATGGATACTGCATTATTTCCATCCTTTGGCTATTGTGAATAGTGCTTCTATGAACAGTAGTGAACAGGTTTTTATGTGAACAAATGTTTTCAATTCTCTTGGGTATATACCTAGGAGTTGAATTTCTTGGTCTATGGTAATTCTGTATTTAACACCACCAAACTGTTTCCCACAGCAGCTGCACCATTTAACATTCCCACCATTAATGCCGAAGGGTTCATATATCCTTACCAAGGTTCTCCATATCCTTACCAACATTTGTTATTAAAAATAATAGCCATCCTAATGGGTGTGATATGATATCTCGTTGTGGTTTTGATTTGCATTTCTTGCATTATGACTAATGATGTCAGACATCTTTTCATTTGGTTATTAGCTATTTGTATATCTTCCTTAGGAAAATGTCTATTCAATTACTTTGCCCCTTTTTAATTGGATTATGTTTTTTACTTGGATTGTGTCAAATTATGAGTTAAAAAAATATTTCAGACATGAGGCTTTTAGAAAATATTTGCAAATATCTTCTTCCATTCTGTGAGTTGTCTTTTAATTCTGTTGATAGTGTCTTTTGATACACAAAATTTTAATTTTTCTTTTTAAGTTTTAATTTTGATTGAATTTGTTTGCTTGTGTTTTGTGTCATATCTATGAAAATGTTGCCCTATTCAAGCTCATGCAGAGTTTCACCTATGTTTCCTTCTAAGAATTTTATAGTTTTTAAAATAGTTTTAGCACTTACATTTAGGTTTTGATTCATTTGGAGTTAATTTTTGTATGTGTTGTGAGGTATGGGTCAGATACGTTCTTTTGCATGTGGATATCCAGTAGTCTCAGCACGAGTCATTGAAGAGACTATATTTTCCCCCATTGAATGGTCTTTTTAGTCTTGTCAAAAATCTATTGACCATAGATACGTAGGCTCTCAATTTGATTTCACTGAGCTATACGTTTTTCTATATGCCAATACCACATTGTTTTGATTCCTGTAGCTTTGTAGTAAGTTTTGAACTTGGGAAGTGTTCTTCTTCCAAATGTGTTCTTCTTCTAAATTATTTCCACTATGTGGGATCCCTTGCAATTGCATATGAATTTTAGGATCTGCTTTTCCACTTCTGCAAAAACGCTATTGGAATTTTGATAGTGATTTGCATTGAATTTGTAAATCATTTTGGTAGTATTGTCATTTTAACTATGTCTTCCAATCCATGACTATCAAATATCTTCCCATTTATTTAGGTCTAGGTCTAAGTCTTCTTTAATATATTTCAACATTGCTTTGTAGTTTTCAGTGTGCAAGTCTTGGACCTAATTGGTTAAATTTCTCCTTAAGTATGTTATCATTTTTGATGCTATTATACATGAAATTGCTTTAATTTCCTTTTAAATTTTCTATTATTAGCATATAGAAATAAAACTGATTTTTACATGTTGACCTTATATCCTGAAATACTGCTAAACTCATTTATGAATTCTAATTGAATTTTGGTAGTTGTTCAGCTTTTCTATATATAAAGTCATGTCATTTGCAAATTGAGAAATTCTTCCTTTCTAATTGGGATGCCTTTTATTTCTTTTCCTTGCCTAACTGCTCTGACTACAACTTCCAGTACAGTGTTGAATAGAAGTGGCAAAATCAGGCACCCTTCTCTTGCTCCTAATCTTAGGGGGAAAGCTGTCAGTGTTTCACTATTCAATATGATGTTAGCTGTGGATTTTTCATCACTGTACTTTATCATGTTAAGGAAATTCCCTTCTATTCCTGAATTGTTCAGTAATTTTACATGACTGGATTTTGCATTTTGTGAAATGTTTTTCCTGCATCAAGATGGTTGTGTGTGTGTGTGTGTGTGTGTTTTGCTCTCATTCTACTAATGCAATGTATTATATTGATTGCTTTTTTTATGCTGTACACATCTTCAATTTCTGGGATAAAGCCCACATGGTCATGGTGCTTTATCCCGCTAGATTTATGTTAATTTGGCTAGGAGTTAGGCAGCCATAGGTGCCAGAGACTTCAAATTCCTCTAGTATCCTTGTTTTTGTCTCCACTATTGACAAAACACTAAACACTCCCTAAACACTCCTCCTCAAGGAGAGTCTGTATCTCTCTTTCTGCTGTAATCCAGTGTTGTTGGTATGTTGGCAAGCTGTGGGGTAAGGGTGGGAGTAGGGATGGGGGAGGAGGATTCTATAATCTTCCAATTAAATCTCAGTCTTAGTAGGCCTATGTCTAGGGCAAATGTTTATCGGGTGGTATAGCTTTTTCCCAAGTTCCTTGCCCTATACTCCCTCCTCTAGTTGCAGCATTCCCAATCTTTTTCCTTGAATCCCCCCCAACCCCATCTATTTGACTGTTTTCTCCTCCTTAGTGAGACAGGAAGGTTAAAGGGGGCTAAAGTGGGAGGAGTGTCCTTACCTCAGCTACCATAAGACTCTAGAAACTCTTTTCCCCAGGAGAGTAGGCATTTTTGGTGGAGAAGACTCTGGGTGTATTTTACAATGGTTATTCTTCTTCCACCAGAGCCCTGAGGGAATATTTCTCAGGTTGCCACCATGCAAATCCAACCGGGTTTCTGGATCTAATGACAATGGAAATGTGGGGGACTCTTAAGGCTGTGGCCCCCCAGGAGTTTCTCACTCTCAAGACAGTCCACACAACCTTCAGCAATTTATCAAAATGAGCATTTAAATCTTTCTACCAGTTTATGGCTTCAGTAATTTCTGTTCCAGGTAAGCAGATCTTGGATGTATCTTTCTGGATATGCCTGTCTCTCCAGATTTCAGTGTTGCAATTTGCCCACCAACCTCAGTTCTCAGGAAGATAAAAGAAAAGTCACTGATTTTCAGCCTGCCCCAATTTTTCTTCTTGTAAGGATACAAGCGATCACTTGCAAGCTGTTTACATGTCATAGCTGAAACAGGAATTCCAAACAAGTTTTGGAATGCTAGAAAGTTGAAGATTATGAAATGCAAACAAAATCACAAAAATTCTTTAACTGCTCAAATGTTTAAATGCTGAAGTAATGCAACAGCTTCACAATAAGTACTCCAGTGTCAACAGAAAGAATATCAGGTGTTGTCTGTGCAGAATTATGCAGAAATGTTGAGTATGGGCAAGATAGCCAACACCCTGCATAGAATCCATTGCACTTTGATTCAACTTTGAATAAATTGTTTGCACTTTTGCACATCCACCATAATTTGCATTTGTATTATCTCTATGGAAAGCAGTACACTTCTCATGAACTCAATAAGCGAGCAGCAGCCTTCTAAGCAAGCCTTTTTCACGACAAAAACATACAAGCAAAGGGATTTATTTTTCAGTATTGTGATTACTTGCAACTTGGGCTGTGTTGTAAAAAGACAAGGCATTTTAGATCTTTAATAATCTCTGTAATAGTAAATAGAGCTATTACATTGTTTTATTGTTACAGCATTTTATCCTGGCACTTAAAATTTTTTTGCAATTTTAGGATCAGAAAATACTCCTGATATGTTTGATCAGTCATTTGTGCTGAAAAGATTGATAATGATGATACACAAGGTGGACGGTCATTACAACTTCTGCTGTGATTATTTTATTTTCATCCGAATTTGTTTTAATTAGAAAATGTATTTTATCTGTTTATAGCTGAGATAATCCTATATCTCTTAGGTTTAGCTGTTAATAGATACTGGTTTATAAATGACTTTCTATCACTTTTTCATATTGAATGAACAGTTTCATGCTGTGGAAAAGGTTTCAAAAGGATTTTTTCCCTCATTTAGTACATAACCAATGTTCTGAAAATGAATCATGAATTTACATTTGCATTTGGGATTCAAATACTAGATGATAGCAAACACCACAGAAATTGAAAATATTGAATTTGATAGTCTCATGGCATCATGATTATGTTTGTCACTCACGAGGCTAAAGTTATAACAGTAAATTGGGGTTGAACTGTAGAAGTTGTTACCAACTAACAATAAACTGAACTTTGAGATGTGATGCGGAAAAGCTGGACATCATGTATGGCTGCAAGCGAGAGCTGTATTCGCAAGGAAGAACCTTCCCAAAGAAAGCCACAGCTCATCTCATACAAGGTTTTGGGAAGCTTCGTTCAAGGATTGGTGGATTTTCAGAAGCAGGGGTGTGTATTGATTGACAGACTTTCAATTATGTTAGTGTGATCACTGAAATAAGGCTGTTATTGACTGGCAAACTTTCAGAAGTATGGTCACTAGACTGAGGTATCTGCTGACTGACTTGTCTACAGGCACGGGATAGTAACAAATTGGCTGACTTTCAGAAGCTGCAGTCTCTTTAACTTGCTAACTGTCAGAAGCATGGCCACTGTTGATTTTCAGAGCATGTGTACTGATCCAAAGTAATCTCTAATTAATGGTGATTACTTGCTTACAACTTGAGACTGTGACAAAAAGAAGTCTTTTCCTTTCTTTAATATGGAAAAGAAGACTCTCAATTCTTATTTACCTTCTCCTACACCCACCCCGCCCCCCCAACTTTGGTCTTTCCTCCGCCAAAAATATGAGAGAGACTATAAGGGATTGTTTCGGTCTTTGTGGAGATACAATTTTCAGCTAGCATTGCCACCTAAGTCATTTAAGTGCCAATTACTGAAGCAGAAAAATAGTTTCAACTGCTCGATTTTCATTACTGGGAAAAAGCACAACTTATTACAATAAGGGTGACCTGACAAAATCAATACAGGATGCAGTTCAAAGTCATTCAATACGAGACATATCCAGTATACACAGGATACCTGGCAACCCTACCTTCGAGTCAGCTTAGCCTTCTCATTCACCAACCTCATCTCTTTGCTTGTGAACACCATGTCTGGTTTCTAATCCATTATCTTGTCTCCTGTTCTCCATATATGCTATCCCTGCTTGAGTTTGGACTCTCATTCACCTATCACTTGAATTACCATAGCCCAGATTTCTAGGCATCAGTCTATACAGCTTTAATACATACTAAACACACCCTCTATACATCGTTGCCAGAACAATGTTCCTTACTTAACATTTTTAACTGACTCCATCAATTTCAGGATAAAATCCAAACTTCTTTTCATGGCAAATAGGCCCTTTGTGTTCTGGCCTCTGCCTTCTACTCAGACTTTAACATCTGCCATTCTCCTGCTCATTAGTTCTATACTTGAGTTTCCATAAAGGTGTCATGCTATTACTCACCTCTACCTCTCCTATTTGGAATGCTTATCTCATCCTCTGGAGAGTTCTTATTATTCTTTCAAAACCTGGCTCAGGCATCATTGCCTCTGGAAAGCTTTCTCTGATGTCACCACGTTTCCTTGGTTACATTCAGTCTCTCCTTCATCACGTCCACATCTCTACAACTTTCTTGCACTGCAACATATTGTCACAACCTATCTATCTGCCTGTTAAAACAACCACACTTACATACAGTGACATAATAATTTGCTTTACTCATCTGATAGTCCTCCATCCCCTTTCCTCCATTCATGGCTTCTTGAAGGCCTGTGACTTTTTTCTTAAAATTCCCAGTGTGCAGCATAGTACATGTCCCAAAGCTGGGACTCAAACAACCAACCAACCAAACTACTGAGTTGCTTATAAATTACTCCTTTTGTTTTCTTAAAATTGTTTGACACTAGAGAACACCAAGTAGGAAAAACATACTCTTTATTTCATGAAGTGATTGATGTACCTTCCAATATTTTGGCACATATGCTAGATTCATTAAACTACTTTTGACAGCCCCTTCTGCTGTGAATTTAGAATATATGTTATTAAATATATATGTATAATATATATTAAATATAATTTAATAGCTTTAAACTTGAAAACTGCTTCTTTTTCCATTTAATATACTTAAGATGACAGCTCACAGTATATAGCATGTATAATTTCATAATAAATGACTTCAGAGCAAAAAAAATAATTCTGAGAACAGAATTAAAAATTGTGTAGAAAATTTCCAATTCACAGCAATTACTAGAAGAACAAAGGAAGAGAACAGACTTTTATTTCTACTTTTAAATGAAATCCAGGCACAAAGTTTGACATCAAGTCAGGAAAAGGACAAACCCCAGAAAGTCAGAGGTAGTTTACAATTCATTTGTAACTTTCATTTGGTCCTTTTCTCTAAAAATGTATAATTTCTTTGACCACATCTTTTATATACTATTACAATGTCAGTTATTTTTAAAAAAGTATTAAGTTTACAGTTTAACAGGAAATCCAGTGCACACTTCCCCTCATCACCCAGATGTTTACAACAATGACATATGATATGCAGCATGCGATGCTCTAGAGAAAACAATTACTTTACAAATGCCCAAAGTCAAGGTCTCCAGTCCGGAATTCTTCATTTTAGGTTATTATAAAGTGTCTGATAGGACTGAACAATTTCCACTTTTCTCATTATCTATTACATAGGTTTATCCTTGGAATTTATTATTTGATGACTAAATCATAGAATGGCTTTTCATATCCATTACATTTATTACATCACTTTCATGTATTCTGATGAGCTTTGGTTTCAGAATGTCACACATGCAAACCTACTTTCTAGGGCTTCTCTTCAATATGAATTTTATGATGATTAGTAAGAGATGACCTGTGATTGAAAAGTTTCCCACATGTATTACATTCATAGGGTTTCTCTCCAGTATGAATTCTCTGATGGGCAATACGTGATGAGCTTTGTCTAAAAGTTTTCCCGCATGTATTACATTTGAAGGGTTTCTCTCCTGTATGAATCCTTCGATGTTGAATAAGAGCTGATCTTTGGCCAAAAGATATCCCACATTCTTCACATCGATATGGTTTCTCTCCTGTGTGAATTCTCTGATGATTACTAAGGGATGAGTTACACCTGGATGTTTTCCCACACTCATTACATTTATAGGGTCTTTCTCCAGTATGCATTCTCTGATGTTGAATGAGAGCTGAACTTTGTCTGAAGGCTTTCCCACACACTTTACATTTACATGGTTTCTCTCCAGTATGAATTCTTTCATGAATAATAAGTGTTGAGTGGGAACTTAAGGCTTTACCACATTCATTACAATTATAAAACTTCTCACCAGGAAGAATTAGTCAGTGTCTGTTAAGTCGTGAAATAGAAGTGAAACCTTTTCCACATTCATTACATCTATAAGGCTTTTCTCCAGTGTGAATTCTTTCCTGTTGAATAAGAGATGCACTCTGACTGAAGGCTCTCCCACATTCACTACATTTAAAAGGTTTCTCTCCTGTGTGTATCCTCTGATGATAACGAAGGGATGAACTAGACTTAAAGGTATTGCCACATTCATTACATAAATAGGACTTCTTTCTGGAATTCATTCTCTGACATCCAGGAAGGGATGTGTTGCAACTAGATGCCTTCCTACCTGGATTATATTTATAGAGGTTTTCTCCAGCATGGATTTTTTGATGTATAAAAAGGCCTGACCTTCTGCTCAAGGATTTACCACATTCTTTACATCTATAGGATTTCTCCACAGTGTGTGTTCTTAGGGGTTTATAAAGGGATGTACTGAGAGTGAAGGCTTTCCCACATTCTTTACATATATAGGGTTTCTCTCCAGTATGAGTTATTGGATGTTGAATAAGAGCTGAACTTTCGTTAAAGGCTTTCGAACAGTCTTTACATTTAAACAATTTCTCTCCACTATGGTTTATCTCATGTTTATGAAGGGATGAAGTATTAATGAAAGTTTTCTCACACATACTACATTTATAATGTTTCCCGGCTGTGTTGATTTTTTGTTGATTAAATAAATTGGAATTCTGTTTGAAGCTGTTTCCTTGTATTTCACATTTTGGTGGGGTGTTTTCTCTGGGAACCATCTGTTGCCTAACAAGGACTGACTTTGGGCTGAAGTTTTGGCCAAATTCAGTATTTTTATGTTTTCTTTCTACAGTGAGGATTTTTTTGTGAGCGACTGAAACTATCTGAACACTTTCTTTTTTCTTCTGCTTTTTCTCCAATCTGTCTTCATATTTGCAGGGGTTTTCTAATTTGAAGTCCCAGGGTCCATTCCTTTTGGATCTTTTCATTATCAGCTCCTGAAATGAAGAACCTTGTGTTTGAGTTGACTTTGTGGTTTTATAACTGTTCTTCCATCCTGGAAGGGAAAGAAAAAACTGAAGATGTTCCATGTGATACAGCATTTGGCTACTGAGACTAAATGTATAGACTGAATATTGATGGTATTTAAATAAGGTCTTGGTATATGGCCAAAAACAGTAAGAAGAAAAACTTAGGAGATTTAAGCAGTACAGAGAATCAATCAACATGAGTTGAGAACAACAGGGTGGAGAAAAGATTAAACAAACCCATTTAAAGAGGGTGAGTGTAAGAGTGATCAGAAGAATTGGCTAATGGAAAATGGAGAAGAGGGATTCAAAGGGGAGCCATGAATTGGAAAAGGCAGCCTGGGATCAGAGTCCAAAGCCTATGATAGAATCCTAAATTATCTTCATGACATTTTTCTTCTTTGTGTAATCATTCCTAATCTGGAAAGTCTTCATCCCTTTTCCCTCATGCCAAATTCCTTTGTATCCTTCAGATTCAGTTCAAAAGTTAACTCTGAGTCCCTTCTTGACTGTGAGTTTCCACAGAGCATTCCTGTTATTATAGGCACTCACCACAGTGTTAAAAATATATATCTATATATTCTATATATGTAATTATATTTATCTATATCTAAATATTTTCACTTTCCTTTTCTACCCTAATGTTCTCTGCAAGCAGATTAGCATGCCCTATCCACCTACAGATCCTCCTAATGGCATCTGAATTATACACAAAATGTTTGTTTTGTTAACCTTCCTTAATAACTTATATATACCTAATTTGAACAATGTCAAATAATCTCAATTATTTATATATTAATTTCATACACACACACACACACACACACACACACACAGAGGATTCAAGACTTGCATGAGAAGTTGCCTTCCAGGACAGTACATTATACAAGCAGAGGGAGGGTTTCAGAGCCAGTTCAAACAGGAAGTAATTACTGAATTAATCTACAGAGGTGCCAACAGGTAGGCATGAAGCCAAAAGTTGCAAGATAAGAAAGCAGCCTTGCTCATTTATCAAGCAGGAGATGCTATGCAAGCAGCATAGAAAAGAGTCAAAGATCAATAAGACAGGAATAAACATAAAATGGTAAAAAGGGCTAACATGATAAGGTGGTAAAAAACAGAATTAAATTCAATAAATTTTAAAGTTGGGTAAGGACACAATTCATTGAATATTAAATTCTGGTGGGGAATAGGTATACATATATTTTGGCATTTTCTCCTGGGCTAGAGTAACCATTTAAAGGGCTCCTTTGCAACTCACTGTATTTTGAGATTCCTATCTGACATTCACTTTCTCACCTGTTTACAGATTCTCTCTGCTTGGTGAACATAATATATTCTGCTTTTCTCTTTTCTTCTACCAGTGTTAACTTCTCAGTTTCCTTCATGGGTAACTTTCTATTTCCACTTTAAAACTGCTTTCCCTAGGGTTTGGGATTTTTTCCCCCATTCTACACACCCTCTCTGACTAATTTTAAATGCACCCATCTTTACTATTTTTTTAAGGCACTGATATTTGCCAAGCCGAGCAAGTGAGAATAACACTCATTTTAAAATACATATATAGGTAAGTATCAATAAATCACTCATTAAATTAGGAACCACATCTTCTGGAAGAGACCATAATGTGCATTTTGGGTAATAGCTCTTTTTCACTTAGCCAATCACAAAACCTATCTGCTCTCTAATCTTTACTATTTGTTGTAACAGAAAGAGGAGTTTTTTTTTTTTATTTTCTGTTCAACACCTTTCAATTTCCTTATCCATCTAAGTCTTGCTTAAGTGATCCAAATTTCAATAACATTATTTGGGCACAAGTGTGGGAGGCAGTGGTAAAAATGGAGTACTTTCCCTGTGAACATCAGTCATTGGTTCTAGGTTACTACACAAGCTGGAAAGAAAATAGCAAGATTCCAAAATTTTGGATTGTAGTTTATAAGGCAAAGTTAGAGACCCTGCCTTAGGTCTGTATGTAAAGACTGCAGTTTTACAACCAACAACTTTACTAGAGCCCTGAGCACTGGGCTCGGGTACCTAAATGGTACTCTGTTTCTTATGCTTTACTGTTCCACCACAGACTCCTAACTAGTCTCCCCACCTCAAATCTTGCTGTCAATTCAGTCTCCACACTGTAGCCACAGTAATCTTTCTAAAATCCACATCTTACCATGTTGCAAACTTCTGTAAGATCCTCCAAATTATCTTCAATGATTTGTATATAAGTACGGTCCAGAGTACTTAACATGGTCAACAAGGTGTTTCATGATCTGACCTTCATTCACCTCGGTACTCATCTCCCTCCCCTGGTTTCTTGCCATGTATACTGAACTACATGCAGTTTCTGGAGCACTACATGTTTTTTTTCTTATTTTGTTATATTTGCATATGCTGGAGACATCCTTTCCATTCACAAATATTTATTAACTGCCTACTATGGACCAGGTAATGATCCACAACTGCTGAGCCTGTGCACCTGGAGCCCGTGCTCCACAACAAGGGAAGACATCACAATGAGAAGTCCGCGCACCGCAACAAAGAACCCCCGCTTGCTGCAACTAGAGAAAGCCCGTGCGCAGCAATGAAGACCCAACACAGCCAAAAAAGAAAAAGAAGCTGAAGAACTGAAAAAATCACTTAGGCATTGTAATACTAGAGGGCAAGAAAAGGAAGAAAAGCAGAAGAGTATGGTGGTCCAGAAGCCAAAGGAAGAAAGTACTCCAGTGAGGAGGCAATGATCAACTTTGTTAAACAATTTAAGAATTAAAAACTTAACCCTGGTTGTGCCAAGATGGAGACTGTCTGGGATTTAATAACTGCTTTTCATGGACTAGTAAGGAAGAAAGCCCTACTGGAGTGCACAGAAGAAACAATGGGAGGTGAGAACATGGAGACATCAAGTATAGAAATGCTTTTGAAAAGTTCTGTTTAAAGGAGAATAGAGAAACAGGACATGGGGAGTTTTTATTTTTTAATGCAAGTAATTATAGCTACAAGGGTCCATACCAATACTGGGAAACTCACCTCAACTCTACTTCAAGTGCCAATGCCTTAGTCCAGAATGGGACTAATAACTTAAAACAGTCATGTTTCCCAAGGAAGGGGACATCAGTCCTGGATTATGGACATCCTAACTGTTCTTTATGGTCTGCTTAAAGTTTTCTGTAGGTCTAAGATATGTCTCCTGAAGTGCAGTTCAACTTTTGCTCTCTCCCAGAATCAAGCCTGGGCCTGAGCTAACTCATGAACAAGGTTATGACTTAGGTCAGAAGTTTAGAGAACAGGTGATTTTGCCAATGACCACCACCCTGACTAGTTCCTGTCATTAGGTCTAGTTTCTCCTCCCTTGGTGCTTATGAAACTCTGTGAGTCTCTCTTCAACCTTCTCTCCCTAGATGATTTCATCCACTCCCACACCTCCTATTTGAATGACTATCCTGAGCCTCAAAACACTTTACAGAGGTATTTCCAGCTGCCTGCTAGACTCTTCATTGGAGGATTTTTCTTCAAATTCAGCTTGTCCAAATCCGAATCCAGTGCATTCCTTTCAAACTCTTTTTGTGTTTCCAAGTTCTGAATTATATCATAACTTCTTCAGCTCCTTTGCCATCAATTCTTAGTTTCATCTCAGAAGCTTCTCTCCCCTGCATTCCAAGTCTAGTCAGTCATCAAATTCCCTTGAATCTCTTCACTAAGATGTCTCTAACAACCATCATTAATACATCCAAGTTCAGGATCTCCTTACTCAATAGTGACTATTGCTATTGACCTTCAAGTTGATCCTCTGACCTGTTTCTCACCTTTCAAGTATTACTTCCCACTGAACTTATTAACCTTCTTACTATATAGAACTCCTCTTATTATTTCAAAAAGCACTGACTGCTCCTTATTTAATTCATTCATCAAATACTTAAAAAGCACCTACAACATGTCAGGCTCTATCTTAGGCATGTGATCCACAAGACATTCCAGATCTGGTAATGAAAAGAAACAGTTAACTTCTTTAAGGAGCTCCCAGTTTGGCATTAGAGACAAAAAAGGAGAAGTGTGGTAATTTATACAACAAAAACACAAGACAGAAATGGATGAAAATGTGAGCTTACAACAACATCCAAACTACCCTCAGATAGTACCAAGTACAAGCTGGGAAGGCGTACTAGTGGTGGCCAGAATTTGGGGGAAGAAATGTCTAAAATGGGATTTTAAAGGATTAGCCATAGATTAGATGGAGGGATAGTGTGAGGGCTAAAGGCAGCATCAAAATCTTTGAACCCAAGCCAACTTTCCAGACCTATATCCTTCCCACCTTATCCTTCAGGTGGTCAGATTCAAAATTATTCCTATAAAAATGTCACATGCATTTGCAGTCTCGTAAGGTTTTCTAGAGTCAGAGAATTGAGGGAGCTATATGCTGAGAATTACACACAACACCACGATGGGGGCAGAACTACACATCTGTAAATGTATTCCAGAATGCCTGTGTTGGTGAAAAAGAGAAATGCTGTTTTAGAAATTCTGTTGTTGGTAATTCTGATTTTTAAAGCTTTTTATTATGGAAGATGTTCAGCATGTACAAAAGTGGAGTGAATTGTACAATGAATTGCCAAGCCAGCATCAACAATCACTAATGCTGTTTCATCTATTACCTTATTATGGGTTGAATTGCATCACCCAAAAAAGATATGTTGAAGTCCTAATTTCCAATAACTCAGAATATAACCTTATTTGGTAAGGTTAAGTAACTTTGCAGATTCAATCAAGTTGAGATGAGGTGATTAGGGTAGGTTCTAATATGACTGGTGTCTTTATAAAAGGGAAATTTGGACACAGGCAAGCACAGAAAGACCATGTCAAGATACCCCAGGGGAACACCAAGTGACAAGAGAAGCAGAGACTGGAGTGATGCAGCTGCAAGCCAAGGAACAAGGACCACTGGCCACATCCAGAAGGTAGGGAGAGGCAAGGAAGGATTCTACCTGGACTTTCAGAGGGAGAATCGCCCCACAAAACTGTGAGACAATAAATTTCTGTTGTTTAAAGCCACACAGTTTGTGGCACTTTGTTGGAGCAGGCTGAGAAAATTAATACAACTCCCTTACGTCTCTTTCATTAGCATATGCTAAAGTACGCTAATTCTGTATTATATCATTTCATCAATAATACTTCAGAACACATTTCTCAAAGATAAGAACTCTATTTGTAAACATAAACACATATTTTTATTATAACCACCAAAATCAACATTATTGTTTGAAGTTATTTTTGCCTGTAAGGTATTAATTACATGTTCTTCACCCAATTCCAATGTGGTGGTGGGGGGGGCGGTTTCCACATCAATAATAAGCAATTCTTGGATACCAACTGGGTGTCCTCAATTCAGCTCAACTCTGACATTATCTATCTGGAGATAGCATCATATCCCACAGGTTAAGGGTTCAGTCCTACAAGACTGCCCCCTGCCTCCCTCAGACACCAGTTACAAACCCAGGTTATCATCTGTACTTCTGACCAACTGGCTATAAATCAGAGGTTCCCACGACCCCCTTCTTACGTTTGGTTAATTTGCTACAGTGGCTCATGGAACTCAGAGAAACATTCTGCTTACTAGATCACCAGTTAATTATAAGAGGATATAACTTGGGAACAGCCAGATGGAAGAGATGCACAGGTCAATGTATGGGGAAAGGGAATGGAATTTCTAAGCCCTCTCTAAGTACACCACACTCCCCAGATCTCCACATATTCACCAACCCAGAAGCTTTCTGAATCTGTCCTTTTGGGTTTTTATGGAGGCGCCATTATACAGGCATGATTGATTAAATCATTGGCCACTGGCAACTAATTCAACCTCCAGTCCCCCTCCCCTCCCTGGAGGTCAACTTTCAAACCTCTAATCACATGATTGGTTATGGCAACCAGGCCCCATCTTAAGATAGGGTCCAAAAGAAACCGCATTAACATAACAAAGACACCTTTGTGGCTCTCATCACCTAGGAATTCCCAGGGTTTTAGGAGCTCTGTACCAAATATATATTACTTATTATAAACCACAATATTTATATAAATCACTAAGGATCTTTATTCAAGCTGCTGTGATTTAAAAGCATTTGAGATAATTTTTCTCTGTGACTAAGCCAACAACCTGAAACACAATTAGGCTCATTTGTTTCATTTTGCTTTCAATATTTATGGAACACTTTTTCATTTTTGTTTAATCTTGTTTTATAATTTAAATTTTTTTTTTTTTTTTGCGGTACTTGGGCCTCTCACTGTTTTGGCCTCTCCCGCTGTGGAGCACAGGCTCTGGACACACAGGCTCAGTGGCCATGGCTCACGGCCCAGTCGTTCTGTGGCATGTGGTTATCTTCCCGGACCGGGGCACGAACCCCTGCATCGGCAGGCGGACTCTCAACCACTGCGCCACCAGGGAAGCCCTATAAAACAGTTTTATGGTTCCAAAGTCAACATTATAAAAACAAGGTACCTTAAAAAAATTCTACATTCTATCCTTGTTCTCTCAATCCTTTTTCTTTTTCTTCCTTCACCTTATAGGTAACCATTTTTATAGATCTGCTTTTATCCTTTTTTTTTTGGCTTCTCTATTTTTTTTTAATATAAGCAAATATACACTTTGTCTTTTTTGGTATCTCCTCCTTCCTTTGATAAAACTCCTATTCTCACTGTTCTGTTCTGCACTTTCCCCTACTTAGTAATATTATCACCCCACAGTGGAATTTACAGAATTCTTCCTCATTCTTATTTACAGTGAGAATTCCACCATGAGAATGTCCCTCAGCTTATTCAACCAGATTCCTTTGATGGACAGTTGGATTAACTCTAACTGTAATACACCAGGACATCATATGGGTACACGATAAAGGTACAGCTTTAAACCAATATCCATATTGCTAATTAGAAACCACAGCATTTATAAAATTCTAGCCCAAACTGGACCCAATGGGCTAACATTATCCAAAGCCACATACAACCAAAATCACCTCTTCTGCCAGCCAAGAAGAGAGCTAGCTGAAGGCCGTAGAACTACTCCTTAGAATGAGGAAGCTCTTTATGTACTGACATGGAAAGAGTTTCAATATATATCAAGAGAAAGGGGCAGAATAATGTGTGCTGTATAATATAATTTGAGTGGACAGAGAAAAACAAGAAATATTTGTTTATATTTGCATAGAAGAGCTCTCCAGCTACTGCCTCCTTGTCACATCTCACCTTGTCGTATCCCACACATATTTATCTCCTCCTGCTCACTCACCCCTCATGGGCTCCATTCTGGCTTCTGTCCTTACCACTACTCTAAGGCAACCATGACCTTCATGTGACAAAGGCAAGATGCTCTCTTCAGTCCCCACCTAACTTACCTCTCAGCAGCATCTGATAGTGACCCCTCATTTTCCTTCAGATGCTCACTACCTAAGCTACAGTGACCCTGAACTTGCCTCAAATTCTTCTCATGTTCCACCAGCTTCAATCTCCTTTGTGTGCTCATTTTCCTCTACCTGATCTTTAATCCTTGGAGTTCCGTAGGTTTGAGTGCTAGGCCCCTGATTCTTTTCACTCTGTACCCTTTCCACAGGCCAGCTTCATCTATAAACATACTCTAGGCAAGACTTCTCTACTCTCCATACCTAATTATACAAAACCCAGCTCAAAACAGCAACTTGAGTGTCTCAAAGACAGCTCAACTGAATTTATGATTATTTCCTCCCCCAACCTGTATAACCTTTCTGTCTCTGTAATTGGCACCAGTTCTGAATCAAAACTTTAAAAGGCATCCTTCACACCTCTCCCTCTGCTAATCAATTACCAAGACTTGTTTATTCTGCCATCTAAATATGTCTCAAGTTCATCTACTTTTCCCTACCTCTACTGATACCATCCTTTATGAGACTTGACTTCAATGACACTAGACTCCCGTGTTTCCTTCTATAGTACACCTTACCCTTGTCTTCCCTATGGGTTCATTTCTCTCTGCCTAGCCATGAAATGCCAGAGTTCCTCAAGATTGAGTCCTAGGCTCTTTCTTGCTCTTGCTGTACTCTGAATCCACTCCACAGGCTAACTCAAACTCAACCACTCTTTCAATTATCTTTAGTGACAGGGTCTCCCAAATTTACATTTAATGCCCAGGGTATATTATAAGGGGTGGAACTCCAAATCAAACAGGCTATTTGACATCTCCACTTGAATAACTGGGTCAACCAAAGACAATTTAAGTCATCCAAAACCATATTTATACCATCCCCCAATTCTGATCTCCTAGCACCACTATCTCAGTGAATGATATCACTGTCCATCCCAGAACAAACCACAAACCAAGCACGCATCCTTGACAACTCCATCTCCTCTATCTTCCATATCTAAACCATCTCCAAGTCCTGTTGCTTTTATCTGCCAAATATCTCTGCAACTGGTTCCCTTTTTTCGGTCTCCATCACGACTACCTAACCAAGTCATTCATACATTCACTAACTGGAAGCTGACTCTGACCAGACACTATTTTAGGTACTGGGGACATGGGAACAAATGAAACAGACAACCCAGCATGAGGGAATTTACAATCCAGAGGAAGAGCTGATAATAAATAAATATGTACTATTTGGCAGTAATAAGTACTCTGAGAGAAAATGAAGCATGGTGAGGGGATAAAGAATGTGGAGGACAAAGGACCTGTGTCCTGTGGAGGACAAAGAACAAAGGATGAGCTGTGTCTAACTGACAAAGTGCCATCTGAGCAGAAACCTGTATAGTGTGAGGAAGTGAGTCAAGTGGGCTCCTGGCCATCACGAAGAATGGTCCAGGAGAGGAAAAAGCAAGTGCAGAGGCCCTGAGGTGGGAGCCTGCTTGGCCTTCCTGATGAACTACAAGGAGGCCAGGGTGATTAGAGTTCTCCAATGAAGGGCAGAGAGGAAGGAGGTGAAGGCGAAGAGGTAGCTGGGGCCAGACCACAAAGGCCTCTGAGGGCCACGCTGGGGGCTTTGGATTGTGTTCTATGTGATAGAAGCCACTAGAGGTTTTGAGCATGCGAGTGAGATGACCTGATCTATCTTTTAAATAGACCATTCTGGCAGCTACGAGGACAGTAGATGTTGGTGGCAGAAGAGGAGCGCAGGGGATGAGAACAAGACTAAATCAAACATAGTAAACAGGGCTACAGAGCATTTGGGCTCAACTTTCACCTTGTAAGAAATTCACTCCTTAAAATCACTGCATGATATTTAATTAGGCTGCCGCTATAACCCCTACAGCACCTTTCTGCAAATTAGAAAAAGACCCCTATTCTCTGTGCAGATGAAGCCCCAGCAAGTCTCAGTGAGTCGAAGGCAGTCCACAAGCAACCCCTTAGCTGACCACCCTTCCAGGTTCAGTCTGCCCTGAATTCTTGCATAAATATAACAAAGGAAGAGAAAAAGACAAAGAAAGAAAAACACCTTTTCATTGGAGGTAACTGTTTACCTAGATCATCCCTGGATTTTAAACTTTTTGAATAAAAGAATATTTTCATGTTAGGTGTAAATCAAACTCATGAGACGTTCAAGTTGATTGAATCACATTATGCTTATTTTATATATATATATAACTTATATACATAATATGCCAGAATAGTGATTAGACTTTGGACTCATTTCTTAAGTAAGAGACTCAGATGAGACGTGTACCCTTTGAGCCATTTCCTCCCATCTCTCAACATGAAACATACAGATCCAGGGATGACAGTTTGTTTTCCCTTTTTGTCTTGTTTTTCCTATTTGTGAGGAGTCTTGAAGTGAAAATTATATTTTAAAAACACACTTGGAGGCAATTAGAGGTTCTAGGAGTCCTACCCTGGAAGCATAAGCTTTTCTGTCACCGGTTGTTCAAAGGGTTGGTTTTTGGTTTTGGTCTACAGTTAATGATCAAGGTACTTCCAAGAACATCCAGGTCCCTCACCTAAGCTCACAGGGGAGTGAGCTCCCCTTGGAAGGGAAACTGTTCCAAGGGCACTTTAGTCCAGGCAAATGGGAGACTCGCCAGGGGTGCAGGAGAGACACAACCACACGCCAGCACACCCAGGACGCCCCATCTCACTGTCTCCTTTGACCAAAGAGAGGAGGTTCATCCCATCAAGAGAAATGCACACACTGATTGGCTCTGATGGCCTTACTTCCTCCAGACACCCACTCAGAGTTTTCCTTTGGGGACAGTTTCCCAACTCTGAGAAGGACTTGACATCACCACTAGGTGTCTTCAGGGTCTCTCTGGACAGCTTTCAACTCCAGTCATACTTTCTATTCAGTTTAATCCAACTAACATTTCACTCAGGAAGGGGGACTCCTCATGGATCAGAGGCTCCCGAGGCGAATGGAAAGGGAACAATTCTTCCATCTCTTCCTTTGATCTTCCACGCCATACTCAGTCCACACCTGACGCCCCTCCTAAACTCTCCACTGGTTTCCTGCTGCCTGTGTTCTCTGTTTACTTTGTGGTGGTCTCTAGCAGTTCCCACAAAATTAGAATATTTCTCCCAAGTGACAGTTAAAAGATAAAAGGAGAGATAAGTGTGGTTCCCACCTCAAAAGATCTCACATTATACGGGGAAGAACGAGCTCTACTAAAGGTGTGGGTGCTTTAGGGATCGAGACAGCCTGTCCCACAGCCCTTCTGCTGGGCCCGCATTGTGAGGGGTCATCACTGACTCATCTGGACCCGACAGCAACCTCAGACAAGTCCTACTACGTCTATGCCAGGTGGCTCCACATTGGTTGCAGGCTGATCCTTGCACAATATAAACCTGGGCCCGTGGCCAGGGTACTTCAACTCCTCAGAGGCTGTGCCTGGCTCTCAGGTCCCGGCTCCCTCTCCCTGCTCCCGTCTCCACACACCGGCTTCCTTTGTCTGGACTCTCGGACGTGCTCTTCCTGTGCCTGAACGCTTCTCACAATGTGGGATCCGGCCCTTCCTCGGGAAGCCTTGCCCACAGCACTCCTCCTGTTCCACGTTCTCACAGCACCTGCGGCTCTTCCCCCGAGGTCCTCACCGGAGGCTGTCATTCCACAGCCCTGTGTGCGATTAGCCTCCACCTCCACTGAGCTCCGCCAGGGCAGGACCTGCATCCTTCTGTCCAAGGTTGCACTGCTGTTTATCACGGGACAGGGAAGCAGTGAGCGAGGCTTAGAACCTGGCTCCCCCAGAGCCCTGGCCTCCCCAAGTCAACAGCTCTCAGTCCTCAACTTCCATGACAGCCCAATCTGCCAGTTTTCTCCTCTGGTGACTTCTTCTCAGGCTCAGCCACAGATTCTTCCTTCTTAACCCACCTCATAAAACTGAGGTTTCCTGGGACTCTGTCCTCTCCTCCGGTCCCTCATCTGCTCAGCTCAAGGCTTCAAATGCCACCTTTGCACTCATGGCTCCCTGACCTCCCTGTTGAGTTCTGACCCTGTTTACCTTCTACAGCTGTCCACTGGTGACCTCTACCCATATTTCACTAACATTTCAAATGAAACCCATCCCACACCGAACCTGTCCTATACCCTTAATAAAGGGACCTCTCCTCTTTCCTGAACTCACTGCACATGCCTTCCTCCAGGTAATGTCTTGCCTACATTATGGAATAATCTCCAGAAGGTTCCCACCTCTAGTTTTTCCTCACTTCAAATCTAGGACCAACAGTGTTTCCAAAGTAACCATTCTTATTTAATTGAAACTGTGTAATAAGGACTCATGAATATATTCTCTGTGAAAATTTTAATAACATTGCATGTAACTAAAGTCCCCTTTCATCAATGCCCATTCTCAGTCCCAATCCAAATGTAACTAGTTACCAGCTTAGGTGTCCCCCGACCTTTCTCTTGGCACTTACACGCACATAATGCATATAGACAAACACCCACGTAATTTTCTTTACACATAAATGGCGATATGTCATAATAATGCACCGTAACTTGCTTTAGTCCTTCACGTAGCTTGGAGCTCTGCCCACACCAGGGCTGCTGCTTTCTGACTGTGGTGCTGTGTGCCAGTGTAGGGACCCACCTCAGCTTCTTTAGCCTTTACTGAAGGACGTTTAAAGTATCTCAGACTCAGACTATTTTTTCTAAAATATCAACAACCATACAACTCTTCTGCTTGAAACTCTTCAATTATTTCCAGTCATCCATGGACAGTTCCCATCCCTAAGAACTGTACCAAAGCACTTCATAGTGTGGCCCCCACCTGGCTCTCTAATCTCATTTCCTTCCTCATCTCTTTCTTTTCCCATATACCCTGAGCTTCAGTCTGAATGAATTATCTGCAGTTCCTTAAATGCACTAAGTTTGCTGAATGAATGCATGACAATGTAGCCCTCCTCTGAAACAACAGGAAATCACAAGAGAAAAGATCCTGAGAGATTCACTTGTGCAGTAATTATCAGAGAAGAAGAGGAAGCTTGTGACTAGGGGCCTTAGCATCCCTTCTCCAAAACTTCTTCAGGACTGAGAACCTGCAGAAAATTCCCCAACCAACATCTCCGAGTTGCACATGCACTCACTTACCAGACTGCTGCC
Source organism: Mesoplodon mirus (assembly GCF_964341445.2). NCBI lineage: Eukaryota > Metazoa > Chordata > Mammalia > Artiodactyla > Ziphiidae > Mesoplodon > Mesoplodon mirus. The sequence continues at coordinate 24,281,197 of NC_138980.1, read as the reverse complement.
TGCAGAGATTCCGCACCCACTCACCTAGAGAGGAGCCTCCAGGGCTTTCTTTCTCTACCTTCCAGGGATCTTCTCCTTGCTGCAACAGGGAGATCACCTCAGGTTTGGAAAATGGGAGTCCTGCTCATAGACCAAAAAGAAGAAAAAAAAAGAAAAAGAAAAAAAAGACTTGATTTTGCCTTGACACAAAGAGGTATCTGAGATCTGAGCGGAAAACTCAAAGGATGATACAGAGAACTTCTGTGGGATGCTCCAGTTGTGCCCCCACAATGTGAGGGGTGTGTTAGGGTAAAAGCAAGGGGCAATGTAACATTTAGTTGTATGTTAGTGAAGTATGATAAACATGCAGACTTGATTAACAGGGTGCTAATAGCTTTCTATACAAGAGGGAATATGTATATACTGTTAAATGTATGTTAAATGTACAGATTCAATTAATATTTGTAACAGGTATCTGTGGAAAGGATTATGTACCAAGTAGCTTGTTTAAAATGAGAAAACACTATCTGACTCCCTTTGAAAGATGGCAGCAGTCAGCAAACTATGGGTCATAGGCCAAATCTAGGCCACTGTCTGTTTATGCATGGCCCTTGAGCAAAGAATGGTTCAAAAAAAAAAAAGAAAAGGAATACGTTACAGAGACTATATGTGGCCCACAAAGCTGAAAATATTTACTCCCTGGCCCTTTACAGAAAAAGTTTGCTGACCCCTGTAAAAGAGAATTGAAAAAAGCCAGTGTTGGGTCAAAGAAAAAGGTTGAGGGATGCTCTCTGTTAAGAGATGAGCAAACACATCATAGTTCAGTCATAGTGGGAAAATGTTGCCTGCAGTGAGGGAATTTCTAATGTGCAGCTCTGTAGATTGTCCCATCCATGGGGCAATTCCATACCTACGAGGGAGAAAAAGGTTTTCAGGTTTATTTATGGAAATCCAGTTTGCACAGTGCTAAGGCAAAACTCAGCTAAAGTTTTTAATGACCCAGGGCTTTTACCCAGGAAATCAGATGCTGAGGTATCCCAATTTCTGAACTCTGTATCTACAGGGAAAATTTCCTTACCCAATGAGACAAGGTTACTATAGTTCTCCAGCATCACATCTTGGTACAAGTTTCTCTGAGAAGGAGCCAGCTTTCTCCACTCATCCCGTGTAAAGAACACAGCCACATCTTCAAACGTCACTGACACCTGTAGAGACAAGCATCTCAGCTCACCCAGGACCACCCAGCACACAGGGTGAAAAAGGCGGCAGTGGGGAGTAGACGGGCTACCATGAAATGCTTCTATATTATTCTAGGTTCTGAAGGTTCCAGGTCATTTGCTTAATGAACAACTGACCAATGACAAATAGATACTGAGTAGCAGGAAGTATGAACCAGGCTCCGAGTTAACTGCTACAAGAGATGGGTGGAGGTATTAAGGCCATTAGTGGGAGTGTTAATTAGAATAATCTTCCTGTTGGCAATTTGATAACATACATTAGAAGCTTTAAAATGTGCATACTCTTTAACTCTCCAATTACTATATTTGTTTGATAATGAACACTGAACAAAAATGCACATGCAAGGACATTTATCATGGTGTTAGTAACAGCAAAGAAATGGAAACAACCTCAATAATCACTGAGGGAGCTAGTTTAAATAACTGAAGGCACTCTGTGCTCCCTAAAGCTTGAGGACAGTAATAATGGAAATTAAAATAGCTATAATTTATTGAATGCTTTTTTCAGGCTAAGTACTATTCTTAGAGCTTTATATTAACCTTTAGTGTATATCTTTATTTTATCTTCACAACAACCCTATGAAGAAGGTACTATTATTGTGTCCATTTTACACAAGAGAAAACAAAGAGAAATTTATCCAAGTCACACAGCTGGTATGAAGGGAAAACTCACTCCTCCTGCATGTCTCCGCTACTCTTAATACAACACTACTTCACTTCTGACACCAGATGTGGGGGGTTTTCCACACACCAAGCAATTGTGGGACACCAGCTGGGTGTCCTACAATTAAACTCAATTCTGACACCTGAAGATAGTGTCAGATTCCCACAAGACTGGCCCCCTTTCAATGTCAATCACAAGTCCAGGTTGTTACCTGTGCTGCTGACTGACTGGCTCTAAATTGGAGGTTTCTACAACCCTCTCCTCAGGTTTGATTAATTTGCCAGAGTGGCTCACAGAACTCAGGAAAACATTTACTTACTAGATTACTGGTTGATTATAAAAGAAGATATAGGAACTGGCAGGTGAAAGAGCGGCACAGGGAAGGGGTGCACAGCTTCCATGCTCTCTCAGGATTCACCATTCTCTCTGACTCTCTACATGTTCACCAACCTGGAAGAACTCTGAACTCTTCTGGGTTTCTATGGAGGTTCATTACATAGGCACGATTGATTAAATCACTGACCATTGGCGACTGATGCAACTTTCATCTCCTAGGGTGGTGACAGATGGATAAGAGGGGTTATTGGGGGGCAGGACTGAAAATTCCAACACTTTAATCAAGGTTGATTCCCCTGGCAATTAGCCCGCATCCTTAGGTGGGGTACAAAAGTAACCTCATTAACATAAACTCTGGTGTGGATACAAAACACACCCATTGTGCCTTCATTGCTCTGAAGTAATTTCAGGGATAAAAAGCATATATTACTAACCACTTGGGAAATCACAAGGGTTTTGGAAATTATGTGCCAGGAACAGGGACAAAGACCAAATATATATTTCGTATTATAAATCACAATATCACAGCTGGTCAGTGGTAGAGGTAGAATTCCAATCCAAGGAACTGCCTCTCAACGCCTATCTCATAGGCTTAAGTAATAAATGATAATCCATACAATGGAGGTAAAGAGTAGTGATGGTAGCAAAACACTGTGAACGCACTTAATGCCAATATACTCAAAAATGGATAAAGTGGTAAGTTTAATGTTATGTATATTTTATCAAAATAAAAAGCTAAAATGATAAAATAAAAAATACATACATACATATGTACACATGTACATCAATAAATAATAAATAAGTAAAGGTACACAGACAATTATTCCGAGGGCTGCATACCAAAGGTATGACCATGATTATCTCAAGATGTTGGGGTAAGACTGATTTTACGTTTTTATTCTCTGAGATTTTTAACATTAACATGCAGTGCATGTATAATAAGATAATTTATTGGCACATGGCAGGGAATACAAGAAATGATCTTTGCCCTCAAAAGAATTTACAATCCAACTGGCAGACAAGAAAAACGCGTGAAACAATTTGAACAAGAAAAGTGTCGCTGGACAGGACCATATACTATTTCCTCGTTCAGTCCTCATTTTAGAGATGAGAAACACAAGGTCCAGGGCAGTTAAGACACCAGGTCACATACTTTACCAATGGCAGAGACAAGACGATAACTGAAGTTTTCTTTTAACCCAGCACTTGGTGGGTATATTCTCTCTCTGGTCTTAAACGTCCTGTCACTGAGTTTTACACACAATTCCACATAGTACTGATGTATCGGCAGCAGGTGAGGTTAGGGAGAAATGTCACATAGGACTCACAAGCAGGGATGGAGAAGATTCTGGGTAAGAGAGCAGCCTGGCTCTGTTGGAATGGAATGGGAAGGGCTTAGAAAAAAGTAGCCCAAATATGCAGAGGCAGGTCCTAGCCACAGTCTCAGAAGATCAACCACTACCACATTTCATGGGTCCAAAAGATACACAACATCACATTGCAGAGAACTCTGGTCATTTGGGAGCCAGGCCTGCCCTGTGTTCTGAAAGATGTACCAGACGAAAGGCTGGATGATAACTAACATGAACTTAGAGGCCAGACATACCTAGGTTTGATTTCAGGTTGCCTGACTTCGTTGAGCCTCAGTTTCAAGTGTAAAATGGGGGTAATAACTTCTGCTTCTCTATGAGAGTGAGAACAAAGGTGAAGCCCTCAGGATATTCCCCAGCAACGTTAACTACTATTGTTAGATGAGGATGAGTAAAGGAAGGATACTGTATAGTCATTTCTATCTACCAACAGTAGATAGATAGACATCATGAACTAGAATAATATCGTTTAGCTACCACAACCACCACATATTGAACATCTACTATGTGCCCGGCCCTGATAAGAATGCTTTCCATGCACTAACTCCCAGGATCCTCTCATCTACCCTTTGAGGTAGGCCCAGTTGTTGTATTCACTTTACAGGTGAAGAAACTGAGGCACAGAGAGGAAAGAAACTGAGGCACAGAGAGGTGGAGTTTTTTGCCCAAGACCCATTAAAAGCAACAGAGGAGATGGGCACAAACCTGGCCATCTGGCTCAAAAGCCCCACTGAGGAATCACTGTATACACTGCCTCTCCACTACCAATATCCCATGAAACTCTCACTGCTGCTTCCTGAGGAGTCTTCTCTCTGCTCTTGGAGTCAAGAGACCTCTCCATCTACGTCCCCACCAGCATGGCTATCCTTTGTTCACACAGTGGCTCACCTGGATGGGTTCCCACCCTCATTCTCACAACATAAAGTTGAAAATGGCAGGTCAACATCAGTTTTCAAGAGAGTGACAGAAGCAAGGCACATGATCCAGAAAGTTAAGATGGAGAAAAACTAAGAACTATGGACTGGGAAAAGCCTGGCGAAGGTATCATGAGGATTTCTCAGGGGCGGAAAGAAAAAGAAAAGCATTCTGGCCAAGGGTAGGGAGGGGGACACGACTGAGCAAAGGAGACAGGCCAGAAAGGAACTCTGCCAAGTGTGCATGTTTGTTTGTTCTGACCCCAAGTGGTATAAGACATGTGGCATCTTACCTATCAATTCAGTAATCATACAGTGAATTGAGATTAATGAATAAAAGAGTGTCTATTAGAAAAAAAAAGAGAAACACAAGCCATGGATTGGGGGGTTGGAGGCAAGCATTCCCTATGCAATCCACCATCCACCAGGGTGGACCAACTCTTCCAAGGCAGAAGGACATGGGCTCCAAATCCTGGTGAAGACTGTATTGGGGAGAAAACTTCAGTTTGTGGGTAAAATAACAAAAAAAAAAACCCCATCTATCTCTAAGACCTGAGATGGCAATGAACTCACCTGAGACCTTGCTTCCCTCTGTTCAGGAGCCATGTCCTCTTTCTGGGCAGTTTCACCTTAGGATGGGAGAAGTCTCCAGAAGCCAGATCTGAGAGAAGAAAAAGGGAACCAGGAGGAAGCCCCTTCTGCTTTCTAGACCTCAGAATCAGCAGCTCTGAAACCTTTATACCACTTGAAAATGATGCCAAGTGCCCCCAGAGAAGGAAGTCAGAAGGAACGAGGGCTAGACAGGACCAGAGAGAAGGGCTGGGTCATCCTGGTCCAGGCCCAGCTCTTTCCCTGGCTCAGAGGAAAAGTCCTAGGACTCTATCAGCAGTAGCAGCAACTCCCTGAGCCTCACCGCGTGCCAGGCACTACCTATCAATACATCGAGTCCCACAGCACAGTTGGCATTGTCAGCACCCCATTTTATAGATCAGGAAACTGAGGGCAGAGTGGGAGCAACTTGTCCCAGTCCACACAGCCAGGGAGGGTGGCACCAGGGTTCCAGGCACCGCGGGCTCCAGAGCACCTGCTCTAACCTCCCTGCGTGCATGTGACAACTTTTCTCCACCTCAAGCATTCCCACCCAATTCCTCCCCCTCCTGTCAAGGAAACAATTTCCAGATTTCTAGAGAAAGCTGCTTCGGAAAGGGAAAACATCAGCTCTCCTATGGCGGGGAGGGGCTGCTGTCTTGAGGAAAGGGCTCATTAAACCAAAGACCTGGGTCCAGTCCTGGCTCTGCCACTGGGGGAAGCTGGCGACTCACTTCTCGCGTAAAACAAGCCTGTCACTCGGGAGTGCAGGGGTGATGGTAAGGGGAGGAAATAATTTTCTCACGTTCACTGCCAGCCTGAAACAAATTCAAATGCCGGCAGGCGCTGAGCAGGTAGCGCGCTGGGAACTGGTCGGGAAGAAGCAGGAGGGTGGCTGGGTCCAGCCAATGGGGACGATGTGTCCGACCTGTCTCGTTCAGGGGCACGTCAGTGGGATGGCTGGGGGCGGCAGGCGAACAGAGCCAGGGGTACCCGGCTCTCGGCCCGCCGGCGCCCATAAAGACCCGGCTCGCGTCTCTTGGGCCTGTGCCCCATGCCCCGGTGACGGATCCTCCCGAAGCCCGGTCCTCCCTCCCGCATCCTGCCTACCCCCCGCCGCTCACCTCGCCCAGGCATCGGGGGTTCCGCGGGCCGCAGGCTGGAGGCTCCGGAACTGCCACGGCCGGACAGAAGCTTCCGCTGGGGACTCCACGCGGTGCCGCCCTGGCGGACCTCTGGCGGGTAATCAGCTCAAGCCAACGGCAAACGCCCGACGCCCGACGCCCCACGTAGGTCCGGGAGGGGCGGGGCAGGGACAGTCGCGAGCCCCTCTGGGAAATGTAGTCCATGCGAGAACAAAAAATTCTGGGAAATGTAGTTCTTCGAGCTTGTCTGCGAGGAGAGCCCTGGCTGAGCCTATCACTTGTCCAGACCCCATTCTGGGTTCGTGGTCGAGCTCCTTGGGCTGCTGGCTCCTGGGTTCCCGGTTCTTGCAGGAGGAAACCGAGGTTCCTACAGGGCAGTGACTTGTAGCTCTGCATGTGCGTAAATGAGAGCAAGGCAAGTAGACAACCGCCAAGAACAAACCTATTTCCCCGTAAGTCTTTCAACAAGAGTGTATGGAGGACTTCCCTGGTGACTAAGTGGTTGAGAATCCGCCTGCCAATGCAAGGAACACGGGTTCGAGTCCTGGTCCCAGAAGACCCCACATGCCTTGGAGCAACTAAACCTGTGTGCCAGAACTACTGAGCCTGTGCTTTAGAGCTGGTGAGCCACAGCTACTGAGCCCATGTGCCACAACTACTGAAGCCTGTGCACCTAGAGCCCATGCTCGGCAAGAAAGAGAAGCCACCTCAATGAGAAGCCCACGAACCTCAACGAAGAGTAGCCCCCCTCACACCACAACTAGAGAAAGCCTGTGAGCAGCAACGAAGACCCAACGCAGCCAAAAATAAAGAAAGAAATTTATATTCGAAAAAAAATGTATGGATCACCTGCTATGTGCCAAGCCCCATTGTAAAGGATTTGAAAAACCTCAGTGGGCAAAAGAGAGATCGTTGCTCTGGAGAACAGTTTTGGGAGGTGGGGGTGGGGGAAGGAGGTAGAGAGCAGACAATAAGCCATGAATATCATTATATAACATTTTAGGAGATAAGTGTTATGAGAAAAAGTGAAAGAAGAGCAGTGTGGTGGGGATTTGGGGCTCATTTTGGAAAGTGAGTAGGGTGGCTCCTCGCAGGCCTCACTGAGAGAGTGAGAATGGAGGGAAGAGTCAGAGGCAGTGCAGGAGAGGAGGGCCATTTCAGGCACCGAGAAACCAACAAATTTTTTTTTGGGTAAAGAAACACATGGCCCATTTAGAAGGTTTGATAAATAAAATAAAGAAAGATGCACTTGATGCCACCACACAAAAAGAAATGGTTAACATTTTGGTGAACATCGTTTAGCAGCCCTTTGAACTCCATATTAATCTCTCTGATAGTCACACCAATCTGTTTTTAACAAAATGGAATATTGCAGATAGCAATTGTAACCTATGTTGGTTACAATTATGTGTGGGTTTTTTCCCCACTTAAGAATATGCCTTGAATATTTGAACTTGCCAATAAATATTATCCGTCAGTAGTGTTTTCAGTGACTTCAGTACAAACCATTGCATTTAAATAAATTCTTTTGTTAAACATATTTAAACTTATTTATTTAAATGTATTTACCTAATATTTTACCCCTACTGTTAGTTATATTTCTTCTAGTTTTTTGCTCCATTAATATCCTTGTAGCTATATCTTGTAAAATTATTTTTATTTATTTATTTATTTATTTATTTTTGGCTGTGTTGGGTCTTTGTTTCTGTGCGAGGGCTTTCTCTACTTGCGGTGAGTGGGGACCACTCTTCATTGCGGTGCGCGGGCCTCTCACTCTCTCGGCCTCTCTTGTTGCAGAGCACAGGCTCCAGACGCACAGGCTCAGTAGTTGTGGCTCAAGGTCCCTGTCGCTCCGTGGCATGTGGGAACCTCCCAGACCAGGGCTCGAACCCGTGTCCCCTGCGTTGGCAGGCAGATTCTCAACCACTGCTCCACCAGGGAAGCTCGAAAATTCTTTTCTTTTTTTTTTTTTTTTTTTTGCGGTACACGGGCCTCTCAGTATTGTGGCCTCTCCCGTTGCGGAGCACAGGCTCCGGACGCGCAGGCTCAGTGGCCATGGCTCACGGGCCTAGCCACTCTGCGGCATGTGGGATCTTCCCAGACCGGGGCATGAACCCATGTCCCCTGCATCAGCAGGCGGACTCTCAACCACTGCGCCACCAGGGAAGCCCGAAAATTACTTTTTAGTTTAAATTCCCTGAAGTTGAATTGCTGGATCAAGGACTGGTAGAATTCTAAGTACATTGACTAGTTGCCTTCCAGGAAGATTTTACAATTTATATTTCCATAAGCAGTTTCTGACACCCATGCCCACTCTGGGTTTTTTCTTTTTAACGATTTAAAAAATGTTCTTTTTTTATTTAATAGAGCAAAATTTTTATATTTAATTTGAAATTAAATATAATATCATATTTATTGAACCATTCAGATATATTAATTGCCTGTATATGTACTTTGCCCATTTCCTATTGAAATGTTAAAACTTTTGGTATCATTTTGAAATACTGTATATGCACAATTTTTTAAAGAGAAAAGTGCTTTGTTGTTTATCCTGTCTATGAAAATAATGCATTCATTGTTAAAAAAATTTACACACAGTATATGGAATGAAGAAACATGTAATAAAGAAATAAATCCAACAGAAACATTGGTTACATGTTTATATGCTATTCATATATGCTGTTGTATGTGCATATACACATTTGTGAGTATGAAACAAAAATAGAATCATATTTCTCATACTTTTAAAAATGTGAAATATACATACAGAAAGGCAATTAGAACATATAATCCAGTGTAACACATGGTTATAAAGAGATCACCCCTGTAAACATCTATACAACTTGAGAGGTAGCCCCTTACTAACACTCAGTACCTTCTTCCTAATCACTAATCAGCTACTATCATGACTTTTGAGATAGACCTTTTTGTGCTTTTCTTTATGGTTTTACTACCTACTCATACATCCTTACGTAATAGTTTTACTTGTTTTTAACTTTATAAAATAGAGTCATATAGTCATATTTTTTGTGTGCTTTGGTCTCCAAACATTTTGTCAGATTTATCCCCATTATTGCAGGTAGCTTTAATTATTATACTGTCAATGGACATTTGTGTTGTCTCCAAGTTTTATCTTTTAGGAACCGTGATAAAACCAATTTAGTAATATGTTATTGGTAGAATCTAGGTGATGGTATATGGGCGTTCACTGTAAAATTCTTTCAACTTTACTTTGTATTTGAAAATTTTCATAATAAAATGTTGAGGAAAACTCCATACCTGGGGTTTGACCCAAAATGGAGTAGCCCCATTCCTCCCATGTCATCCCTTTTACAATTAAAAATCCATGGACATAACACAACAAACAAGCACAGGAAGACTCTGAAATGTGGAAGGAAGAAGGCAAACTGAGAACTTTAGAGCTAGGGAAGGACATGTGGTAAATTCCCTTGTTTTCCTTACCACCTCCTGTATGTCTCAGCTAGGGTGTCGCAGAAGCTTACAAGCCAGAACCAACAACAGACCCAGACAAGAAAAAAAAAACTCTAAGAAAAGCCTATTTCCCTTAGTTGAAACTGGGGAAAATGGTGGCCTAACACAGAGAACTTTTTTGGTAATACCCACCTTACTGTAACCAAACACCAGTGGGAAACCACCCCCCACTCATCTGAACTGTGGAAGCCAAAGGAAGCAGCATGTTTTTCTCAAATGGAAAGAAAAGGAACTGTCAACCATGAATTCTATATCTGGTGAAAATACAATTCAGGAGTAAAAGGGAAATAAAGACATTCTCAGACAAAGGATAACCAAGAGTATTCATTGCTAGCAGAACTACCCTTAAAGAATAACTAAAGGAAGTATTCTAAACAAAGTAAATGATAACAGAAGAAGTCTTGGAACTGTAGAGAGAACAAAAAGAACATCAGAGTGGGTAAAAATAGGGATACCTAAAATAGACTCTCCTAACTATGAGTTTCTTAAAAGAGAAGTGATGGTTGAAGTAAAATGATAGCACGATTGGTGCCCAATGTATACAGAGGAAAGACTTAAGACAATTATATTTTAAAAAGTGGGGAGACAGAGGGACCTCAGTGGAATTGAGGTTTCTGTACTTTGCTAAGTTATGTGTGTATACCTAGAGGAACCACTAAAAAATTATGCAAAATGATATACTGAAGAAGACTATATAAATCAAGGTGGAAGTCTAAAAAATGTTTAAGTAACATACGAGAAGGCCAGAGAAGAGAAGCAGAACAAGAAACATGAAACAGAAAACAAGGTTAAACAAAATCCTTTCTCTCTCGTTAACCAAATGACTCATGATAGACTATCTCAAGCTTTATTTGTTTGTTTTTCATTTTCAAGTAAGAGTAATAGTAGCTTTAAAAAACATGCTGCTGTAATAAACCAGTCACAGAAAGACAAATACTCTATTATTCTACTTATATGAGGTTATTTGAATAGTCAGAATCATGGAAACAGAAAGCAGAATGGTGGTTGCCTGGGGCTGGGGGGGGAGGTGCTGTGGGGAGTTATTGTTTAATTGGTACAGAGTTTTAGATTTACAAGATGAAGAGTTCTGGAGATGGATGGTGGTGATGGTTGCACAAGACTGTGGATATATTTAATACCACTGAACTGTACACTTGAAAATGGTTAAGATGGTAAATTTTATGTGTATTTTACCACAATAAAATTTCTTGGAAAAAAATGCTGCTGTACATACTCTGTACATGCTGATGTACCTCTTCATGAGTTTTTCTAGAGTTTGCAGGTACCTGTGGTTAATTAAGACTTTCCCAAGAGTGCATAGTTACTGATAGTTGTAAGGGAATGAATGTCTAGGCCACAATTTCCATTTGTGTTCTCTTGAGCAAGGAAGGTTCTCTCCTCTTTTCATTCCCTTCAAATAACCCTCTTCCCACTCACCAGAGGACTCTTAAAATGGTGCAGTGCCCAATGGTGTCAAACTCTCTGGAGTACCACAGTCTAGGACTACTGAAACGAGTCTTTTCTAGGAAGACTTCTTTTCTGATTCATGAAAGACCCCACACATGGGGCATCCCCGTCGTTAGTCACATTTCTGTTAGAAATGGGGTATATAGGCCCTTAGCAGTCTCTGAGACCAGATACTTCTACAATTTGAGAGTCGTGGTAGTTTCACTGTCCCTTCTCATCTAGTCAACAAACTGTCAAATAATGTACTGCTTTCAAGAAAGAGTGTATGGTGAGAACAATGCAATTAAGGCACTGGTAAAGAAAATATTGAATGATTAAAACGCCACACACACACACCACACACACACTTATTTTTTTAAAGCAAGCACCGTTCTGCAAGAGATGATGTGAAAAGTACTTCAAAATGGATGCCAACCAGAGAAACTTACTGGGCTTACTCACTGACGTCAACTTTGTCTTCAGCTCTGCTCCATATTCATCCACAGGAGGGCGCATTAAATGTCCAACCTGTATTTTTTCTAACACCACCAAGCTGTTAACTCAATTGTGACACAGGCTACCTGGAGATGATATCAGATGCCACAAGTTAAGGCTTCAGTCGTACAAGATTGTCCACCACCCCAAATTCCACCCCCACTTCAGACACCAATCTCAAGTTCAGGTTGTTACCTGTGACTCTGACCTACTGGCTATAAATCAGGGGTTTATGCACCCCCCTCCTCAAGTTTGATTAATTTTCTACAGCTGCTCACAGAATTCAGGAAAACATTTTGCTTACCAAATCACCAGTTTACTATAAAAGGATATAACACAGAAACAGCCCAATGGAAGAGAGGCATAGGACAAGGTATGGAGAAAGGATGCAGAGTTTTCTTGCTCTCTCTCAGCACCTCTCTCCCAGCACCTCCACAAGTTCACCAACCTGGACGCTCTGAACCCCAGTCATTTTGAGATTTTATAGAGGCTTCATTACATAGGCATGATTGATGAAATCATTGGTCATTGATGATTGAACTCAATCTCCAGCTCTCCAGCCCCTCTTCCCTCCCTTGATATTGGGGAGCAGGGATGGGGCTACTTCAACCCTCTAATAACATGGGTTGTTCCCTGGCAACCTGCCCCCATCTTTAGGTGTTTTCCAAAAATTAGTTCATTAACATAAGGTCTGGTGTGGTTGACAAGAGCTTGTTATGAATATCAAAAGACACATTTATCTCTCTTACCACTTAGGAAATCCCAAGGGTTTTGGGAGCTCTGTGCCAGAAACTGGTTGAAGATCATATATATATTTCTTATTATAAATCACAATATCACAAACTGGCCAAAACAACAACTTGAAACAGTCATGTTAATGAAGCTTCTTGTCTTTTCATTTATTCTCTTTTTTAAATGCAGATTTGTAAGTGTACATTTTCGTCAAATTTGATAAATTTGTTTGACCCCAAATAAAACATGGAACATTCTCATTATCCCAGAAAGTTCCCTCAAACTACTTCCCACTCAAAACCACCCACCCAGAAGCAACCACTCTTCTGATACCTTTTGCTGTATATTAGTTTTGCCAGTTCTAAAACTTCATATAAATGGAATCTTATAGTATGTACTTTTTTGTGTCTCACTTCTCTCCCTCAACATATTATTTATGAGATTAATTTATTATGGTCTGTGTATCGATACTTCTTTTCATTACTGTGTAGTATTTTTTCTTTTTTAAAAAATACCCAATATCAATAGAATTTACATTCTTTTAAAAATATTTATTTCATTAATTTTATTTTTTGCTTCATCGGGTCTTAGTTGTGGCATGTGGGCTCTTCATTGCGGTATGTGGGCTCCTCTCTAGTTGCTGTGTGCAGGCTCTCTTAGTTGTGGCGTGCAGGCTCAGTAGTTGCACTGCACGGGCTTAGTTGCCCTGCTGAATGTGGAATCTTAGTTCTCCATCCAGGGATCAAACCCACATCTCCCACATTGTAAGGTGGATTCTTAACCACTAGACCACCAGGGAAGTCCCACTGTGTAGTATTTCATTGCACAAATGTACCACAGTATTTATGCATTCACCTGTTGATGCACGCTTGGATTGTTTCTAAGTTATTATGAAGAAAGCTGCCATGAACATTGGTGCACAAGTCTTTTGGTGGGCATCGATTTATTTCTCTTGAGTAAATACCTAAGGCTAGAACAACTGGTTGTGGGGTAGGTGTATTACTCTGCTTGGGCTGCCATAACAAAATACACAGACTGGGTGGTTTAAACAACAGAAATTTATTTCTCACTGTTCTTGAGGCTAAAAAGTCCTGGGAAGTCTGATCTGAGAAGTGTAAGGTTAAGGCACCAGCAAGGTAGGGTTTATTCTGAGGCCTCTTCTCTTGGCTTGTAGGCAGCTGCCATCTTGCTGTGTGCTCACATGATCTCTTTGTGAGTGCAGGAAAGAGAGAGAGAGCAAGCTCCCTAGTGTCTCTTCTTATAAGGGCCCTAATCCCATCATGAGGGCCCCACCCTCATGACCTCAACTAGCCCTGATTACTTCCCAAAGCCTCATTTTCAAATGCCATCCACTGGGGGTTAGGACTTCAACATGTGCATTTTGGGAGGAACACAAACATTCAGTCCATAACAGAAGGTGACGTTTAACTTTATAACAAACTATTAAATAGCTTTCCAAAGTGGTTTTATCATTTTACACTCCCAGGAGCAATGTAGGAGAGTTCCCACATGTTCACTAACACTTGGCACTGTCATCTCTTTCATTTTAGCCTTTTATTGAGTGTATAATGGCATCTCATTGTACTTTCAATTCGTATTTCCCAGAAGACTAATGATTTTGAGACCCTTTTCAGGTGCTCATGGGTCATTTGTATATGTTCTTTTGTGAAGTATCAGCTCAAGTCTCTTTCAAGTCACTATCACAGTTTTCAAGGTCTCTGTGAAATATGATTTACTTGATACCAAAGGATACAAGCAGATCTGAAGGGAGTCAGGAATTGCAGTGATGTGGGATGTCCTCCATCGGAGCTATTTTTCTTATTCTCCCAAACATAAATTAAATTTTACTAAACCTCTAGATGCTTTAAACTATCCCTTAGCCTTTTGGTCACAGTAACTGCTCCTAAACATTCCTTGGTGAATTTAGGAGTGCCAAACAATGGTTCTGTAGGTAGGGAATGCCTCTGAAAGGACTGGCTGAATTTCATCAAACTCAGATTGATAAAATTCATATCAAAACTGATATAAAACTCAGTTCAGTTATTTCATGCTGTTAAGAACTTTTATCCTGGGCTTCCCTGGTAGAACAGTGGTTAAGAATCCGCCTGCCAATGCAAGGGACACGGGTTCCAGCCCTGGTCCGGGAAGATCCCACAGGCCACGGAGCAACTAAATCTGTGCGCCACAACTACTGAGCCTGCACTCTAGAGCCCACAAGCCACAACTACTGAAGCCCGCATGCCTAGAGCCCGTGCTCCGCAACGAGAGAAACCACCACAATGAGAAGCCAGCGCACTGCCACGAAGAGTAGCCCCCAGTCGCTGCAACTAGAGAAAGCCTGCAGACAGCAATGAAGACCCAGCACAGCCAAAAATAAATAAAATAAAATAAATTAATTAAAAAAAGGAATTTATCCTGAGCACAGACTCTACATTCTCGCTATATGCTATGTTCATCATTGCTCAGCTGTGTACCAGAGCCGTGGCACAGCTCTGTGTCTTCAGATGACCCCAGTTGGAAGCACACTGCTTGCTCTACCACCAGTAGACTTCAGGGGTCACACTGCACGTCATCCCCATGGCTCCAGTCCTTACATCATCTTTACAATTTTTCCTATAAGCGGTTTAATTAATGAATTGTCTAATACATAACAACATGCATGTGTAATCAGTACTGCATATCATTATACCTATACCAATTAATAACATTGAAACCCAAATCTAATCTTGTCCTATAGGACTCAAATCATTGGCTAGGTTTAAGGAGCACATATTTTGAAACATTTAAAATTGATCCAGTTCTAACAAGTAATCCACACTTATTCTATTCTCATTCACATCATTTATGACATTACATTAATACTTTCTTTCATTTCTTGGCTCAGCAATACATCAGCCCAAGAAATATGACTTAGCAAATTGTGGCATATTAATCTCTTGCTAGCATAGAATATATTTTGTAAAGATTTCAAGATACCCCTTACAGATTTTCTCCTGTGTCTAAAGCACTATGCTCATAAGGCATGTGATTCTGTGTGTTCTCAAGGCCTCCAGACACCAGGTAACAATGGCCCACACAGAAGGACAAATCTGAGAATAGTCTTTAAGTTGAAGTGAGCATTTTCTGTCCCAAGAGGTAAAGGTGAAAAATTATGATTAATAAACGTACCCATGCATCTTAACATACAGAAAAATTTAGATCTTATACCTTCTATCCAAGAATATATAGCTAAGATTAGATAGGTGTAACTTTGGGGCCATTATCCTCCACATCCTCCAAGTATCCAGAAGTATCTTCTGGCCCAGCAGCCATAATTTCAGCTGGCTTCACACCATTTTATTGTTTCATTTATGTTTTGAATAGATACAAGGAGTGCAGTGTGACAGCTGGTCTTTGTCAGATATTTCCCTTCAGTGGGAGTGGTCTTTCCAGAGGTGCATACAACTATTCAGCAGCTGTCTCCTCAGATGTTTCAAATGATAGCTCAGGTACAAGGAAGCAAGACTCATGATGGCTTTGAAGCCCTAAGCCCTATCAGATCTAATGTATCTTGTAACAGCCTATGAGAACAGCTGAGTTTCCAAGGTTCCTGCAAGGGACTTGCCCAGTGTAAATACACTTTACCAATCAGGAGTCATTTTTATCTTAAGCAATGTTGCCTCATCATGCAGCTGATGAATCTTTTGAGCATGTTACCAAGGCAGTCAGAAACATAAATAAGATTGTTCAGAAACACAGTTGACATACTTCCTTGGGTGGTTACCAGGAGAACAGAACTAAAATGCTATTCCAAGGTCAAATTCTTTCACAGAGAAAGAGAAAGGATTTCCTTATCTTATTACCTATCACCCATCCCCTTGTTCTTTGGTTAATTGGTTTTTTTTTCATTAAACTGTATTTTGAGATCATTACTGATTCACATGCAGTTGTCAGAAATAACACACAGGGCTCCTGTGTATACTTTACCATTTTCCCAGTGGCAACATCTTGCAAAACTATAGTACAATAATGTGCTTGTTAGCTTTTTTAATACAGAAAAGAAGAGAGGTTAGTATATACCTGGTCACCAGGACTTATATTGTAAAATGGGCCATTAACAACCAATTTATTTATTAAATAATTAGGTGATTTTTTTGATCAAAATAACTTTTTAGTGTCCATAGAATTTTTATAGGAAATTTTCTACCAAATAATAGTATGACAGTATTTAACACACCAAACAGTGTTATTTGACAGAGTTAACAGTATCTCTTTCACCCTCTCAGCAAGTGTCTCTTTTAGGCATCTCAAACTTAGTATGTTTTAAATTGGATGTTTTATCTTCTCTCCCAAACCAGTTTTACCAACATTTTTAGTAGACTTTACTTTTTTAGATCAGTGTTAGCTTCACAGAAGAACTGAGCAGAAGTTACAGAGAGCTCCCATAGACCTCCTACCTTACCCACATACACAGCTTCCCTCACTATTTTTTTTTATATACTGCAGGTTCTTATTAGTCATCCATTTCATACACATCAGTGTATACATGTCAATCCCAATCTCCCAATTCGTCACCTCAACCCTGCCCACTGCCACTTTCCTCCCCTAGTGTCCATACATCTGTTCTCCACATGTGTCTCAATTTCTGCCCTGCAAACCAGTCCATCTGTACCATTTTTCTAGGTTCCACATACATGCGTTAATATGTGATATTTGTTTTTCTCTTTCTGACTTACTTCACTCTGTATGACAGTCTCTAGATTCATCCATGTCTCCACAAATGACCCAATTACGTTCCTTTTTATGGCTGAGAAATATTCCATTGTATATATGTACCACATGTTCTTTATCCATTCATCTGTCAATGGGCATTTAGGTTGCTTCCATGACCTGGCTATTGTAAATAGTGCTGCAGTGAACATTGGGGTGCGGTGCATGTGTCTTTTTGAATATGGTTTTCTCAGGGTATGTGCCCAGTAGTGGGACTGCTGGGTCATATCATAATTCTATGTTTGGTTTTTTTTTTTACATCTTTATTGGATTATAATTGCTTTACAATAGTGTGTTAGTTTCTGCTTTATAACAAAAAGAATCAGTTATACATATACATATGTTCCCATATCTCTTCCCTCTTGCATCTCCCTCCCTCCCACCCTCCCTATCCGACTGCTCTAGGTGGTCACAGACCACCGAGCTGACTTCCTTGTGCTATGAGGCTGCTTCCCACTATCTATTTTACATTTGGTAGTGTATATATGTCCATGCCACTCTCTCACTTTGTCACAGCTTACCCTTCCCCCTCCCCATATCCTCAAGTCCATTCTCTAGTAGGTCTGTGTCTTTATTCCCATCTTACCCCTATGTTCTTCATGACATTTATTTCTTAGATTACATATATATATGTGTTAGCATACGGTATTTGTCTTTCTCTTTCTGACTTACTTCACTCTGTATGACAGACTCTAGATCCATGCACCTCACTACAAATAAGTCAATTTCATTTCTTTTTATGGCTGAGTAATATTCCATTGTATATATGTACCACATCTTCTTTATCTATTCATCTGATGATGGACACTTAGGTTGTTTCCATCTCCTGGCTATTGTAAATAGAACTACAATGAACATTTTGGTACATGACTCTTTTTGAATTACAGTTTTCTCAGGGTATATGTCCAGTAATGGGATTGCTGGGTCATATGGTAGTTCTATTTGTAGTTTTTTAAGGAAGCTACATACTGTTCTCCATAGTGGCTGTATCAATTTATATTCCCACAAGCAGTGCAAGAGTGTTCCCTTTTCTCCACACCCTCTCCAGTATTTATTGTTTCTAGACTTTTTGATGATGGCCATTCTGACCAGAGTGAGATGATACCTCATTGTAGTTTTGATTTGCATATCTCTAATGAATAATGATGTTGAGCATTCTTTCATGTGTTTGTTGGCAATCTGTATGTCTTTGGAGAAATGTCGATTCAAGTCTTCTGCCCATTTTTGGATTGGGTTGTTTGCTTTTTGGTTATTGAGCTGCATGAGCTGCTTGTAAATTTTGGAGATTAATCCAACTGACAAAGTTGCTTCATTTGCAAATATTTTTTCCCATTCTGAAGGTTGTCTTATTTATGGTTTCCTTTGCTGTGCAAAGTTTTGAAGTTTCATCAGGTCCCATTTGTTTATTTTTGTTTTTATTTCCATTTCTCTAGGAGGTGGGTCCAAAAGGATCTTGCTGTGATTTATGTCATAGAGTGTTCTGCCTATGTTTTCCTCTAAGAGTTTGATAGTTTCTGGCCTTACATTTAGATCTTTAATCCATTTTGAGCTTATTTTTGTGTATGGTGTTAGGGAGTGTTCTAATCTTACTTTTACATGTACCTGTCCAGTTTTCCCAGCACCAATTATTGAAGAGGCTGTCCTTTCTCCACTGTACATTCCTGCCTCCTTTATCAAAGATAAGTTGACCATATGTGTGTGAGTTTATCTCTGGGCTTTCTATCCTGTTCCATTGATCTATATTTCTGTTTTGTTCCAGTACCATGCTGTCTTGATTACTGTAGCTTTGTTGTATAGTCTGAAGTCAGGGAACCTGATTCCTCCAGCTCCGTTTTTCATTCTTAAGATTGCTTTGGCTATTCTGGGTCTTTTGTGTTTCCATACAAATTGTGAATTTTTTTATTCTAGTTCTGTGAAAATTGCCAGTGGTAGTTTGATAGGGATTGCATTGAATCTGTAGATTGCTTTGGGTGGAAGAGTCATTTTCACAATGTTGGTTCTTCCAATCCAAGAACATGGGTATATCTCTCCATCTATTTGTATCAACTTTAATTTCTTTCATCAGTGTCTTATAATTTTCTGCATACAGGTCTTTTGTCTCCTTAGGTAAGTTTATTCCTAGATATTTTTTTCTTTTTGTTGCAATGGTAAATGGGAGTGTTTTCTTAATTTCACTTTCAGATTTTTCATCATTAGTGTACAGGAATGCCAGAGATTTCTGTGCATTAATTTTGTATCCTGCTACTTTACCAAATTCATTGTTTAGCTCTAGTAGTTTTCTGGTAGCATCTTTAGGATTCTCTATGTAGAGTACATTATCATCTGCAAACAGTGACAGCTTTACTTCTTCTTTTCTGATTTGGATTCCTTTTATTTCGTTTTCTTCTCTGACTGCTGTGGCTAAAACTTCCAAAACTATGTTGAATAAGAGTGGTGAGAGTGGGCAACCTTGTCTTGTTCCTAATCTTAGGGAAATGGTTTCAGTTTTTCACCCTTGAGGACGATGTTGGCTGTGGGTTTGTCATATATGGCCTTTATTATGTTGAGGAAAGTTCCCTCTATGCCTACTTTCTGCAGCATTTTTATCATAAATGGGTGGTAAAATTTAAGTTAAAACATGCATAAGCCCTCTGACTTCCCCCATGCCTGAATATGTGCATATTTTCCATCATTTCCCCTTTTGATTTCAAATCTTGATAGAAAGCAATGATGCTCAAAATATCCATCCCTCAATGCTGGGGTGCTGGCTCCTACCTCAGGTTCAGATCATGTCCCTCGCTGTTAGGTCTCCTTTATATTCACCTATTCATTCACATTGGAGGAAAACTAATCTGATCTCAGGAACAGGCTCAGAGATATGTTAATGAGGAAACACTATATATGCTATACGTTTTATCACTTACACTCAATTGTCACACAAGCATTGCACATGTGCTATTAGCAGCAGACTTAAAGCAAGCAGTGTCACATTTCATGAGTAGTCATAATCTGTGAAAATTTCGCTAGATAATTTTCTTTCCATTCAGAACATCAGGGCAATAACATCAGACACAATAACTGTCATAATTACAGACCTTATCTAACAGAACTAGAATTTAACATGCCTAAAATATAGTCTTTTTTCTCTCTGAAATAACCCTCATCTCCACCAAACACAGCAAATCAAAACTAGTTTGTTTGTAATTGATCATATCAGCTCCTTCAAACAGGCTGAGGTAGAAGTCCTCAGAAGTCTCAGACTGAATTCCCCAAAGGCCTCTCAAGGCCAGGAACACCATGACAAAAGCCTGCCATAAGCCTCCACCTCAGTGGATTTCTGTCTTCTAGAGGTATCCCAAATATCAAGATTCATGCACATGCCAGGAGACAGTCTTTCCCATTCACCTGATAAGGCTGCTCAGAAACCAAGAGTCCCAGGTTTTGGAGGGACTGGGTAGAGAGAAAAGAAAAATGTTTCAATTCTACCCTCAGAAGTAGTTTACCCAATTGCTGTAAGTCACAACTAACTTGAGGGGAAGGGCATCCCTGTATCTGGAAAACACAGATCAAAACTTTCCAGACAAAACCCATAAATATTATAACCATATTCACCAGTTCACTCAGTAACCAATCCTTCCATTAACTTTTTAAGAAGCCATCAGGTTTTCCTTTAGGATTATTTAAGTTCTTACCCAGTTCTGAACTGTAATCTGAAATTTATCAGAGACCTGTTATTGTCAAAAGGTCGTTCCTATGAATCTGGAAGATGAAGCACTTTTGCAAAAGCATCAGAGTACAACAATAACTGTCTACAAAAGACAAAAGACTTAAAAAGTCACAGTTAAACATATTATCACAATGTATGTGATAAAGAATCTTGGTTATAGTAACTAGAATTATGACTGATTATAATCTTAACCCTTAAAAACCTTAATCTCTCGCAAAAACCAAGAAACAATTGTGCATTTCCTGGTTGGAAAGCTTAATGCTTTAGTCTTATTCTCCTAAGCAGGCAAAAGCAGTTAAACTTAGACCTGCCCAGGAATTAATGTTCCATTATTTTACCTTTTTTGAAATGACTTAGTCAATGAATTCTCTTCATGTAACTTAGTTTAGTTTCAAGTTACAAAAATCTTGAGAGACTATTTTAGATACACATTCCCAAAGCATAATTATTCCAATAAAGATTTTTAAAAACCTTGCTCCTTTTTGTTCATTTACTCTTAGAGATCACATATGATTAGATTAAAGTTCCTGAGAACCCAGGTAGATCATATACATCTCAAAGGTACAGGAAGAGAGATACCAATTCCTTCCAGAGAGCTAGCTTAACCAATTACAGAAGGCTCACTTTGATACAATAGCAGATCCATGAGGGGCCATTGTTCTCCAGATCTCTTGGCAGCCCACATTCATCATGCACAGCCACTACAGGGTCCCACATACTAGTAGACATCCACTGCAATACTACCCCTGCAACTTTCAGGATTACCCCCTCAACTTTTGGACCCCACGTGTGAATGGCCGGCCACCCCGGGATAAAACCCACAACTTTCAGGCCCCACAAGCTAGTGGACAACCCCTGCAACATTCCATTCCCCATCCTGTATTTCCCAACATCTCAGTGCTCACAAGAGTTTCCTTGTTCTCCTGGCTGGCTCTGCCAACTGTTGGGCTGCACCCAGCAGGCCTCTAAGGCCTACATTTGCCCAGTTTAAGACCAAAGAAGAAGCCTGGAGTCAGCAACAGAGACATCAGTGGCTTAATGGATGGTAGGGGGTGTAGATTGCCAGTTATAGAGGGAATTACATCAGTTTGGCGCATTAGTTACCAGGACCCATACTACCCCTTTGATAAGGACAATCACTAGCCTGGGCCTGGGGCAAGCATGTAGGAAGTTCAGTCGTGTGAGTAGGGTATAGGGGAAGCAGGCAATGGTTGAGCAGGGGATGTTCAGAGAGGAAGAGAACCCCTATCCTGAGTGGCCTGACCATATAAATGTCATCAGTAGTATACCATGTCCCTGTTCTCTCCTTCCTGATCCTCTCCTCCCCACTTCATGTAGTAAAGTCAGAGTAATTTATTTACCTATTTGGCTTTGAATGATTTCTTTACCAAAATATTATATTAGATATGATTTCTTGAGACTACTTTTGGCTTCATTATGACAATTTTTAAGGATATAAGCTGAATTTATTTACGATAGAAATTTCTTGAAACAACTGGATCACTAGGCAGTTCTTTGGTCTTTTTAAGTTCTATAGGGAGTTTGTGTTGTAATCATGGCTTTGTATTGTGGGATTTGATCTGCATCATCAAGTCTGAATTCTTAAGGGACATCTGCAGTTACTTTCATGCAACAAAGATAACCTCACATCCTTCTTGGCAAATATATCCATCCACAATACAGGGGCAAGTTTGTGCCTTTATATCAGTTGTATGTCACATTTAGAAATCATGATGAACCTGAACCAGTAGTTTTTGATGAGCAACAGGATATGCTTGAAGTTTAGAATGAATAAAAGGTGGCCTGTTTTGACGGTGGGCTTGGCAATACACTGTGTACCTCTGTGTGGCTCACAAATGAAAAGTTAATCTAGAAAACCAGATTCATTTGGAATCAGATTTCATAAGTTAGACATAGCCAGCTTTCAATATTCAAGTGACAAAAGGTCAATGCCGAGAACAAAGTCATCTACTAGAAGGCCAATTGACAATGTGATAGATAAAGTTCATATAAAGCCTAGCTTTCTGCCCTCAAGCACAAGGAGACAAGATATTACAGGCAGAACACTAAGAATATCTACTAGGCTACAATATCCGGGGAATAGCAGGAAGGGCTTCTTCAGCTCATGAGAGATGGTGCTGGACTCTGATGGAAACCGTGGCCTTGGAACAGACACTTGAAGGACAAGTTAGAGGAAAATGATTCCATGAAACTTGAAAATACCTCCAATGGCCGTGACATGGAGCAATCCTTGCTCCCTCCAGGGAGAACAGTATCTGGGGAAATGTGCCAGGAAGAAGGATGAGCCTTTATTCCAACATCATTGAGGTGAAGGCAAACTTTTCCCTCCATATGTTTTTTGTTTGTTTGTTTTTGTTGATTTTTAAACATCTTTATTGGAGTATAACTCCGTTACAATAGTGTGTTAGTTTCTGCATTATAACAAAATGAATCAGTTATACATATACATATGTTCCCATATCTCTTTGCTCTTGAATCTCCCTCCCTCCCACCCACCCTATCCCACGCCTCTAGGTGGTTTGTGTCCAAATGGTTTGTTTTTTTTTTTTTTTTTTTTTGGCGGTATGCGGGCCTCTCACTGTTGTGGCCTCTCCCGTTGCGGAGCACAGGCTCCGGATGCGCAGGCCCAGCGGCCATGGCTCACGGGCCCAGCCGCTCCGCGGCATATGGGATCCTCCCAGACCGGGGCACGAACCCGTATCCCCTGCATCGGCAGGCGGACTCTCAACCACTGCGCCACCAGGGAGGCCCCCAAATGGTTTTAATTGGCTCACAAAGAGCTGTTCCTGTTGGCTAACTAGTGCTAGATGGAAGTTGCCTGTGGGGAAGTGGGGGTGGTGTCTTTAGGGAGTCCCAGCTGCAGAGAAGAGGCTCCTGGCAGAGGCCTGGCCTCTGCTAACTCAGGCCCTGGAGGGTGAATTCCCAGACACAATCCTGATTTCCTGGCTGCTCCCAGGGGGGACTCTGCCAGCCTGGCACTGCTTTGCTTCTATGGGCAGAGGTCCCTCGAAGCCCTGCATGAGGCTGAGCTTTGATTTATGACCACTTCATGTCATGTGTGACTCTCACATGCAGGAAACAACAGAGGCTGATTCTACCTGGACCTTAGAGTAAACCCCTTTTCTTATTTCCCCTTCATTCCCCTTAAGTGGTTGAAGTAATGCAAGGAGCCAGTGAAGATGGAGTTGAAGGTGGCCCTCAGAAGTAGGAGGTTTAAAGACTCGAGGCTCTGGTAGAATTAAACAGCATATAACCTCACACCACAGCCAGTCTGAGCAAGACAGAGGCCTTTCCTCTTTCTGCTAACACCACACTGCTGAGATTTCTTTTCCCCTTCAGACAGGATCTTCTGTCTGGTGAATGATGATTTCTCCCTTGAGATGAACGAGTGGGGACCATGTAGATAGAGAGTGATTTTCCCTTTGACTTTGTACCCTATTGTAAGTTCACTGATTTCTCTCTATCCTCATGCTCCTTCTCACAGCCAACTTTTGACTGACAGTTGAGGGAGAGATGGATGAGCAATAAAACTATATCCCAAACATGGCTCTTTTCATTCAACCCTGCTGCTTCTTTGGGTCCCAGAATGCAGTGAAATCTTTCTGTGTTCTGGAGTAAGCTTCTCAGTACT
Organism: Mesoplodon mirus; assembly: GCF_964341445.2. Lineage (NCBI taxonomy): Eukaryota > Metazoa > Chordata > Mammalia > Artiodactyla > Ziphiidae > Mesoplodon > Mesoplodon mirus. The sequence goes on along the minus strand of NC_138980.1, from coordinate 24,256,691 downwards.
TTAGTTCCCTAGATTTAAATTTTTACCCTTCTGATTTTTTTTGTGTCTAGGAATGTTCACTTCCCAGTTTACCATTAGACTTGCCTACCACATCATCAGTGATTTTTCAATACATGATTATTTGGGATGAACAAAAACTCTACCGAGCATTGTATGGGATGTGCCCATGCATAATCTATGGTATTTTATCAAAGTGAATATGTAATGTAATAACCAGAGGAGACATGTATGCAGATATGGGTAATGCAAGGAAGAATATGATGAGACCAAAATGAGTCATGTAACCTTAAACACCAACATTAGTCCATGTTATTATATCTCAAACATTTGCACTAAACTACTTCTAAAATAAAACTTAACAGTTCAGAACACTACATTGATTTTGTCACATGTAGTCAGGTTCCCACTGGCACCAACATACATTTGGGAGTTCATTTACTACATCAAAGAAGAACTATGTTGTGTGCTCAGTACATGTCTGTGAGATGTAATTAGTAAAGGAGTTAAGGGGAATGCACAATTATTAGAGTCTTTAAAAATCAAGGGAGGGCTTTCCTGGTGGCACAGTGTTTGGGAGTCTGCCTGCCGATGCAGGGGACACGGGTTCGTGCCCTGGTCCAGGAAGATCCCACATGCCGAGGAGCGGCTGGGCCCGTGAGCCATGGCTGCTGAGCCTGCGCGTCCAGAGCCTGTGCTCCACAACGGGAGAGGCCACAACTGTGAGCGGCCCGTGTACCACAAAAAAAAAAAAAAATCAAGGGAGTTTTTCAGCAGACGAATGAAAGAAAGAGGAAGAGAATTAGGAGAAAGTCATGGAACATATAATTATGTGAGTTGATGACAAACAAAGTTGTAAGTATGGCTCGGGGCCGAGTCATCTTGGGCTTGTATTTGAAGGTAATACTTGGATTTATCCTGGCCTCTTCAATATTTCTATAAGGAGTGGCTGACAGGATGTCATCAATGTTTTAGGAGGATTAAACTGATCCTGTGTGCAGGACAAATATGTGTAGGGGGAAGCAGGAGGCAGTCAGAACCACGATAAGCCTGTTGCTGTGCTCATGGTAAGAGCTGGTCAGTGTTGGGACCAAGTGGGAAAGAAGGTGATAGTGAGGACAATGAGTACTGATTTTTCACGAGAGTAGAGAAGATTGAGAAAGGAGAGAAGGCCAATGAGGAATTGAAGGCTTTTGAAGAATGACCACTGGAGATTTAGGTGAGTGCTCCCTGGACACCAGGGAAGACGAGGTGGGAACCCTCAGGTGTAGAGTAGGAAAAGAGGCAAGGGCTCCTAGAAACTTTCCCCATGGATTGGAACAAACTCTGGACTTGGAGTCAGAAGTTCTGGGTTCTAATCCAAATCCTGTAATTAATTCATGTTTTCATGTTCCTAAGTTGTTATAGGAACTCTGGACAGTTTAGCATTAAGGGAATCTCTGCTTCTCTTAGCCCATCTAAATTTGAAGGGATACCGAGATTTATATGAGGAATTCTAGCTACTGTCTGAGGCTCGCCACCTTCTGATACCCATCCCTGACACCCATGCCAGGCAATAAACCACCAAGAAGTTAGATTGGTTGTGGGGGAAGAAGAATAGTGCAGGGCTAGGTTCTGAGCTGTGAGAGGAGAGGGTAGGAATTGAGCCTAAGACAGAGGAAAAGTTAACTAATTCAGTAATGACCAAAAACCCTGAAAGTAACAGCACCATTTGTAACCAATAATTGCTGGTTGTACAGCCCTGGAAAAGGTAACTTTTCTGTGACTCAGTAAATTGGGGATAATTTACCATCTCCTAATGTGAGGCCATAGAGGACAGGTGACACTGAGGAGAGCCAACTCTAAAGTTTTCTGAAATTCTCAGACCATATAGTAGCCACTGTCTCATAGGGTTGCTGGACCCAATCCTGTCTTTTCCTGAATTTTTGTTGTCTGTAAAATAAGTGTTTTTAAATCACACCTTTTTATACATAACTAATGGTTTTATGACTTATGAGCACCTATCAGCCTCATATTTAAAAGTATGACCATGATCACATATCATTAATTACAGGAATAGTCATGGGTAAATTTACACTTATAGGGACTCAGTTTCTTGGTCTGTAAAATGAAAAAATGTATGCTATCCAAGAGTCCTCTCAGTTCTAAAAGTTTTAAATTATAGAATATGAAATTAGTTTCCTTAAAGCTCCCTTCATGTCATGATTTCTCAAGCTGTAGATGAAGAGATTGATGAGAGGAGTCACCACTGTGAAGATGACAATAGTCACCACATCTTGCACTGAGTACGAGGATGAAGGGTGCTTATAGACCCCCAGGATTGCCCCATAGAACAGGGAGACCACAGTGAGGTGGGATCCACACGTGGACAGGGCTTTCCTTATTCCATGGGCAGATGGCAACTTCAGTACATTAGAGAAGATGGAATCATATAAAATGATGATACATGTAAATGGTGTCATAAATACCAGTTCACCCACAGTGAATACCATCAGGTCATTGATAAAGGTATTCAAACAAGAAAGTTTTAGAATAGGATAAGGGTCACAGAAAAAGTTATACACAGCATTGTTGGAACAAAATGTGAGTTGCACCATGAGAAGAGTCTGTAGGAGAGCATGCAGATTTGTACTGAGCCGAGATGCAGCCACCAGAAGGACACAGAGTTTGGGCCTCATGATCATGGTGTAGTGGAGTGGGCAACAGATGGCAGTATAATCATCATAGGCCATCACACTCAGGAGGAACCCATCTATGTTGATGAAAATGATGAAGAAGTAGATCTGGGTCGTACATTCCATGTAAGAGATAGACTTACTTCACAGTATGGGATTCACCAGCTTCTTGGGGATTGTGACTGATGAAAAGCAGATGTTGACACAGGAGAGTTTGGCCAAGAATAAGGACATGGGTGTTTGGAGATGACTGTCACAGCTGATAGCCAAGACAATGAGAAAGTTCCCAATGAGGGTGACCAGGTACATCCACAAGAACAGCCCAAAGAGAACCTCCTCCTGCTCTGACTGCCCAGAGAGTCCCAGGAGAATGAATTCTGTGACTCCAGTCTGGTTGTCTCTGCCCATGTCTGCAGGGGAGAAGATGTGGTCAAAAGTAAAAGGAAATATTTATTTAATTAGGCTCCATACATTGTTTAGAGATTACAAGTTTTTAATGATACCAGATCCAAAATGTATTTCTTAATTAATAACACTTCAAATATAAAAGTAGATGAGATTGATAATGTCATCATTTGAGCAAATTTTTTATGATACTGTTTTGTCATTGAGAATTAATTCACATTAGATAATTCTATGAAGCGAGTTTTAATGAAATAAATAGCTGGTTAATTTCTATAATTTTAATTTGTGTTTAATTATCTTTGATTTCATGCAGCTTAATTCATACTTCACTAACAGTTAATGAATATCTGGTATATACAAGTTATTTTCACATACACAATTTCTCTTAATCCATATCATTCATATATATACATATTTTGGCCGCCTCACATGGCTTGTGGGATCTCAGTTCCCTGACCATGTACGGAACGTGGGTCACAGCAGTAAAAGCCTAGAATCCTAACCACTAGGCCACCAGGAACTTCTGTAATCCATCATTCATAAGTGAGGACCCTGAGAGGAAGAATCAGAAATGAAGAACCTGGGATTCAGAGAAATTAGGTGATGACAGATTAGATTGAAAGAAAGCATAACATTTATAGTCTTGAAACAGCTGAAATGCCCTTTTCTTTATATTCCTCCCTAGTTTTACTTCCAAGTTTCAATTATCAACCATTTACTGAGACTATAACCAAGTGCCAGGCAGTGTCTTCCTGCTTTACATACATTTCTTACAGATTTAAAATATGTAAATTTAAAAAATAACAAGCTTCTTTAAGCAGAACAGAAAAATGAAGCAATGAGATTTAGTTATTTGTTTAAAGTCATAAGTTCTTTTACCCGAATAACTTTATACAACTCACTCAAATTCATTCTGGATCTCTCTCATTTTCTCAGGATTATACTAATTCTAGGCACTGAAGGATCTGCCTGGCAGTTTTCCCTCAACATTGTAACTGGAGAGCATCAAAATGTCATTGCAGTAGCTCACAAATGTTGGCTTGGATGAGCTAAGCATGCTAGAGAGTTTGCTATGTACGGCATTCTGTGAAAAGACTTCTTTTCTCCCTGTGCTGGCCAAAACAGGATCACTGGTATTTGGTATTATTTTTGAAGAGGAAAAGGAGATTCATAGAGAAAGTCAAGTTATGGGGGCATATCCAAGTGATAATCCCAGCCTTAAGGAATTAATGCAGGCAGAAAGAGTCAGATAGAGAATTTTGAATATGTAAGAATTCACAGTATTCGAATAGTAAAGAGGAGAGGAGATGGCATTTCAGGGGAGGAGATTTACAGGTTAAATGTCTTGACTGACTGGGATAAAGGATGTCACAGGCAATACTTTTAGGAGAGTGGTTGCTGGATGTATATAGTATGGTGACTATAAAATATCCAGCATTTTGAGAGTTAAATTAGTAAAACCAACGTAAAATTCTGAGATCTGAAGCCATTTTCTCATAAATTATATCAGAATTAAAAGGTAGAAAGGCAGTAGTTGGCAGTACCCAGAGCTATTGAAAGAAAGTACTTCAGGAAAAGGATGTAGAATGTAGAAGTGGGGGTACAGGGGTTGCATCAAGGAAAAACCAAAACAATATTTGTGCAGACTTTTTCATTGTGCTCCAAAGAGTAGATGTTGATATTAGGGTCTTAATTGTAAGCTATTTCCCATAATGGAAATGGTAGTAGAAGGTGAAAGAAGTATAGCAGGATGGTGTAGGGTTTTTCCTATTGTCTGGGAACTGGCAAAGGCAAAAACAGGTGTACAGGCTCTAAATAACCCAGACTCTATGTCGAGAGATCTGCCAGCATTAAGGTTAGCCACTTCCTGTCAATGTTTGCTGGAATAGTCCTACCAGGAGTACAATCAACGTTGGCCCCAACCCCCAAGTCAATATGGTAAGAGGGCCTGGTTTCATACATTAGTCCCTTGTGAATCTCTTTAGTTTGTGACTGTCTCTGAGACATCTCATGTTTTGCAGCATTGAGTGTTTGTGTTCATGGACCTTAAAACTGAGTATGCTTAGTGCTTGGACCGAAGCTCAAGCTGACCCCCTCTGTGGGGTTCCATGTGGCATCCAAGCAACCTCCCTCTGAGACACTTCTGTAATGTGGTCATAGACCACAGTGAAGGTACACAAGGAAGCAACTAATAAAACGGTGGAGCTTAAGGGCAGAATAGGAGGGTCTTGAATGTCTGACAGAAGAGTCTCTTTTGTGAGGAAAGAGGGTGGCTCTTGGCTCTGAGCTTTTGGCCAGAATTTCTAAGAGCCTGACGCCACTGATCTTAGCACTGCTGCCCTTAGTTACCTCTTTCGTTTCCCACTGCTTAATTTTCTATTTCCACCTTGGAAACATGCTTGCTCTATTCTGCAATGGGCAGTACATCCTGAAAGAGGAAAGGCTTGTACATGTTAAACCAGGTGACGTTTCCCGTTTGAACTTGGTGAGATGCTGAAGCATTTAGTGTGTGTTTCTCCAAATGTAAATGTATGTGTTTTTGTCTGTGTGAATCTGTCTCTGTGGGAGATAACTGTGTCCTCACCTGCTTTCCCAGATTTTCTTACCTGGCTGTTCTGCTGCTGTGAGAGGCTATCATGGGACCCCTGTCTCCACTGGCTGCTTGCCTGACCCTGAATCATGAGAAAGTCACAGCTAGTGGGGGAGTCAGAAAGATTTTCTCCCTGGAGGAGAACACTTAGATTCAGACAGGTGGATTCCCCACAGCTCCTCATTAAAGGCACACATACTAAGTGTTCTTTGTTCCTATCCTCTCTGGAAACAGATATCTCAGCCTGAGGGGAATCAGTTTAGTGTTCAGACTTGTTGCTTCCCATTGCATCAAGTACATCTCACACCCATGTCACAGACAAAATATACTTGTTCCCTTGTTCTGTGCTCAGAATTGATCTGAAGAAAAATTGTGAAGCCAGTGAACTTGGCCCACAGATATTCACGGTAGCTCCATTCTTTGCTCTACACTGACTCCCTTTTGTATAATCCTTAATTCTTTAGGACTCTGCACTCTTTCTTCTTTCAAATAAAAGGTTTGTCAATTTATAGTAAGAAAGTAAGGTCTAAGAACAGACCCTCAATTCTGTCTCAGTTAATCTCTGTAATAGTTGCTGTGTCCCTGACATAGGAAACCAGAGGTACCACTTAGAAATGCTGGCCTGTGGACGGGGGTAGGGGATATTGGGTGTGGGTTATATATGTGGTCATCTAAATAATATCTGTGGGCTATTGGAACATGGATGTGTATTTTTAAGTTTCTATTTGTGTGCATATACATAGCAAAATTTTTACAAGGTGAGTTTTAAAACCAATCTTAAAAAAAGAAAGAACACAAATATGAAATTGGGCAAAGATGTGTTAGGCAAGTGCAAAAATTAGAGAACATTGGTGGCGTTATTAATTACAGATAAAGCAATAATTAAGTCAACTGAAAGCATAAATCACAAAAGAGGAATATTTTATGATAACAAAGGACAAATTCATAAAACTTAATCACAGTTATGAAATCAAACAAAACAATGTAGCAACTGTTTGCAATAGCAATGTAAGCAATGTAGAATAGGAATAGGTTAGGCAAAGGTTTAAAAAAAATTTTAAAGGAGTTGATTCATGTCTTAATGATGGACTTTAATATAAGATTCCCAGAATTTGAAAGATCAAGTAGTTAATTAAAAAATATGACAGAGATTTTGTTTAAACAACAAAGAAATTTGATTTGTACACAGGGAAATATATTCAATATTCTGTGATAAACCATAATGGAAAAGAATATTTAAAAAATGCATATATAACTGAATCACTTTGCTGCACAGCAGAAATTATCACATTGTAAATCAACTATACATCAGTTAAAAAAATATATATAGGGCTTCCCTGGTGGCGCAGTTGTTGAGAGTCCGCCTGCCAATGCAGGGGACGTGTGTTCGAGCCCCGGTCCGGGAGGATCCCACATGCCGCGAAGCAGCTGGGCCCGTGAGCCATGGCCGCTGAGCCTGCGTGTCCGGAGCCTGTGCTCCACAACGGGAGAGGCCACGGCAGTGAGAGGCCAGTGTACGGCAAAAAAAAAAAAAAATATATATATATATATACATACATATATATATATATATATATATATATATATATATATATATACACATATAAAATACACATATTTCCACCTTGAAAATAGAGAATATACATTCCTATTTTAAGCCCAGGGAATAATTACAAATGTTGGCCATTTTCTTGACTACAAGAAAAACTTTAAAATACAGTTTTTGAAATGAAAACTGAATCAATGAAATCAAACATTGATTTCATAGGATATATTCTCTTATGGCCTTCACCACAAAGCCAAAAATTAGAAACCAGAAATCAAAATGTAAAAAGAAATGTTCAGTTGATAAAATTTAAAACAGTGTTCTTCATAATCCCCATATCAAAAAGAAAGTTTAAACCAAATGATTCATAAATTAGAGAAAAAATATAAAAAGCTATGGGAAAATAGCCTTAAATGCTCTTACTAATAATAAAGGAATATAAAAACTGAATAAATCAAGTATTTAATCAAGAATTTTTATTTTAAAATTATTTTAGTCAAATAAATATATTAGCATAGCTTTAAAAGTTAAACAATTCTTTAAATGAGAAAGGTAGTTCCCTACCTGTCTTTCCACTCCATGATCCAACTTCCCAATATAAATACTTTTACATATTTCTAAATAATTTGTTTATAATGCTATTTTTGATCATTGATTTACAATATATTGTCTTCCCATTTTGACAGGTGATGAGTTAATACCACTTCACCATCCCTTTTCCTCTTTCTCAAATGCTCCTATTATAGGCACATCACAATTTGGAGGTATGTCAATATCTATTATTGACTTTCTGACTCTGTTATACACTGTTTGTGTAGTAATCCTTTTGTTTACCCTGGCACAAATTTTGAATGTTCCTGAAGTTAATAATTGCCTATTTTTTTCATTTGTTTTAATTTTTTTTTTTTTTTTTTTTTTTTTTTTCGGCATGCGGGCCTCTCACTGTTGTGGCCGGGATCTCCCGTTGCGGAGCACAGGCTCCGGACGCGCAGGCTCAGCGGCCATGGCTCATGGGCCCAGCCGCTCCGCGGCATATGTGATCCTCCCGGACCCGGGCACGAACCCATATCCCCTGCATGGGCAGGCGGACTCTCAACCACTGCACCACCAGGGAGACCATTATTTGCTTAATTTTTATGCCTCTTTTCTTTCCATATTTTGAAATTAATTTTGGGGGGGTGAGTTATAATTGATAGATAATAAACATTACCCATTTACATTACATTTCGATGAATTTTAAAATCATGTTGTCATGTTACCACCACCACAATCAAGAAACACAACAGTTATATCACCCTAAAAAGTTTTCTTGTTTCCCTTTGAAGTTAGCACCCTTCCATGACCAGGTAATCACTGATCTGCTTTCTTTCACTACAATTTTGTGTTTCCTAGAATTTAATATAAATGGAATCATACAGTATGTGGTCTTTTGTGTTTGAATTCTTTCACTTAGCATAATGCTTTTGAGATTAATCCATTTTGTCAATGTATCACAAATTTGTTGCATTTATTAACATTGTGTTCCTTTTCGTTCCTATGTAGTATTCCATAGTAAGGAGATCCACAATTTTTATAACCATTCAACAGTTGAGGAAATTGGTTTGTTTCCAGTTTAGAACTATTATGTATAATATGTATGCATATCACTATATATGTATACAATGCGCATGTAATACTACCATGTATATTTCTGTAGAAGTTTGTGTGTGGCCATATGCTTTCATTTTTTTTGGAATGTGATTACTGGTTTTTATGGTAAATGTTTTAACTTTATAAGATACTGCAATACTGTTTTTGCAAAAACTAGCTGGACAGTTTACATTCCTATCAGCAATATTTGAGACTCCTAATTGTTACACATCCTTATCAACACTGGGTATTGTCAGTCATTTTTTTTTTTTTCGGTATGCAGGCCTCTCACTGCTGTGGCCTCTCCCGTTGCAGAGCACAGGCTCCAGACACACAGGCTCAGTGGCCATGGCTCACGCAGCACGTGGGATCTTCCCGGACCGGGGCACGAACCCATGTCCCCTGCATCGGCAGGCGGAGTCTCAACAACTGTGCCACCAGGGAAGCCCTTGTCAGTCTTTTTAACATTAACTATTCTACTGGATGTATAATAATATCTCATTGTGGTTTTAATTTGCATTTTCCTGATAACTAGTGATGTTGAGCATCTTATACTTATCGCCTATTCATATATCTCCTTTTGGGAAGTTATGTTCAAATATTTTCCCCATTTTTATTGGGTTGTTTGCCTATTTTTATTGAGCTGTTTTTCTTCTCATTTTTTGAGGGTTTTTTTTCTGGACTCAATTGTAAATTTCGCAAATATTTTCTCCCAGTTTGTGGTTTGCTTTTAATTTTCTTATGCCTTATGAAGAGAAAAAAAATTAATTTTAATGTTCATCTTATCACTCTTTCCCCTTAAAGTTATGCTTTTTATGTCCTATTCATGAAATCTTTGCCTAAGTCAGTGTAACAAATATTTTGTACCATGTTTTCTTCCAGTAGTTTAATAGAATTTTGTCTTTAACTTTATGATTCATTTCCGTGAGTGAATATGATGTGAGGTAAAAATTAGAGTTAGTTTTTATCTATACTGATTACCAGTTGCTCCAACATCACCTGCTAAAAAGATTTCTGTTTCCATATTGAATTATACTTGCACCTTTGTTGAAATTCAATTCTATTTCTGGAGTTTCTGTGTGTTGCATTCATTTCTATGTTTATCTAATGCCAATACCACACTGTCATGATTATTGAATCTTTATGTTAAATATTGAAATCAATAGTATAAGTGATCTGAACTTGTTCTTAATTTTCAAGGTTTTCCGCTATTTTAGGTCCTTTGCTTTTCAATATAAACCTTTAAATCAGCTTGTCAATTTCTTGAAAATTGTCTGTTAGGATTTTGATTGGGTTGTATTGAATCTGTTGATTAAATTGGGGAGGATTAAATTCTAATCTTTTATTGCAAACATATAGACACACAGTTGATTTTGCGTATTCACCTTGTACTCTGAAATTAGCTTATCAATTCTAGGAATGTTTCTATAGATTCCAATGTGTTTTCTATGTACTTCAACATGTACACTAAGGCAAGAGTCAGCAAATTTTTACTGTAAAAGGCCAGTTACTGAGTACTCTACATGTTGCAATGTCACCTCTCCCATTGTAGAAGGAGAGCAGTCATAGAAAATATGAAAAAAAAATGATGACGGCTATGTTCCAAAGAACTTGTTAAAAAAAGAAAAAAAAGGCAGAGGGCTGAATTTTGCTTATAGGCTGTGCTTTGCCAACTCTTGTTCTTGGGTTTTGCAGAAATGAAATCCTATAACATGTACACTTTTGTCTGGCTTCTTTAACAGCATAATTGTTTTGAGATTCATCCATGCTGTAGTTGTAGTTTATTCCTTTTTATTGCAGGTAATATTCCATTTCATGGCTATACTACAACGGTTCATACAGGTGCCTATCTATGAAGACTTGTGTTGTCTCAGAAATAAAGTCACAGGCAACATTCAACTACAAGACTTGATATGGATCTATGCTTTTTCTTCTCTTGGATTAATTAACTAGAAGAGGAAAGGCTGGATCATTTTAAGAAATTAACATTTTTAAGAAAATGCCAAACTCTTTTCCAAGGTTGTTGTATTGCATATATTTCCTGGTGAATTGCCTGTTCAATTTTTTTGCATTTTTAAAAATTACAATGTTTGTCTTTATATTCTTGAATTTGTATATTGGGCATAGTTAAACTTTATCAGATATATGAATTAACAGATAAATGTTCTTATTACATATATGATTTGCAAATGTTTTCTTCCAGTATGTAACTTGTCTTTTAATTCATTTATCAGTATATTTTGAAGGGCAGAAGTTCTTACTTTGATGTTCAATTTACCAGTTTGTTCATTTATATATGGTCTTTTGGTGTCATATCTAAGACATATTTATGTAATCCAAGTTCCCAAAGGTTTTTTTTTTTTTTTTTTTTTTTTTGTGGTACACGGGCCTCTCAATGCTGTGGTTTCTCCCGTTGTGGAGCACAGGCTCCAGACATGCAGGCTCAGTGGCCATGGCTCACGGGCCCAGCCACTCCGCAGCATGTGGGATCTTCCCAGACCGGGGCATGAACCTGTGTCCCCTGCATTGGCAGGTGGACTCTCAATGAATGCGCTACCAGGGAAGCCCTCCAAAGATTTTTTATGTGTTTTGGAAGTTTTATAATTTTAGATTTTACATTCAGATCTGTGGTCCATTTTGGGTTAATTTTAAAACATGGTATGAGGTATGGATCCAAGTTCGATCCCCCCTCACCCCAAATGATTTAGATAGCCAACTGGTCCAGCACCACTTGTTTAAAAAAGCTAGACGTTCTCTGCTAAATTGCCTTTGTATTTGGGTTTATTTCTGAATTCTTTCCTTTTCATTCATATATTTGTCTATATGGATGGCAGGACTCATGGCCAAGACTGATGGCCAAGACTCATTTGTCTTGAGTACAATCTTTATATAATAATTCTTGAATTTGGACAGTGTAAGTCTTCCAACTTAGATCTTTTTCAAAGCTGTTTTTGCAATGCTAGGTTTTTTGCATTGTTATATAAATTTTAGAATCAGTTTGCCAATTTCTATGAAAAAGTCTGATGAAATTTTGAGACCACATGAAATGTTATCAATTTCAGAATTAACAATAATTAGTCTCCTGACCCAAAAGCATAGTATATTTCTTCATTTTAAAAGGTTTTCTTTTATTCCACTCATGAGTATTATTTTTAGTTTTCAGTGTACGGATTGCTCATATTTTTGACAACTTTAAAACTAAATGTTTCATATTTTATGCTACTGTAAATGGTACTAAGTTTTTAATTCAAATTATTTATTATTTGTTGTTATATGATTATTTTTTAATATTGGTTTTGAATCCTGAAACTTTGCTAAACTCACTAATTAGCTATAATAGATGCCTTATAATTCCATCAAAAATTCTGCATGGCAGATTATTGTGTCCACATACAAAGACAATTTTACTTTTTCCTTTCCAATCTAATTGGGTGCCCTATAATTTAATTTAATTCAGATACTAACTATTCTGACCTAAGACAGACCCCAGAGTTTAAGGGCTCAGTCCTACAAAGCTACCCCCATTCAGATGCCAATCTGAAGTACTGGGCCCCCAGGTTACTCATACTCTGTTAAACTTGGTTACACATCGGGGTTTCCATGACCCCATCCTCAAATTGGATAATTTGCCATAATGTCTCACAGAACTCAAGGAAACAGTTTATTTACTATTATTGGTTCATTTTAAAGGATACTATAAATGACACAAATGACCAGCCAGAGGAAGAGGAACATAGGGACAGGCCAAGGTCAGGAAGGGTCCTGAGTGCAGGAATTTCTGTCCCACAGAGTTTGGGGGTGCACCAGCCTCGTGGTACATGGATGCTCGCTCTTCTACTTTTCCTTCTTTCTCTGGCCTGTGGTGTGGAAATGATGACAGTACCTCCAGCTGCCACCCTGGACCATAAGATGAAGATGGAAAACTTACAGTAAGATAATGGGATAGAAATTTCTGAGCTTGGGAGTCTGGTGACATCTTAGATCCACTGTACCAGCCTTTGAATACCTACTTCTGAACTTATTTTGTGGGTGATAGAAATAAACTTCTATCTTGTCTAAGCCAACATTTTATACATTTTTGTCTTTTGAAGGTAATAGTACTGTTCCAAATGGCCCCCAAGCATAGTGCTGCAATGTTGTCTAGTGTTCCTAAGTGCAGGAGGGCCATGAGGTGTTTAACGGAGAAAATAATCTTTGTTCAGGCATGAGTTATAGTGCTGTTGGCCATGAGTTCAATGTTAATGAGTTTACAATATATATTAAGTAAGGTGTATTTAAACTGAGACACACATACAACAATGTTATGTATTGATTGGCTGACCAAAAATATTGTGGGCAGAGGCTCACAGGAACCTCTTTCCCTTAGTAACAGTGGTTCAGTATTCACCAATTCAGTGTTTATCATGACTTTATGGAAGAAAACTACCTATATAAAGAGAATTGACTGTATTATTATCCTTAGATGATAAAGCTGAGGTGCAGAGATACAAAGTAATGAGCCTGGGATCACATAGCTAGTAAGTGGTACAGCTGATATTTGAACCCAGGGCAGCCTGGCTCCAGAACCTGTATTCTTCCCCACCACACTATCCTGCCTCTGGTAGTGTGAGAGAACCCTGGGTATCAGACTTCCTTGAAGGTCAAGTTTGAGTGGGAATTAGGATGCCCTGGAAAAATACTCCTCCCCAGCCTACTAGGAAATAATGGTATCCTGGGATGTCAAGTCAAACCTGTAGTGTCTCAATGTCTTGGGGAGCAGGGTAGTAGGTCAGAGTTTCTTTGTACTATCAGAGTGTCCTGGGATCATCAGGCTGCTTTGGATGGCTGGTCAGAGTTCCCTTATAGGGTTAGGCTATTTTGAGGCAGCAAGAGTATTGGAATTCAGTGTGTGCTTGTGGATCCAAGTTGACTACATGAATCTGGGGAGGCAGAGCTGTCATGCAGCTCGAGTTTCTCTAGGAGGTCACAGTATACCCTGGGGTAGGGGGAGATGGGTTGGCATCTTGGATCAGTGTTTCTCGACTTTTATGTTGTTATGACCTGAATGTTTGTGTCTCCTCACCACTTCATATGTTGAGTCCTAACCCCAATGTGATGCAATGATATTTGGAGGTGGGGCCTTTGGGAGGTGATTAGGGTTAAGTGAGATCGTGAGGTTGAGGCCCCAAGATAAGAGTAGTGTCTTTATAAGAAGAGAAAAGAGACCAGGACTAAGTTCTCTTTCTGTCTTGTGAAGACACAGAAGGTGGCTGTCTGTAACCCAGGAAAAGTCTCTTAGGAACTGAATCAGCTGGCACATTAATCATGGACTTCTCAGCCTCCAGAACTGTGAGAAATGGATACCTGTTGTTTTAGCCACCTTACCTTTGGCATTTTATTATGGCAGCCAGAGCTGATGAAGACAAGTGTACAGTCAGTTCTCTTGGGGATCTTGTTACAGTGAAAATTCTGATCCAGTAGGACTGAAGTGAGGCCTCAAATCTAACATTTCTAACAAGCTCTCATGTGCTGCTTATACTTCTGATCCATGGATCATATTGTAAGCCTCAGGATCCTGGAAGATTACTATGTTTTTCTGTCTTGAGTTGTTCTTTTAAAGAATGTGTGTGAAGGATTAGCATAACATTGGGGATCAGACAGTCCTATGAGTACAGTGTGTTCCAAGGGGATTAGGGTGCCCTCATTGATTCAGTCTATTCTGACATTTCAGAACTTCATGGCGGGGGACAGGGATAATCTCCTAGTTGAGGTTGAATACTCTAGGTTTCAGTGTGTCCTAGAGAACCCTAGAGTCCTCGGATATTGTGTTGTCTTTAAAGGGTCAGGATGTCCTACAGATGTCAGAATGTAGTTCCTAGATCTAAGTAATCTCAAGAAGCAGAGTACTGCGTGTGTCAGGGTGTCCTGACTGCTCAGCAATGGTGGGTATGTCAGGGTTTCCTTGAAGAATCAGAATGTTGGGATGTCATGGGAATCTCAGTCTTCTGCAGAGTCCTGAGGTCCAGGGAGATCAGGATGCACCTGGAATACAGATGCTCTTGAGGGTAAGTGTTCTCTGATGGTCTGGGTGACCTTGGAGGGTCAGGGAGTCCTGGGGGGTTCTGAGTGAATGAGGAGGTGACATTTGGGAGAAGAAAACAGAAAGTACTTGAGAACTATGGTGTCCGGGAGACTCATCCTATGGTTCAGGTTGTCCTGACGGGGTGTCCAGTGTATTCTGAGAATCAGGATATTTAGGAGGGGCCAGAATGTACTTGTGTTTTTAGTTTTTTAGTTTCCTGGAAAGAGGTCTGTGGGAATCACCCACGTACTGAGACACAAGGCAGGCCCTACTCCTCAACTCCATTTGCACAAACTCTCCCTCTCCCTCTCCCCTCATGATGAGGTTCTGAGGAGGAGTCTCAGGAGGAATGCATTTTCTCTTCCTTCCCCTGCCTGCTCCCAGGAGGGGATTTAACAGGATAAAAGAATTTGGTCCTCTGGGAATATGAGCTCTTGACCCCAGTCCCTAGACCCTCCAACAGAGCACCTTCCCTCATCTGGCTTGTGATCCTCCCCTGATGCTGGGGGCTATGGCGACCAGGCAATGATTGGATAGGCTCACAGGGGTGAGGAACAGGTCACTCCTCCAAGGCTCAGGGAGAAAGAGTTAGTGTGGGATTGCAAGCTGGGAAAGTAGGCATCTGAGAGCAAAAGGAGAGAATGGCATCCCAGAGAGAGAAGGTGCAGGCGGAGAAAAGTGCAGACTAAAACAGAGAAACAGGGTGAGGGCAAGGCAGAATGAGATGATACTCAAGCAAAGGAATGGGGAATTAGAAATAGAAAGAAAAGTTAGAAAAAGGAGAGAGAGAAAAAGGTCTATCTATCTATATCTACACAGGGAGAGAGATTCAGAGAGAGGTATAAACAGGGGGAAAGCAGTGAAATACAAGGCATAGAGGGGAACAGAAACAGAGAAAGACTGATCCAGAATCAGGGACAGGAGACTGAGCTGACTTTGGCCTTGTTTTGAGCCATGGATGCAGAAGGGAAGAGTGAGCAGGGTAAACAAAAGAAGGGGCGAGTTTGCAGCAGTCTCTGGCCCGAGGGCTACGCAGCCGCTGGGACTTTGACCTCCACGGTGGGTGAGTGAATCTCTGCGGTGGTCCTGAGGAGACAGCAGGTGTGCATGCTCCATGCCCAGGCTCCATGGGGCGATGGTTCACCACGAGGAAAGTGAAGACGAGAAATAAAAAACCAGAATCCTAGAATGTTAAAACAAGGGAATCTTAGAACACATGGGCCGATACAACTCCTTTGCTTTACAGAGTGGCACACTGAGACCCTGACGGATGAGGAGGTGGCACAGGCTGAGCTAAAAGCTGTCTCCTCACTCCTGACCTCAGAGTTTGCTCACTGCACTGCTTTCTCCAAGGAAGAGAGTTGGAGGGGCCAGGGCTTTGGATCTGAGGAGAGCAGGGGGCTAAGGTGGACAGTGAGCACTGGGTAGGGACTACTGCCTGGGTCCCCATGGGGATGGGATCCTCACTCCAGATATCTTTTCTCAGTGTGTGCCTCCCAGGTGTTTCCTTTTGCTCCTGTTCTCTATTCCCCAGCTGGCTCTCAGACTAATTAGTGTGGGAGCTTAGTGAGTCTGTAGGGAGAAGAGGCAGGCCTTTCCCATGAGCTCAGGTTCCTGCAGCCTGGTGGCCAGGCCAGGACTGGGATAGGGGAGAAGATGAAATGTATGTGTGAGGAGGGTGTGTCTGAGCAGAAGAGTGAGGAATGTTTCATCTTCCCAGGTGGAGGGAATAGGACAATGGGAACAATATAAAGGTTTAAGTTGCATGTGAACCATGAGAGCAGGGAGCAAGTCATAGGGGTCTTACACAGAGACCTGGGCAGTTTGTAAGGTTGTCAGAGCGAATAGGAGATCCACAGGGTGAGACCCAAGAAGGTGGTATGTGTGCTGAGAGAGATGAAAGGCTATGGAGGGGCATGCCTTACATGGGGATGCATCTGGGGGAGTGTAATGGGGAGTGGGCACAAGGTGCAGAAGTGAGGCAGAGGGAGTGTGAGTGCCTAGGACAAGTGAGACTGAGGGGCAGACTTCATGTGGAGAGGGCAGCATGGGTTAAGGGAATCAGAAGTGAAGCAGGGCCAAGGCTGAGCTGGATTCAGCTAATTCTGAAAGCTGAAGAATTTCTGGTCAGGGCAGAGTATATGAGCAATACACTGGGTTCTAGTAGAAACTGGGGGTTCCAGCATATGTGGTCTGGGATGGATGGGTGGATCCATGCGGCAGCAAACTCTCCTCCACCCTCCTTCTCAGACATGAGCACTCAGCCCTACAGGAACCTCTCTGGTGTAGGAGTGGGGAGACCAAGTCTTTGCTCACAAGGAGAACAGAGGGGTCGCCCACACTCCTGGCGCCGCCAACGCACCACCTTCAGTCCAGCGCATTTGGAACAGCTGGAGTCAGCTTTTGGGAGGAACCGCTACCCTGACATTTGGGCCCGAGAAGGCCTGGCCCGGGACACAGGTCTCAGCTAGGCCAGAATCCAGGTGATGGCCCAGGATCCTCCACCCACCATCCCCTGAAGAAATGCAGATTCGGTGATTGGGAACTACTGGGGCATAAATTCTCAGGGCACTATAACCCTAACCCAAATGTTCACCAGAACAGAGTTTTACCCAACAGTCAGCATAACCTCATCTACGTCAGGAATTTCACTGGAGTTTAACCTTGGGGCTAACCTAATCTAACTTGAATTTCAATGTCAAACCCCAACCTTAACAGTGATGTGAACTCCAACAGAAATTCAATCCTAACTATTCACACACGTATGTAACCTTGTCCCTAACCATGGTCTTGAAACTCAACCTGATGCTTGCTCAATTCTAACCATAGAGTTACTTAATCTTAAGAATAAACTGTACCCTAAACCTAACCTGGTCTGTAACAATTAAACTCATCCATAGTCTTAGTCTCTAATAACCCTAGAGGAAATTTCCCATTCTCTGTGGAGGTGAAATGCCACTGTGTCATGTTTATCTCTTTCTTTTTACAAGTTGACATTTCTTACTCACCCAAAGTTGTAGCAGGGCAAATTTAGATATGGATTGGGGGAACGGTGTGGGTCTTGCTTTGTCACTAGTCCTGGTTCAGCTATGCCTTCTGCAAGAGCTTTACTTCCTCTGGGGATGTGGGGGAGTCTTATGCCCTGTACCAGTCTGTAGCTGCATATGACAATGCCACCTATTTGAGAGAGGGGCTCTAATGTGGCTATTCTCCCTCCTCCTCAGGTCTGGTTCCAGAACCACAGACCTAAGCAGAGGAAGCAAGAGCGGTCACTGCTCCAGCCACTGGCCCATCTGCCTCCTGCCACCTTCTCCGGTTTCTTGCCTGAGCGCCCTGCTTGCCCCTACTCCTACCCAACACCACCTCCCCCAATGACCTGCTTCCCTCACCCCTACAACCATGCCCTTCCCTCACAGCCTTCCACTGGTGGTTCCTTTGCTCGACCCCACCATTCTGAAGACTGGTACCCCACCCTGCACCCAACCCCTGCTGCTCATCTGCCCTGCCCTCCACCCCCATCCATGCTTCCCCTCATCCTTGAGCCACCCAAGTCCTGGAACTAAAGTTAAACAAGTACTGATAAGGTAATTTCCCAGCCTGTGACCCTCACAAAACACAGAAAACTAGGTGGTTTCCTTTCCTTCTAAGGGCGCAGTCGAAATATGGTGAATGACAGCTCAGAGACTGGGAATGTTAAAATGGGAGATCATGATGAAGGCTCACTGAACTGATTAATTGAGTGAATTTAAGGAGGTGAAACTACTGGAAGATATAGGTAAAAAGCCCCAGTGGAGGTGACTGGTGGAAAAGTGACATTGAGGGAAGCAGTGGGTGCTGCTGGTGGCTGGAAATGGTTGAAGGGGATAGAACTTTTGGGACTTCACTCATTGAGATCACAGTTGAGGACCTTCATCCCCATTGTTTCTAGCTGATTTCAATAAGGCTTTTGATTTAATGTCTACCTATACATCCCTTCCCCATCACCACCATCCGAATCCATCATTAAGTTTTATTCATTCTATCCTGGAAATAGCTCTTGAATTTATTCCTCTCCTTTCTGTTCCAGCAGACACTTTTTTTTCTGGCCCCACGTTTTCTAATTAATCCTCCTCCTTGGTTCCCTTAGCTCCAGTCTTTCCCACTTCCAAAAGGCTTTGTAAAGCTGATCATCAAATATTAGCTCTCCAGTGTTTTATAAACAATAAATAAGTAATACCTGATTTGCTAAGCCTGTAAGACTCTTCAGCGTTACCTTCAACGTAACTTTCAAGTCACCTGCATGTGGCTTTGTTATTGAGCAAGGGCTCCTGTGACTACAGCACCGAAAGCCAAACTCTGACAGCTGATGTTTGCAATAAAGTAAGGGTTTATTGCAGGGTGCCAAGCAAGGGAGTGGGAGACAAGCCTCAGATCTGCTCCAACTTGGCCTTTGAGTTGGGAGTGTTTTTAAAGAAGAAGAAAAAAGAAGTTGGGATTAACCATCATCTTGTGACATCTCTTAATCATAGTTGTGGAAGTCAGGATGTTTCCAGTTTACAATTCTCTAGTCACCTGGGGGATCTGTGAGCTCATCCTGCTCTGGAGAAACAACCTGATTTTGTGTGTTAATGATGATATCTACAACAGCAATTTTAGTACATTAATGATGTTATAGACAAGAGCAATTTTAGTCATCTGATTCTGTTTGATTAGTGTTCAGTTAGCACAGGATTGAGGTCAGAAGAGGCAAACAAGGCAATAAAGTTTTGAGTAGAGAGATTAATCAGAAACTCACAAAGGGAACTCAATTTTAGAGGGGCTCAGTTTCAGTTTGTGATAGAGAAGAAACAATTTGATTAAGGGCAAACTTTTCCAAGAGCAAACCGTGAGTCTTGAGGTTCATAAGAGGTCATTCCCAGAAAAGACTCTGCTGTGAAGTGCCTTAGTCTGAGCTCTCCTAACAGAAACATGCTGTGGCCTAGTTGGTTTGCCATTTATATACCATATTGCTTATCATGTACTTATTTTACTCATAATTTACTTATTTATAAGTAGGTCTACCTCACTTATGGGCACATACATAGAAGAATTCTGAGGAAACAAGCCTCTGGGGATTTTATTGGCAGTTTTTTGTATGTATTATATTTTAAAAGTCTGGAATTGAAACCTCTGTGATGCACAATTCCATTTCCATGTAATTATCCCCTTGTGCCAGACTGCTTTCCTGAAAGATAAAACTGGTTTGCATGCCTCCCAAAATGTCAGTGTCAGTTTCAGCACATCCTTATCGACATTGATCATTTTGGACAATTTTTTGACTGAGAGTCATGTCTCCTAGTTGGTTATTTTTTCAGTTTTCATTTAATCTATTGCTAGTGAATGTTAAAAATAGTTTCATGTTTATTGACAATTTACATTTTTTTCTCCTCTGCATTGCTTTTCTGAGTTATTTGTGAATTGATCTAGTCATCTCTTATTAGTGCTTGAGGAACCCCAAGTGAGAAATCTCCCCTTAATTTTACTGCTTCACCATGTTTTCCTCATTATTTGGATCAAAATACTATGCCTTGAATCATTTTAAATTTATTTTAGTTTGTGCGATAGAATAGTCATCCAATTTCCCCTCAATCAGCTAGCTGGTTTTTCCAATATAATTTATTTAACAGTCTAACTTTGATCTGTAAAAACATTTTTCCACACACTAAGACCTCATATGGGACAGTTGTAGACTCTTAATTCTTTCCCACCAATTAGCTTCTCTATTCTGATATCAGTACCATAGTGTCTTAATTACCAAAAATGTAAGGGTCTTTAAAATGTTAAATTTTCTTATCCAAATACAAGGTGTGTCTTGTTATTTTTTCCAGATTTCTCTTATGTCCCTCAGGAAACTTCTTGGTACTTTTTATAAAACAAATCTTAATAAGAGTTTTATAAATTACAAAAGTTATATAGGGTCTTTGTAACAGTCAACCCAAAAGATTTATATACATATAAGACATATATATTATATAAATGAATATATATTATACATGAATATATATTTATACATATTAACCTGGATTAATCACAAAACCCCATGTTAAGCAAATTCACCTCAACGTGAGATAAACATTAGTAGTGTGTATCTTTCCACAACTTATTGTGCTCATAGAAAAATATATAGACATACACATGTAACAGGGAAGAACAAAATCTGACTCCACGTTGGATCTGTTTCTTTTACTTTAACCTTTGCTCTCCATTAATTTTTATTACTATAATCACTAAAAGGCTGATGTCTATAGCTATAGGCATACATAATGGCCTCCCTCGGGGAACCCTGACCCTCTGCCTGAATATTAAACTAAAGTGCCTTTGTTCAGCTCACAAGGAAACACCCTGACCCTGCCCAACTGTGAATGGCTGCAGAAAAGAAGAAATTAACACAGCCCCTCCCTGAGGCTGGCCAAAAACCAGGAGATATTTTGCAAGACTTATGGCCTTTTACTTTACTTCCTCACCTCCTCCCCTTCTCTGTTCTATAAAAAAGAGCTAGCATCCAGACCCTGATAAGATGTTACTCTAGGATATTAGTCTGCCAACTTCTCATCTGCCTGCTTTCCAAATAAAGTTGCCATTCCTTGCCTCAACACCTCATCTCCTGATTTATTTGCCTGTTATGTGGCAAGCAGAGTTAGCTTGGACTCAGTAACACATACACTAATATTTTTTCCTTTTCAAAAATAAAAATGAGATCCTACTGTAAGTGGATATAGATATAAAAACATCCTTCAACTGGATCACATAGATTTTTATTGTTTTCATTCCATTAACTGGCAATATTATGAGCCATTTAACCATTCTCCTATCATTCGAGATTCACAGTTAGATTGATATTTTGTTTTGTTTTACCACCACAAATGCCACTGTAGTTGTCTCATTAAAGGATAATTCTCAAAAAAAGGTAAATCCATGACTCTCATAGATATGTAAATTTTATTTAACTCTTTTAACTCATAAGGCAACGATAAAGATGTCAAAGCCAGTTCAAAGGACAAAGACCAGGCATATTTATAGATGAGGAATAGTGAAATGAATGTGTAAATGGAGCCAAAATTGCCTTCTTTTCTAGTTGAGGAGGGTCTTCAATTAACCCTTCAGGGGATGGGATTTATTTACGTATCTATAGACAAGAATTTTTTTTGCATTGCCTTCTGTTATCTACAATTTACAGAGTTATAAATTAGCTCAAAGGCCAAGAAAGCCTCAGAGGGCACAAAGAATCAAAGTCAAATAAACCGGAAAGGTGGGCCCTAAACAGTGCCTGGCTTTCCACTGAATCACATTTTCCCCCTACAGTTTCCTCTGGTCCAGGTGCTTTTTACTTCTGTGGGTTAGATGTCCCAAGGTTGGACTGCTGTGTTAAGTGTTATGTACATTTAAAATTGTAAGAGACGCAGCCTGATTAGTTTACCAAAAAGGGTAGCTTAGGAAAATGTCCTGTTTAGTTAAAAATTTTTTTCTTTAAGCATAGAAAATACTTCGCCCTAATATTTCTTTAAAGGTTTGATTTTTTAAAAATCTAAAATAAATACAGAACCTACTTTTGTATATGCTGAGAATCAAGGGACTGAGTCTCTTCTAGATCAAAAGTAAAATATACCAGTGCTATTCATTAAACTACCTTATTCATTGAATCAAATTGCTACGTTTATCATATATCATAAATTAAATTCGTGTGAGGTTTAAAAATCTATTTTTGGTTCTCTATTCGAGGGTCGGTTCTCCCACTAGCTTTTTAGGATCCCGCAGGCAGCGGCACACACCCAGGGTCCCCCACAGCCTCATCACACCTGCTGGTGAGCTGGCACACACGAGGTCAAGTTCTCTGTGCCCTTCACTCCAGCCTTCCTAGCCCATCTCGGCCTCCTGTCCCGCTGCCTGGCCCGCGGACCCACTACGGGGGAGGAAGGGGCGCGAGTGAAGGAAGACAGAGGGTGTTTCCGCACTACTGGCCCCCTCTCGCTGTCAGCCTGCACGCGTCCTGGTGCCTATAGTGCCAGGGACTGAACTGAGGGGCTGAGGCCGGTGAGGTTAGCAAGGCATCTCAGAGTCCCTGCGGGTCTTAGAAAGCCCAAGAGGCAGGGCAAGGCGTACCTCGATTCTTCGGGTTCCCCTGTCCTTCCTTCTCGGGATTAGAGATACCTTTACAGTTCAAACTGGCAGAAGTTTGGAATCTTTGCCCTAATTGGGGTTTAAAAAGAAAAAGAACTGCCTTTGAAGCAGCGACATCCCTTCACTCATCCCCGCCAACCAAAGAAGAAATGCAGCCACGTGAGGGTAAAGAAGTCACGAATTCTTCTTTGCGTTGGGAAATCTAAATCCCTGGTTTTTCAGAAAGATCCATTCCCAGCAGGATCCAAATCCGAGTTCAGAAAACGAAATGACTTGGAGTCCGAAATGGGTGTGCAGGGCATAAGAGCAGGAGCTCTGGGGTGGCATAGCGGGGCGCACTGCTCCAAGTGACTTTGGAAACAATTAGGGCGCTCCTACAAGCTACTGAAGACCGCGGGGCTGAACCACGGAGTTTCCGGGCGCTCCTAGAAGGCTGAGAGGTGAGGTCCCGGACAACCTACTGGTCCAGTCTGGGAACAGGCGGGGCATGTTCAACGCAATGAAAACAACCAGGCCTAAGAAAGCGGAGGAGTTAAAACATTCAGCTCCTGTGAGAAACCCCCTCCCAGACACCTGGGGACTCGAGACCTGGGCCGCTTCTAGCTCTACCCGCCTCACCTTCCCGGGAGCTCGAGCAACGTGTTTCTAAGTGCTTCAGACACTTCTTGGTCCCGGGGTCTGGCTCCTCTCCAGCCCTCGGGCTGTCTGCCCAATGCAAACGACACCTGGTCCCTTCACGGTCGCAGGACCTGTTCTCTCGGTTCTGAGCTCGCGGCCGTAAGGGTCTTGAGAAGAGTTCCTCTCCACGCATACAGACCGGGGGCTCCTGGCTCCCGAGATTGGCAGGAGAACACGTGAAGACCCCGGCCCATTGCCTGCATGACGTCTGCTCCCTCCTATACCAGAGACCTCTTCAGTTCGCTCGTTCCCAGACTGCACATCTAGGCGCTGTCTGAACCGTCCACCTGCGCAAATAGCGCCCCCTTCGGCTCAATGACTCCCTCTTTGACTCAGCTGTCTTTCGGAGGATGAAACCTGGGAATGTGTTGCACACCCAGGAAGAGAGATAAGTGCCATTAAGTCAGGGAATCGCGGTACAGGGGACTTAGGTACTAGACCTAAGCGGTGGAAGGAACTGGAGCTCCAGGTGGCAAGCACCCTGGACCCTGAAAATTTCTCACCTGGTGGAGACAGGAGCGGCTGGATGAGGACAAGAGAGGGCCTTCAAACTGCTGGGTCCAGAGTAGGGGACCCAGTGTCAGGCTCTAAGACTGTATTGGGTGGTTTTTCCCCTGTAGGGGCTCCTCCCAATCAATCCTCCCGCTATTTTCCAGGTTTTTCCAAATTCTCCTGGAATTAAAATACTCACTCTTTTTCATGCTAGAAACAAAAGCTGAACCCAAAGTCCCAGTAACAAGAGCAGCTCGGAGACTCAGTCTCTTTTGAATTTGGTCAAATAGCTTCAGAGTTTTCCAGGTTCTTGCTCCAGGAGGTCCTTCCTCCACTCCCTACGACATGCCCCTCAGGTTCAACTCCCTCAATATTAGGCATCTGAAAGCCTAGGGGGTCCCTTACAGCTCTCCTAACACCCAGCAAAGAAGCCCAAGATGGAATAAGGTAGGCGTCAGCCCCACAGGGTGACTCATTGAAGGTGTGTGTGTGTGTATGTGTCTGTGTTAGCATGTGGGTGTGGGTCTTTGGGGGCTGCAGTGTCTGGATAGCCCTAGGAAGCCACAGGGCCTAAGGCTTTGGAATTCAGGGTGCTCAAAATATTCCCTTATCAATTTGTTTGCTGGACTTCTGGGTCCATCTGAGACCTGGCATCTCTGTACCAGCAAATAGAACCTGAGGAGTTGGTATAGGGTATCTCAACTAGCAGCTAGAACACCTCTGGGAAATTCTGGCATTTTCTAGAGTGAGATGGCCTCGTATGCACTCAGGGTAAGGAAGCCATGGGCACCTCAGAAACTCAGGCTCGGAGCCTAAGCCTGGTCAGGTGAGGGAGGTGAGGGGGAGCATGGGTAGAGACAGCTTCCTGTCCATCATATAAACTCTGCCATCACAGGGACATGAACCCCACGGTCAAAGAAGTCAGGTCCTCTTGCCCATCTCCAGAGGATAGAATTGACTCCTGACCAAGCTACCTGCCCTGGCAGCAGTGTGGTAGGGCCAACTGCTTAGTCCCCAAGACTTCCACTACCACTTCCCCCTTTGCTGTTATAAACATTTCCACCTTTTTTGTTAGACTTCTCAGTTATCAAAGCTAGAATTCTAATATCCTTATAGAATTCCATGCAAACATTTATTGGGTACCTTCCTAGTGCCAAGTGGGAGTCAAACCCTGGAGATTCACCTCAAATCCAAGAAATTCCTGTCAGACATTGAGACATACCAAGATAGGAGAGGACATGTGAACCCAGCCTCTGACAGAGGAAGAAAAGAAGTGTCTGAAAGGAGATCCCCAACACCCCACTTCAGAGGACTTGTCCTCACTCTGCTGAGCTCCTCTCTGAGCTCACTTACAGGCGTTGTCCCCTCTGTGTGGAGAACAGAGGGTTGTGGAGAAAGGGAGGAATGTGAGGGTCATGGCAGCCACTGCTCAAGACAGGCACCCACAGAAGCCCTTGGCCTTGAAACCTAGCCACTCTGGACACAGAATCTCTGAATATATGCTGGCCACCCAGGAGAGGTATTACGTTTGTTTACTGATCGCCCACAGTGGACTCTGAAGATCTAATTGCGGTGCGCTTCCTGACATCTTCCTGGGTAAGCTAGGTGTCTCCAGCAGCGCATGGGCCAGAGAACACTCCTGGCAGCAGAGCCTTCTCCCCGGTCCAGGGTAGGGCTCTGGGCGTGCTCAGAAGTCCCGCCTTTGCAAAGCCTTCAATTCAAGGAGGCTCCCTGGCTGCTTCTTCCTTGGAGGCCATGCAGGGGATCCAGACACCGTTTTCTGCCCTCCCAGGACCACATTGGAAGCAAGAGGTCTGAGTGCGAAGGAGGTCCTGTGGCAGAGGGGGAATGGCAGGAGAGAATGTCTCTGGGCATGTCCAGGGGGGGTCTGTGAGGGATGCGACACAACCTTGGCCCAATCAGGAAAAGAGAAAGTAGCTAATGTGATCTATATATATCCCTCCCTTGTTAAACACTCCTTACCTCTTTAACCAAACCAAACCAAAAGAAAACAAAAAAGCTACTTCAGCAATTCCTCCTCCCCACAGGAATTCAGTGTGTGAAAAATGCAAATTTCCCTCTAATGCCACTGTAAGCCCAAGGGACACTCCCTTCCCTAACCAGATGCTGCAGGTGCCTGAACATCATCCCTAAGGACCAAATACCAACAGACAGGAATTGATCCCCAAGAGTATCCTGAAGAGGTGGCTGCTGCTTCTGGAAGTTGGCAGGGTGTATATTTAAAGTTAATAATAGTCATAATATAATAACAGCCTTAGTGGCTCAAACTTGCTGTTTTTCTTACTTGCAGAAGAGATAAAGCAGTAGCATTGACTGCAGGATCCTGGCAGAGTCCCAGGCCCAGCACCATGGTCAGGTGTTGGGGCAAGTCTTGCTTCCAGGATCTGGGATCTGTTCACAGGAAAGAAGTGGCCAGAGCCAAGACTGAGAGACGGCATGGGGGCCTGGAGGTGAGCTCAGGAGCCGCAGAGGGGGCTGGGGAGGATGGACTTAAAGGTGCAGCCATCCCCACTCTCTGTGCCTAGAAATGCTTGGTGCTGCCTGCACAAACTCCCACTAATTACAGTTGTGGGAATTAATTTTTATCACCCTTAAACTTGAGACATTCAACTTGCCTGGGGTAATGGATGAAAATTGGTGCTTGGGCTTCAGATTGACAGGGCAGGATCCCAGTGGGGTCAGCCAGAGTAGAGGTTTGGTTGTATCATAGTCAGGTGGACAGTGTTTTAACTTTTTTTTTAAGAGGAGGTGGTAGATACACTCAAGTCCAGCAGCTACTCTGAAGAGGAGAGGGGTGGAAGTACTGGCGTCCCCCTTTCACCACAGAGGCAAAGCACAGAAGCAAGGGAAGTGGGAGGAGCACAGGACCAGGAGCTGGGGCTTTGAGTCTCTTGTTTTTGAAGGGACCTGTGAAACATGGATTTTCGTCCTTAGGGCTAAAAGCAAACCCCGAGTTCTCCCTTGCTGTTTTGTTTTGTTTTAGACTCTTCAAATCCCACCTCTTCCTCTGGAGTTTATACACTCCTTCAGGGCACGTTGTCCTGGGCACACTGTCTGCTGCATTTTCCAGACCACAGAATCCGCCTCATTCCCGCAAGTATCAGACCCAGCAGGGCCTAGTCCCAGGCCCAGGAAACTTGAATCTTAAACTCCTGCCTGTCCTTAGAGTGGAAGCCAGAGGTCTTCCAGGCACATTCATCCATCTGTGCCCTTGGCCCTCAGACCTGGTAGAGATGGTTCTCTCTCCCTTCCTGCATCCCCATTCTTTTCTATAATTGCCCTTCTCCCTCCTTTTTCCCAGGCTCACTCTGCTCTCTTCTTTATCTCCCCTACATTTGTCCTTTAACCTTGGGTTAACTTGGTTCAGTCCTGCTTTAATAACCACAGCACCTGGACCAGGCAGGAGTGTGGGGTGGCTGCAAATGGTCTTTGCCTCCCTTGCTTCCTCCCTCCCATTACCTGTCTGTCCCTAGTGTGGAGGACTGAGACAACTTCCTACCCCGACCTTCCTTGAGTACAGGATGTGTTGGGAAGTAGGCAGTGGTGACATGAAAAGAGAAAAATAATCATTTGGGAGAGATCAGGTCTAGGGCATCTGGTCCAGCAGGGAGAGGAGGGCAGTGCCCATACTTCCTGTCTGTACAGTTCTAGGAATGTCCCCACTGGGATTGGTAATGCGGACTTGGCCCAAGTCAGGTCACCTCCTCCTATTCCTGGAGGCAGCTGCCTTTGGGTGAAGAGTTTACTTCCTGTGCTCAGATCTCAGAAACTTTTCCTTGATTCTGGATCTGGGGAGGGGAAGAGGGAGGGACTGCAGGCCATCTGAGGTATGTCTACTCCATAACTTGCCTGGGTGGGGTGGGTCATATGAAGGGGACCCAGGCACCCACCTCACCTTTTCCCCCTCCCTCCCAGCTGGCTACCCTTCTTGGAAGCTATGAGGGTTGGTCACTGATTGGCATCCACAGTATTCATCATCACTCCAAGAAAACTTAAAGTAAGTGATTCAGGCTGAAAGACTACAATATATGTCAGAAATCTGGATCTACACAAAGAAATGAAAAACGTTGGAAATAGAATAAATAAAGACAAAGTGAAATCTTTTTTCTTTTTTTTTTTTGCGGTACGCGGGACTCTCACTCTTGTGGCCTCTCCCGTTGTGGAGCACAGGCTCCAGACACGCAGGCTCAGCGGCCATGGCTCACGGGCCCAGCCGCTCTGCGGCACGTGGGATCTTCCTGGACCGGGGCACAAATCCGCATCCCCTGCATAGGCAGGCGGAATCACAACCACTGAGCCACCAGGGAAGCCATAAGTGAAATCTTTTCATTCCTTACTTTTATCACCCTAAATGCTAACTGCTTAAACAAAAGTTGTATGTATTGTGAATTTATAGCATATTTAAAAGTGACATGTATGACAACAATGGCAAAAGGATGGAAGGGAAGAATTGGGAATATACATATATAAGATTGTTACATTACAGGGGAAGTATAAAGTAAGAGGTTTAAATAATAAGAAGTCAATAGAGGAGGTGAGGAGAAATCACAAAATTAAATCCATAAAGGCAAGAGAAGAGGGGAAAAAAGAAGACAAATTGAAAAAGTAGATAACATCCAGTAAGAAGACAGATTTTAACCCAACGATATGAATAATCACTTAAATGTGAATGGCCTAAATAATCTCTGTTAATAGATTTGGGAAAAAAAAGCAAGATCGAAGTAAGATCTATAAGGTCTCTAAGAAACATACTTTAAATCAAAAGACATAGGTTAAAACAATAGTTATAAAGGAGAGTGGGGTAATTTTGCTCACGAGGCTACAGTTGGCAATGTTTGAAGACATTTTTGGTTTTCAGAATGAGGAGGTGCTACTCACATCTAGTGGGTAGAGGCCAGGGACACTGCTAAATATCCTAAAGTAGACAGGACAATCCCCCACAACAAAGAATGATTTGGCCCTAAATTTCATTAGTACCGAGGTTGAGAAACCTTGGGATAAAAGTTATAAATTTGAGAGACGTCATGAAAACAGTAACCAAAAGTAAGCTGAGGTCATCATATTTATTCAAATAAATTAGAGTTCAGAACAACAATACTGTCAAGGATAAAGTGGAGCATTACCAATGAAAAAGAGGTCCATTCTCCAAGAAGACATAACAATCTTAAATGTGTATGAACCTTCACACATACACAAACTTCCAAATATATGCAGCAAAAGCTAATAGATCTGAAGAGAGAAACTGATAAATCCACAATAATAGTTGGAACTTCAATACTCTTCTCGCATTAGCTGAAAGAACAAGTAGGCAGAAATTCAGTAAAAATATGGATGCCTTGAACAGAACTATCAACCAACTTGACCTAATTGGCATTCATAGAACACTCTAGGCCCAATATAGCAGAATCTATTTTCTTTTTGATGCACATGGAACATTGATCAGGATACACCATGCTCTGAGAAATAATACAAACCTTAAAAAATTGAAAAAAATTAAATTAATAAAAAAGTGTGTTCTCAGCTGGAGCTTGGTCAAGATGTAGGAGCAGGAAGATCCTGAGCTCACCTCCTTCATACTAAAATTACCACTGTTTACAGAGCAACTATTGATGACAAAGACCTTAATCTAGCTGAAAAGATCTTCTACAACTAAAGATATAAAGAAGGAACCACAGTTGAGACAGGTAGGAGGAATGGAGTTGTGGAATAGTCAAGACCCATACCTCCAGGTTGGTGAACCACAAATGTGAGGATAATTACAACTGCAGAGATTTCCCCAAGGAGCAATGGGTCTGAGCCCTGCAACAGGATCCCCAGCCTGTTGATCCTGCACTGGGAAGAAGTACTTCCAGAAATTTGCTTTGAAGGCCAGCAGGGCTTACTTTAGGGAGACCCAGAGGGATGTGGGAAACAGAGACTCTATTCTTGAAGGGCACACACAAAATCTCACACACTCTGGGACCATGGGCAGAAGCATTAATTTGAAAGCATCCTGCAGTAAACCCACCTGCTGATCTTGGGGAGTCTCCCAGAGAGGCAAGAGGAAACAGGAGTTCACCCTGGGACACAGAAATTAGTGGCAGCCACTTTGGGGAGCTTATTCTACCACGTAGACCTGATGCTGGCAAGGGCCATTTTGCAATCCCTTTAGCTTATTAACACTGGGACCTGGGCCTAACTGCCAGCCCGTCAGGACCAGTACTGGGATGCTTCAGGTCAAGCAACTAGTGGGGTGGGGACACAACCCCACCACCCAGCAGAAAGGCTTCCTTAAGACACCCTGAGCTCACAGTCACCCCAGGATATTGCCCTCTCCAGTACCTGGCCCCACACACCAGTGGGCAAGCACCAGCACCAGGACCCTCTGGGCCCCAGCCCCACCCACCAGTGGGCTGACACACCAACCCAGGGACACCCAGAACCCTGCAACCAGAGACCCTAGGACCCAGCTCCACCTACCAGAGGGCTAGCACTAGCCCCAGGACCCAGCTTTATCCACAGGTTAGTAGGAACCAGACCTGTTTTCCCCTGGATACTGATTCTGCCCACCGGTGGGTGAATACCAGCCCCAGAACTAGTGCAGCCCCACAGCCTGAGATGGTAGGACACAGCCCACCCCCCAACAGGCCAGAACAATCCCCAGAAAGCCCTGAGTACCTGCCTCACACACCAGCATGCCAACACCAGTTCTGAGACACCCTGTGCCCTTCAACCAGCCACCTCAGGATCTAGTCCCACCCACCCGTGGGCAGATACAAGCTTTGAGACACCCCAGAATCCAGAGACAGCTGTGTCAGGAACTGGTCCTGCCCAACATCAGGCAGACAGCAGCCCCAGGACCAATGTATACTCACAGCGTACCTTGTCAGGACCCAGACAACACACCAGCAGGCCAACACCAGCTCCAAGATACCTTGAACTTCTCAGCCAGCTAGGCTGGGATCAAGCACATCTCACATGGTGAGTGGACCAGCACCAGCTTTGGGACATCCCAGAAACCACAGCCAGCCATGTCAGGAACTGGCCCCATAGCAGGATGACACTAGGTCTGGAAACCCTGAGGCCTTAAACACCTACCGCAGAACTACCTCTTCAAGCCAGTGAACCAGCAATAGCCCAGAAGCCCCCAGGTTTCCAGAGACAGCCACCTTGTGACCTGGCCACTCCAACCAGGGGCCAGCAGTCTCCACACAAGGCAGCGTCTGGCAAGCAACCGGACCAGGGACCAAAAACGCCTACCAGACCAATGACAGCAGTTGGTCTGCCGCAAAAGAAGGACCCATGCAACCCACATATGGGGCACCACTAGAGCATTTAGCTTTGGTGACCAGAGAGGTGCGTGCTGTTGTGTTGCATAGGATATCTCGTACAAAGGGTCACTTCTCCAAGGTTGGGAAATGTAAACAACCTACCAGATACATAGAAATCAAACCAGCAAATTAGGAAAAATGAGGTGACAGAGGAACATGTTCTAAACAAAGGCACAAGATAAAATTCCAGAAGAAAAACTACTCTAAGTGGAGATAGGTAATCCCAATGACGAGTTCAAGGTAACCATTGTAGAAATGATCAAAGAACTTGGAAGAATGGATGAACAGAGGGATAAGTTAGAGTTTTTAATGAAGAGATAGAGAATAGAAAGAAGAACTAAAACGAGATGAAGAATACAGTAAGTGAAAAATACACTAGAAGGAACCAACTGTAGATTAGATGATACAGAGGAACAGATCAGCAAGCTGGAAGACATAGTAGTGGAACTCACTGAAGCTGAACAGAAGAAAAGGGACTAAAAAGAAATGAGGGCAGTTTAAGAGACATCTGGGACAACATAAAGCATACTGACATTTGCTTATATGGGTCCCAGAAGAAGAAAGAGAGAAAGGTGCTGAGAACATATTTGAAGACATAATAGCTGAAAACTTCCCTAACCTTGGAAATGAAACAGATATCAAGGTGCAGGAAGCACAAAGAGTCCCAAACAGAATCAACCCAAAGAGGAGCTAAAAAAGACACATTGCAATTAAAATGGCCAAAATTAAAGATAAAGAGAGAATATTAAAAGCAGCAAGGGAAAACCCACAAGTTAAATACACGGAGCTCCTGTAAGGCTACCAGCTGACTTTTCAGCAGAAACTCTGCAGGTCAGAAGGAAGTAGCATGATGTATTTTAAGGGATGAAAGGGAAAAACATACAACCAAGACTACTCTACCTGTCAAGGTTTTCATTCAGTTTTGATGGAGAGATTAAAAGGTTTACAGACAAGCAAAAGCTAAAGGAGTTCATCACCACCAAACCAGCTTTATAATATTAAAGGGACTTCTCTAAGCAAAATAGAAAAGGCCAAAACTAGAAACATGAAAATTATGAATGGAAAAAAGGTATCTATATAGTAAAGGTGGTAAATCAATGATGTACAAAGGTAGTGGGAAGGTTAAAAGACAAAAGTAGTAAAATCATCTATATTTGCAATAAGTAGTTAAGGATACACACAAAAAACAGATGTAAAATATGATGACAAAACAGTAATCATGAGGAGAGGGAAGGAAAATGCAAGCCTGTTAAAATGCTATTTAATTCAGAGATCAGCAACTTGAAATAATCATACATATATACAATTCATGGCAACCACAAACAAAATATCTAAAATAGACACACAGAAAGAAAGGAATCCAAACATAGCAATAAAGATATTCAAACAAATCACAAGAGAAGAGGACAAAAGAAGAAAGGATCAAATAAAAACTGCAAAAGCAACCCCCAAACAATTAACAAAATGGAAATAAGTACAAACCTATCAATCATTACTTTAAATGTGAATGGACTAAATGCTCCAACCAAAAGACATAGAGAGGCAGAATGGATACAAACAAGACCCATATATACGCTACCTACAAGAGACTCACTTCAAATCTAAAGATGCACACAGATTGAAAGAGAGGGGATGGAAAAAGTACTCTATGCAAATGGAAATCAAAATAAAGTCAGAATAGCAATACTTAGACAAAATAGACTTTTTGTTTGGGACATTTATTTTCATTTCATTTTGTGTAATTGCAATTGGTTTGTTTAAGAGATTTGTACCTGGCATTTCATACTCCATAGAGTAGCACTTGAACTATTATCTGGCCTCTTTCACTGCTTTCCATTATCACCATCTGACTTTATAAAAGGAAACTTCCTTTTCATACAGTGTTAGTGGTAATATAAAATTGGTACAACCTCTTTGCAGATCAATTTGTTCATTCTATTAATTTTTTTAAAAAGTACTCTTTAATTAAGCAATTTCACTTCTAGAAACTGATACCTGTACAAAGTTGAATGGACAAGGATAATCAAAGCTGCATTGTTTATAAACTGAAAAAATGGCAACAACTTTAAAATGTCTATAGGATGGACCACATCAATCATGATGCATCTAGCTGATAGAATTCTCTGCAGCCATTAAAAAGAATGAGGTAGAGTTTCTTTACTGCCACACAAAGGCCTTCAAGGAATAAAAAGTGAAAAGAGAAAGGTTGCATAATCATAATGATAATAATAGTAATTATTATTATTACAAACACTTGAAAAGTGTGTACTATATTCTAAGCATTTAACTTTATTATGATTTTTTTACATCTTTATTGGAGTGTAATTGCTTTACAATGGTGTGTTAGTCTCTGCTTTATAACAAAGTGAATCAGTTATACATATACATATGTTCCCATATCTCTTCCCTCTTGCGTCTCCCTCCCTCCCACCCTCCCTATCCCACCCCTCTAGTTGGTCACAAAGCACGGAGCTGATCTCCCCGTGCTATGTGGCTGCTTCCCACTAGCTATCTATTTTATGTTTGGTTGTGTATATATGTCCACGCCACTCTCTCACTTTGTCACAGCTTACCCTTCCCCCTCCCCATATCCTCAAGTCCATTCTCTAGTAGGTCTGTGTCTTTATTCCATCTTAACTCTAGGTTCTTCATGACATTTATTTTTTCTTAAATTCCATATATATGTTAGAATTTGGTATATGTTTTTCTCTTTCTGACTTACTTCACTCTGTATGAGAGACTCTAGGTCCATCCAGCTCATCAAAAATAGATAAGTTTCGTTTCCTTTGATGGCTGAGTAATATTCCATTGTATATATGTTCCACATCTTCTTTATCCATTCATCCAGTGAGGGACACTTAGGTTGTTTCCACCTCCGGGCTATTGTAAATAGAGCTACCAATGAACATGACCATTTTTGAATTATGGTTTTCTCAGGGTATGTGCCCAGTAGTGGGATTGCTAGGTCATATGGTAGATCTATTTGTAGTTTTTAAAAGAACCTCCATACTGTTCTCCATAGTGGCTGTACCAATTCACATTCCCACCAGCAGTGCAAGAGTGTTCCCTTTTCTGCACACCCTCTCCAGCATTTATTGTTTCTAGATTTCTGGATGATGGCCATTCTGACTGGTGTGAGAGGATATCTCATTGTAGTTTTGACTTGCATTTCTCTAATGATTAATGATGTTGAGCATTCTTTCATGTGTTTCTTGGCAGTCTGTATATCTTCTTTGGAGAAATGTCTATTTAGGTTTTCTGCCCATATGTGGATTGGGTTGTTTGTTTTTTTGTTATTGAGCTGCTTGTAAATTTTGGAGATTAATCCTTTGTCAGTTGCTTCATTTGCAAATATTTTCTCCCATTCTGAGGGTTGTCTTTTGCTCTTATTTATGGTTTCTTTACCATGCAAAACCTTTGAAGTTTCATTAGGTCCCATTTGTTTATCTTTGTTTTTATTTCCATTTCTCTAGGAGGTGGGTCAAAAAGGATCTTGCTGTGATTTATGTCATAGAGTGTTCTGCCTATGTTTTCCTCTACGAGTTTGATAGTTTCTGGCCTGATATTTAGGTCTTTAATCCATTTTGAGCTTATTTTTGTGTATGGTGTTAGGGAGTGATCTAATCTCATACTTTTATGTCCAGTTTTCCCAGCCCCAATTATTGAAGAGGCTGTCCTTTCTCCACTGTACATTCCTGCCTCCTTTATCAAAGATAAGGTGAGCATATGTGCGTGCGTTTATCTCTGGGCTTTCTATGCTGTTCCATTGATCTATATTTCTGTTTTTGTGCCAGTACCATACTGTCTTGATTACTGTAGCTTTGTAGTATAGTCTGAAGTCAGGGAGCCTGATTCCTCCAGCTCAGTTTTTCGTTCTCAAGGTTGTTTTGGCTATTCGGGGTCTTTTGTGTTTCCATACAAATTGTGAAGTATTTTCTTCTAGATCTGTGAAAAATGCCAGTGGTATTTTGATAGGGATTGCATTGAATCTGTAGATTGCTTTCGGTAGTAGAGTCATTTTCACGATGTTGATTCTTCCAATCCAAGAACATTGTATATCTCTTCATCTATTTGTATCTTCTTTAATTTCTTTCATCAGTGTCTTATAATTTTCTGCATACAGGTCTTTTGTCTCCTTAGGTAGGTTTATTCCTAGATTTTTTTTCTCTTTGTTGCAATGGTAAATGGGAGTGTTTTCTTAATTTTACTTTCAGATTTTTCATTAGTGTATAGGAATGCCAGAGATTTCTGTGCATTAATTTTGTATGCTGCTACTTTACCAAACTCGTTGTTTAGCTCTAGTAGTTTTCTGGTAGAATCTTTAGGATTCTCTATGTAGAGTATCATATCATCTGCAAACAGTGACAGCTTTACTTCTTCTTTTCCAATTTGGATTCCTTTTATTTCCTTTTCTTCTTTGATTGCTGTGGCTAAAACTTCCAAAACTATGTTGAATAATAGTGGGGAGAGTGGGCAACCTTGTCTTTTTCCTGATCTTAGTGGAAATGCTTTCAGTTTTTCACCATTGAGGACAATGCGGCTGTGGGTTTGTCATATATGACCTTTATTATGTTGAGGAAACTTCCCTCTGTATCTACTTTCTGCAGGGTTTTTATCATAAATGGGCATGGAATTTTGTCGAAAGCTTTTTCTGCATCTATTGAGATGATCATATGATTTTTCTCCCTCAATTTGTTAATATGGTGTATCACGTTGACTGATTTGCATATATTGAAGAATGCTTGCATTCCTGGAATAAACCCCACTTGATCATGGTGTATGATCCTTTTAATGTGCTGTTGGATTCTGTTTGCTAGTATTTTGTTGAGGATTTTTGCATCTACGTTCATCAGTGATATTGGCCTGTAGTTTTCTTTCTTTGCAACATCCTTGTCTGGTTTTGGGACCAGGGTGATGGTGGCCTCTTAGAATGAGTTTGGGAGTTTCTTCCCTGTGATATATTTTGGAAGAATTTGAGAAGGATAGGTGTTAGCTCTTCTCTAAATGTTTGATAGAATTCGTCTGTGAAGCCATCTGGTCCTGGGCTTTTGTTTGTTGGAAGATTTTAATCACAGTTTCAATTTCCGTGCTTGTGATTGGTCTGTTCATATTTTCTATTTCTTCCTGAATCAGTCTTGGCAGGTTGTGCATTTCTAAGAATTTGTCCATTTCTCCCAGGTTGTCCATTTTATTGGCATAGAGTTGCTTTTAGTAATCTCTCATGATCTTTTGAATTTCTGCAGTGTCAGTTGTTACTTCTCCTTTTTCATTTCTAATTCTATTGATCTGAGTCTTCTCCCTTCTTTTCTTGATGAGTCTGGCTAATGGTTTATCAATTTTGTTTATCTTCTCAAACAACCAGCTTTTAGTTTTATTAATCTTTGCTATGGTTTCCTTCATTTCTTTTTCATTTATTTCTGATCTGATCTTTATGATTTCTTTCCTTCTGCTCACTTTGGGTTTTTTTTTTGTTCTTCTTTCTCTAATTGCTTTAGGTGCAAGGTTCAGTTGTTTATTTGAGATGTTTCCTGTTTCTTAAGGTAGTATTGTATTGCTATAAACTTCCCTCTTAGAACTGCTTTTGCTGCATCCCATAGGTTTTGGGTCGTTTTTTCTCCATTGTCATTTCTTTCTAGGTATTGTTTTTATTTCCTCTTTGATTTCTTCAGTGATCACTTCGTTATTAAGTAGTGTACTGTTTAGCCTCCTTGTGTTTGTATTTTTTACAGATCTTTTCCTGTAATTGATATCTGGTTTCATAGCATTGTGGTCGGAAAAGATACTTGATACAATTTCAATTTTCTTAAATTTACCAAGGCTTGATTTGTGACCCAGGATATGCTCTATCCTGGAGAATGTTCCATGAGCACTTGAGAAAAATGTGTATTCTGTTGTTTTTGGATGGAATGTCCTATAAATATCAATTAAGTCCATCTTCTTTAATGTATCATTTAAAGCTTGTGTTTCCTTATTTATTTTCATTTTGGATGATGTGTCCATTGGTGAAAGTGGGGTGTTAAAGTCCCCTACTATGAATGTGTTACTGTCAATTTCCCCTTTTATGGCTGTTAGTATTTGCCTTATGTATTGAGGTGCTTCTATGTTGGGTGCATAAATATTTACAACTGTTATATCTTCTCCTTGGATCAATCCCTTGATCATTATATAGTGTCCTTCTTTGTCTCTTCTAATAGTCTTTATTTTAAAGTCTATTTTGTCTGATATGAGAATTGCTACTCTAGCTTTCTTTTGGTTTCCATTTGCATGGCATATCATTTTCCATCCCCTCACTTTCAGTCTGTATGTGTCTCTGGGTCTGAAGTGGGTCTCTTGTAGACAGAATATATATATGGGTCTTGTTTTTGTATCCACTCAGCCAGTCTGTGTCTCTTGGAGGGAGCATTTAATCCATTTACATTTAAGGTAATTATCGATATGTATGTTCCTATTCCCATTTTCTTAATTGTTTGGGGTTTGTTATTATAGGTCTTTTCCTTCTCTTGTGTTTCTTGCCTAGAGAAGATCCTTTAGCATTTGTTGTAAAGCTGGTTTGGTGGTGCTGAACTCTCTCAGCTTTTGCTTGTCTGTAAAGGTTTTAATTTCTCCATCAAATCTGAATGAGATCCTTGCTGGGTAGAGTAATCTTGGTTGTAGGTGTTTCTCCTTCATCACTTTAAATATGTCCTGCCAGTCCCTTCTGGCTTGCAGAGTTTCTGCTGAAAGATCAGCTGTTGACTTTATGGGGATTCCCTTGTGTGTTATTTGTTGTTTTTCCCTTGCTGCTTTTAGTATGTTTTCTTTGTATTTAATTTTTGACAGTTTGATTAATATGTGTCTTGGCATGTTTCTCCTTGGATTTATCCTGTATGGAACTCTCTGTGCTTTCTGGACTTGATTAACTATTTCCTTTCCCATATTAGGGAAGTTTTCCACTGTAATCACTTCAAATATTTTCTCAGTCCCTTTCTTTTTCTCTTCTTCTTCTGGAACCCCTAAATTCTGATGTTGGTGTATTTAATGTTGTCCCAGAGGTCTTTGAGACTGTCCTCAGTTCTTTTCAATTCTTTTTTCTTTATTCTGCTCTGAAGTAGTTATTTCCACTATTTTATCTTCCAGGTCACTTATCCATTCTTCTGCCTCAGTTATTCTGCTATTGATCACTTCTAGAGTATCTTTAATTTCATTTAATGTCTTCTTCATCATTGCTTGTTTCACCTTTATTTCTTCTAGGTCCTTGTTAAATGTTTCTTGCATTTTCTCTATTCTGTTACCAAGATTTTGGATCATCTTTACTATCATTATTCTGAATTTTTTTTCAGGTTGACTGCCTACTTCCTCTTCATTTGTTAGGTCTGGTGGGTTTTTATCTTGCTCCTTCATCTGCTGTGTGTTTTTCTGTCTTCTCATTTTGCTTATGTTACTGTGTTTGGGGTCTCCTTTTTGCAGGCTGCAGGTTCGTAGTTCCCCTTGTTTTTGGTGTCTGTCCGCAGTGGCTAAATTTGGTTCAGTGGGTTGTGTAGACTTCCTGGTGGAGGGCATTAGTGCCTGTGTTCTGGTGGATGAGGCTGGATCTTTTCTTTCTGGTGGGCATGTCCATGTCTGGTAGTGTGTTTTGGGGTGTCTGTGTACTTATTATGATTTTAGGCAGCCTCTCTGCTACTGGGTGGTGTTGTGTTCCTGTCTTGCTAGTTGTTTGGCATAGAGTGTGCAGCACTGTAGCTTGCTAGTCGTTGAGTGAATCTCGGTGTTGGTGTTGAGATGGAGATTTCTGGGAGATTCTCGCTGTTTGATATTATGTGGAGCTGGGAGGTCTCTTGTGGACCAGTGTCCTGAAGTTGTCTCTCCCACCTCAGAGGCACAGCACTGACTGCTGGCTGCAGCATCAAGAGCCTTTCATCCACATGGCTCAGAATACAAGAGAGAAAAATTAGAAAGGAAGAAAGAAAGAAAGGAAGAAAGAAAGAAAGAAAGAGGATAAAATAAAATAAAGTTATTAAAATAAAAAAAAATTATTAAGAAAAAAAAATTTTTAAGTTAAAAAAAAAAACAAAATGGACAGATAGAACCCTAGGACAAATGGTGAAAGCAAAGCTATACAGACAACATCTCACAGAGAAGCATACACATACACACTCACAAAAAGAGAAAAGGGGAAAAATAATAAATCTTGCTCTCAAAGTTCACCTCCTCAATTTGGGATGATTCGTTGTCTATTCAGGTATTCCACACATGCAGGGTACATCAAGTTGATTGCAAAGATTTAATCTGCTGCTCCTGTGGCTGCTGGGAGAGATTTCCCTTTTTCTTCTTTGTTTGCTTAGCTCCCAGGTTTCAGCTTTGGATTTGGGCCCGCCTCTGCATGTAGGTCTCTGGAGGGCGTCTGGTCTTCACTCAGACAGGACGGGGTTAAAGGAGCAGCTGACTCGGGGGCTCCAGCTCACTCAGGCCGGGGGAAGGAGGGGTACGGAGTGCAAGTCGAGCCTGCAGCAGCCGAGGCCAGTGGGACGTTGCACCAGCCTGAGGCACGCCATGTGTTCTCCCTGGGAAGTTGTCCCTGGATCCCGGGACCCTGGCAGTGGCAGGCTGCACAGGCACCCTGGAAGGAAGGTGTGAACAGTGACCTGTGCTTTCACACAGACATATTGGTGGCCTTAGCAGCAGCTTTATCATCTCATGCTCGTCTCTGGGGTCCGTGCTGTTAGCTGCAGCTAGCGCCTGTCTCTGGAGCTCCTTTAACCAGCGCTCTTAATCCCCTATCCTCAAGCACCAGGAAACAAAGAGGGAAGAAAAAGTCTCTTGCCTCTTCGGCAGGTCCAGACTTTTCCACGGACTGCCTCCCAGCTAGCCGTGGTGCACTAACGCCCTGCAGGCTGTGTTCACGCCGCCAACCCCAGTCCTCTCCCTGAGCTCCGACTGAAGCCAGAGCCTCAGCTCCCAGCCCTGCCTGCCCCGGCGGGTGAGCCGCCAAGCCTCTCAGGATGGTGAGTGCCAGTTGGCACCGATCCTCTGTGCGGGAATTTCTCTGCTTTGTCCTCCACACCCCTGTTGCTGTGCTGTCTTCCGCAGCCCCAAAGCTTCCCCCCCGCCACCGCAGTCTCCACCCGCGTAGGGGCTTCTTGGTGTGTGTAATCCTTTCCTCCTTCACAGCTCCCTCCCACTGGTGCAGGTCCCATCCCTATTCTTTTGTCTCTGTTTATTCTTTTTTCTTTTCTCCTACACAGATACGTGGGGAGTTTCTTGCCTTTTGCGGGGTCTGAGTTCTTCTGCCAGCATTCAGTAGGTGTTCTGTAAAAGTTTTTCCATGTGTAGATGTATTTCTGATGTATCTGTGGGGAGGAAGGTGATCTTCACGTCTTACTCTTCCGCTATCTTCCCACTCTCCAACAAAACAGACTTTAAAACAAAGACTGTAACAACAGAAAAAGACAAAGGACCTTACACAATGATCAAGGTATCAATTCAATAAGAAGATATAACAATTGTAAATATACATGCACCCAACATAGCAGTGATTAAATATATACATAAAGTGAACATTAACAGACAGAAAAGGAGAAATTAGCAGTAACACAATAATAGTAGGGGAATTTAACACCCCACTTACATCAATGGACAGATCATTCAGACAGAAAATCAATAAGGAAACTCTGGCCTTAAATGACACATTAGACCAAATGGAATATATATATATAAGATTATATATGTACAAGATTTCATCAAAATGCAGCAGAATACACATTGTTTTTGAGTGCATATGGAACATTCTCCAGGATAGCTCATGTGCTAGGCCACAAAACAAGTCTCAGTAAATTTATGGAAATTGAAATCACATCAAGCATATTTTCTGGCCACAGTGCTCTGAGACTAGAAATCAACTACAAGAAAAAAACTGCAAAAAAACACGTAGAAGCTAAACAATATGCTACTAATTAATCAATGGATCACTGAAGAAATCAGTGAAGAATTTTAAAAAAACCCAGGGAAAAATGAAATAGAAAACGTGATGATACAAAAATCAATGGGACACAACAAAAGCAGCTCTAAAAGGGAAATTTACAGCAATACAAGCCTACCTCAGGTAACAAGAAAAATCTCAAATAAACAACCTAACTTTACCCCTAAATGAACTAGAAAAAGAACAAACAAAACCCAAAGTAATTAGAAGGAAAACAAATAATAAAGATCAGAGCATAAATAGAGGCTAAAAAATAGAAAAGATCAATAAAACTAAGAACTTGTTCTTTAAAAAGGTAAACAAAATTGATAAAACTTTAGACAGACTCATTGAGAAAAAAAGACAGGGCCCACATTAATAAAATCAGAAATGAAAAAGTTATAACTGACACAAAAAAAACACTTGTAATAGGTTACTACAAACAGTTATATGCCAATAAAATGGACAACTTGGAATAAACAGAAAAATTTCTAGAAAAGTACACTCTCTGAAGACTGAACCAGGAAGAAATAGAAAATATGAACATGCAAGTTATGAGTAATTAAATTGCACCAGTAATCAAAAAACTCCCAACAAAGAAGTCCATGACTAGATGGCTACACAGGTGAATTTTACCAAATATTTAGAGAAGAGCTAAAACCTACTCTTCTCAAACTATTCTAAAAATTGAAGACGA
Source organism: Mesoplodon mirus (assembly GCF_964341445.2). Lineage (NCBI taxonomy): Eukaryota > Metazoa > Chordata > Mammalia > Artiodactyla > Ziphiidae > Mesoplodon > Mesoplodon mirus. The sequence continues at coordinate 24,214,520 of NC_138980.1, read as the reverse complement.
AATAATGCTTCTGGCATCACCCTGATAACAAAACCAGTGAAAGATATCACAAAAAAATTACGAGCTAATATCACTGATGAATATAGATGCAAAAATCCTCAACAAAATATTAACAAAAGGAATCCAATAATACTTTAAAATGTTCATAACATCATGACCAAGTGGGATTTATCCCAGGGATGCAAGCATGGTTCAATACCTGCAAATCAATCAATGTGATGCACCATTTTAACAAACTGAAGAATAAAAATCTCATGATCATCTCTACAGACTCAGAAAATGGTTTTGACAAAATTCCACATTGTTTCTGATAAAAACTCTCCACAAAGTGGGTATAGAGGGAAAAAAACCTCAACATAGTAAAGGTTATATATGATAAGGCCACAGCTAACATTATACTCTATGGCGAATAGCTGAAAATATTTCCTGTAAGATCAGGAACAAGACAAGTATGCCCACTCTCACCACTTCTAGTCAACATAGTATTGGAAGTCCTAAATACAGCAATCAGAAAAGAAAAATACATACATAGTTTTTCATATTCTTTTCCATTATGATGTATTACAGTACAGTGAATACAGTAAGTCCCCTACATACAAGAGTTCCATTACGAGAGCATGTTTGTAAGTCCAATTTGTTCTTAAGTCCAAAAAAGTTAGCCTAGTTACCCAACTAACATGATCAGCTCTATAGTACCGTACTGTAATAGGTTTATAATATTTATCACACAAACAATACATAAGAAACACAAAAAATAAAACATTTTAAATCCTACAGTACAGTACCTTGAAAAGTACAGTAGTACAGTACAACAGCTGGCATACAGGGGCTGGCATCAAGTGAACAGGATGCCAGGAAGTGTTAATGACTGGAGGACGGAGAGGAGGTGGGAGAGGTAGAGCTGAAAGATCGGCAGCAATAGGAGATGGAGGGCAAGCTGCAATTTCACTCATGCCTGAAGCTGATGGAACGCACATTTGCCTCTTTGAAAGTTCACAACTTGAAGGTTTGTATGTAGGGGACTTACTGTAGTTTCTTGTGCTATACAGTAAGACCTTGTTGTTTATCTATTTCATATATTGTAGTTTGTATCTGCTAATCTCAAATTCCTTATTTATCCCTCCCCACTCCCTTTCCCCTTTGGTAACCATAAGTTTGTTTTCCGCAACTGTGAGTCTGTTTCTGTTTTGTAAATAAGTTCATTTCTTGTCATATTTTAGATTCCTCATATAAGTAATATCATACAGTATTTGTCTTTCTCTGTCTGACTTACTTCACTCAGTACAATAATCTCTAGTTTCATCCATGTTGCTGCAAGTGGCATTATTTCATTCTTTTCTGAGGCTGAGTAGTATTCCATTGTGTATATCTACCACATCTTCTTTAACCCTTCATCTGTCAATGGACATTCAGGTTGCTTCAATGTCTTGGCTATTGTAAATAGTGCTGCTATGAACATTAGTGTGCATGTATCTTTTTGACTTATAGTTTTGTCCAAGTATATGCCCAGGAGTGGGATGGCTGGGTCATACGGCAACTCTATTTTTAGTTTTTTGAGGAACCTCCACACTGTTTTCCATAGTGGTTGCACCAATTTACATGCCCACCAACAGTGTTGTATGTTTACCTATTCACACCCTCTCCAGCATTTGTTATTGTAGAACTTTTAATGATGGCCATTCTGGCTGGTGTGAGGTGGTGCCTCATTGTAGTTTGATTTACATTTCTCTAATAATTAACAACGTTGAGGCTCTTTCCATGTGCTTACTGGCCATCTGTATGTCTTCTTTGGAGAAATGTCTATTTAAGTCTTCTGCCCATAACTTATTTTATACCTATAAGTTTGTACTTCTTACTCCTTACCTCTGAATTGACCCTCCCCCTTTGCTCTCTCCACTGGTAACGACTAGTTTGTTCTCTGAGTCATGTCATCTGTAAATAGTGACCGCTTTACTCCTTCCTTTTCAATTTGGATTCCTCTAATTTATTTTTCTTCTCTGAAAATCATACCAATATTTTCTTAGGTCAGTCTCCCAAGGCAATAGAAATAAAAGCAAAAATAAACAAATGGGACCTAATCAAATATAAAAGATTTTGCACACCAAAGGAAACCATAAATAAGACAAAAATACAACCTATGGACTGGGAAAAAGTATTTGCAAACAATAAGACCATAGGTTGTCAATTACTAACACCCACGCTGGAGAAGGGTATGATGTTTCCTAAAAAGTCTAAAAACTAGAGCTATGGGGACTTGCCTTGTGGCGCAGTGGTTAAGAATCCAACTGCCAATGCAGAGGACACGGGTTTGAGCCCTGGTCCAGAAAGATAACACATGCTGCGGAGCAACTAAGACCGTGCACCACAACTACTGAGCCTGTGCTCTAGAGCCTGTGAGCCACAAGTACTGAAGCCTGATGCCTAGAGCCCATGCTCTGCAAGAAGAGAAGCCACTGCAATGAGAAGCCCATGCACTTCAACGAAGAGTAGCCCCAAATTGCTGCAACTACAGAAAGCCCACGTGCAATAACAAAGACCCAACACAGGAAAAATATTTTAATTAATTAAAAAATATAGAGCTACAGAGCATACGGCATTTCCACTCCTGGGTGTAAATCTTGGGGTAACCGTAAATCCATAGGATACAGGCACTTCAACTATTAGTGCAGCCCTTTTGCAGGAGCCTCGACTTGGAAACCATGGATAAAATGGATAAAGAAGATATGGTACTTATGTATAGTGGAATATTACTCAGCCATGAAATCAATGAAATAAGGCCAGTTGCAGCAACTCAGGTGGACTTAGGTACGATCATTCTAAGTGACATAAGTCAGACACAAAAAGACACTTAGCATAAGGTATCACTTTTAGGTGGAATCTAAAAATGGCTACACATGAACTAAATTACAAAACAGAGTCATACATTTAGAAAACAAACTTATGGGTGCTAAAGGGGAAAGGTGGGGTGGGGTGAGGCATAAACCAGAGGGTTGAAATTAGCACAGATAGGGTTCCAAAGACCAAATAGGTAATCGACAAGACCTACTCTATAGCTCAAAGAACTGGACTGGGCACACTCTAGTCACCATAAAAGAATATATACTACTGGTAAGAATCTGAAAACGAATTTATGGATGTCTCTCTGTAAGTGAATCAAGTGGATGTGCAGCAGCAAGAAAGACAGCATTGAAAATCAGCTATACCCCATTATAAAAATAAATTACAAAAAAAAACACAGGGAGAAACTGTTACCAAATTCCTTCAGGGGCTGTGATGAAACCTGCATTGACCCCATCTAGATCTACAGCTAAACAGGACAAGAGCAGAGAGCTCAATCTCTGTCTTTACGTTTACAGTCTAACGCGAGCTCAAGTCATTTTACCTCTGTTCATACACTGCTGATTATTTTCAACAAATCACAAAGATATCGGTGTTTTATATTTACTCTTTGGTGCTTGAGCTGGAGTAGCAGGCAGCACCTTGAGTATATTAATCCTGGCTGAGCTATGCTAACCTGGAGCACTACTTGGGGATGCCCAAATCTTTAACGTAGTCATAACAGTCCCTGACCTTGTAATAATTTTCTTTATCTTTGTACCCATTATGATTGCAGAGTTCAGAAACTGACTTGGGCCACTAATAACTGGGGCACCTGAGGTAGCATTTCCCCAAATAAATCATGTAAACTTTTGACTACTTCCCCCATCGTTCTTACTCCTACTCATATCACCAATAGTAGAAGCTGGTTCTGGTACAAGTGGAACTGTATATTCAGCTCTAGCCTGCAATCTGGCCCACACAGGAGCCTCTGTCGACCGAACCATTTCCTCCTTACATTTAGCAGGTGTCTCTTCAATTCTTCATGCTATTTCTTGTAGTACTATAGTCTTTAATCCAAAACTAGCAGTCATATCCCAATACCAAACACCATTATTTGTTTATTCTTCCCTAACTATAGCCATATTACTATAATTACCACTCTCAGTCTGAGCAGCCAGAATTGCCACACTGTTAAGAGATAGAAATCTCAACACTACATTCTTTGACCCTGCAGGAGGAAACTGAATCCTATACCAACACCAATTTTGATTCTTTGGTCACCCTGAAGTGTGTATTCATGTCCTACCAGGGTTTGATATAATTTCACATAACATTACATACTATTTAGGACAAAAACTGCCTTTCAGCTATTTGGGAATATTATGAGTCATGTCCACTGGCTTTGTAGGATTTCTCTTGTGGGCCCATCTTATATTTACCATAAGGATAGCTGTCGATTCAGTAGCATACTTTGCATCAGATACCATAATTACTTCTATCCCTACAGGAATAAAAGTATCTAGCCGATTAGCAACTCTTTATTTAATTTTTTTTTTTGGCTGTGTTGGGTCTTCATTGCTGCGCACCGGCTTTCTCTGGTTGCGATGAGTGGGAGCTACTCTTCGTTGCCATGCGCGGGCTTCTCATGGTGGTGGCTTCTCTTGCTGCAGAGCACAAGCTCTAGTCGTGTGGGCTTCAGTAGTTGTGGCTCACGGGCTCTAGAGGGCAGGCTCAGTAGTTGTGGTGCATGGGCTTTTTGCTCCGCAGCATGTGGAATCGTCCTGGACCGGGGACCAAACCCGTTTCACCTGTATTGGCAGGCCAATTCTTTACCACTGCATCACCAGGAAAGTCCCTGATTAGCCACTCTTCACGGAGGTAATATTATATGAGATCCCACTCTATTATGAGTTTTAGGCTTTATTTTCCTTTTTACAGTAGGTGGTTTGACAGGAATCATCTTAGCCAACTCATCCCCGGACATTGTCCTCCAGGATACACACTATGTAGTAGCACATTTCCATGACCTAGTGTCCATGGGAGCAGTCTTCACTATTATAGGAGGCTTCCTACACTGATTCCCACTATTCCCAGGTTACACAGTTAACTCAGCAGTAGCAAAACTCACTTCACAGGTGTATTTGTAGTAGTAAATATAACTTCCTGCAGCACTTTCTTGGCCTCTCAGGGAGGTTACTACGTTACCCTGAGGCACACACAGCATGAAATATGTTGTCTTTAGGCTCATTCATCTCAGTAGCAGCAGTAATGCTAATAATCTTCATACTGTGAAAAACATTTGTGTCCAAACGAGAAGTCTCAGCAGTGGAAACTGCTACTCCTAACCTAGAATGGTTGCACGGATGCCCTCCACCATATCCTATATCTGAAGATCCTACCTATGTAAATGTAACATAAGGGAGGACTCAAGTCCTTTTCAAGCAGTTTGTAGCCAACAGCATAACAATTATGTCTTTCTCAATAAATGAGATAAAAAATGTAAACTTTTCAAAGTTAAATTATAGGCTAAAATAGTGTATATCACGAAGGCATATCAATTTCATCTAGCCTCTCAAGATACAACATCACCGATTATGGAAGGATTTTTACATTTTCATCACACACATTAATAGTGATTTTTAAAAGAAGTTCTCTAGTCCTCTATATTATTTCACTAATATTGTCAACTAAGCTAACTCATATATGTACAATAGATGCACAGGTAGAGAAAATTTGAACATTTTACCAACCATTTTTGCAAGCTTAGCTGCTCTATCATCATTGTGAATCCTTTACATGATACATGAAATCAATAACTCTTCCCAAACCATAAAAACTATGGGTCAGTCATGATACTGATGCTACAAATAAACAGATTATGAAGATTTAAATGTTGACTGCTCTGTAATCCCCACATCAGAGCTAAAACCAGGAGAATAATGATTAATAGAAGTCAACAACCTAGCAGTATAGAGATAGTCATTGAATATTAGTTTCATCTGAAATTGTTGTACACTCCTAAGCTGTTCCTTCTCAGGCCTGAAAAGACCTGCTCTCCCAGGACGCCTAAATTAAAGAACCTTAATACGGACAGGGCCAGGCCTATGTTGTGGACAATGATCAGTAGAGGCCATTTTCCTGAGTTCAAAGACAGGAGAGAGGGATATGGCTGAGATATGGGGTGAATCTGGAGCCCATGGGGATGCACTCTCCAAGCTCCAGGATTGGAATGGGGCTTCTGGGGTCCCAAGCCACCCACCACGCCCTCCTGAGCAGGATCTTGGCAACATTCCCTGTCAGTGATGAGGCAGCCCTAGCACTTGTCACGCCCCAATGTTGTGTCCTATGTGGGCCCCATGCTCTTGGGACCACACCCACACTCTGCAGGTCCATGCTGCAGGGTCCTTCATGCCTCAGGAGTAGAGACCCCTCAGCAAGCAGTTTCCTCCCCAACCAGCAGGAGGAGGGGAGGAGAGCAGGGGCACCAGGGGAATCTCACTCAGACAACAACACCCCAGCGGTGCCAGCGGGGTCAGTGATGATGCAGATGAGGCACAGACCAAGAGATGGAACCAGAGGACCCAAAAGGCAGCTGGTCAGGTCCTGGCTCATCTGCACCCTGGACACCTTTGTCTCTCATACACCCTCTTCCTCATACACCCTCTCCTTAAATGCAGATTCTTCAGAGGCAAACAGGCAGAGCTTCAGACTGAAAGTCACCTCTTCCAAAGTGACCTGTCAACAAACACTGCAGGATTCCATTCCAGTGGGCACCCTGGAGTCGACAACCCAGGGACTGCTGTGGATATCGGTGCCAGGGGCAGTGGGAGGGAATGGGGAGTGAGACTTTCATGGTTGTGGAATCTTGGTTTTGCAAGTTGAAAAGTTCTAGGGATGGTGGTGATGGCTCCACAAGAAGGTGAATATATCTGATGCCTCAGAAACGTGCACTTAAAATCGTGATGATGGTAAAGGGTATGTGACGTGTGTTTTATTTCACTTAAAATAAATTCTTAAAATAATGTCTTGTTAATTGAGATTCCATTTCGACTCCCCTTCATCACAAATGTCGGAGGCCCAGACACAGTCACCTACCTTAGGGCCCATCATGGTACCCTCACATGGCACATGGGAGACCATTCTTAGGGGGGCCTAGTCTGTGCTCACCTGACCTCTGTCCAGGGGGACCCAGGCAGTGGTGACCCCCATAGATAAGACATACGATATGATTTGATATTAATCTGATACCACCAAGCATTGTCACTCACCAGAACACAGAGCAGCAACCCACTCAAACATGCCTGACCTCACGTGAATGTGAGAAGATTAAGAGAAGAAAAGGTAGCACAGGTTAATCAGGGCAACACCCTTAATGCAGAGGTTGGAAATCTCAAAGGGGAAAAGACACACTGCAGGCAAAGAGCACATGTGGGGTCTCCCCGTACATGTGATCCTGACCCATGCAGATGTGGTGAGACCCACACAGTCCCCACACCCTTTACCTGGGGTCACACGTCCACACTCACCACGGTGAACCCACCTCTCCAGACCCTGCACCTAAAGTCACATGTGCTCTCTCAACAGGTGGCCCCTCCTACCCAGACCCCTCCACCTGAGTCACATGTCCACAGTCCCAGGGTGAACCGGCCTCCCCAGACTCCGCCAACTGGGGTCACACGTGCACAGTCTCCAGGGTGACCTCACCTCCCCAGACCCTTCAACTGGGGTGACATGTCCCCTTGGTCAGGACACCATGGCTCTGCTGGTGGCTTCCCTAATGTGGAAACAAATTGTGTTCCTGGGGCCTCCTGGGGATGGGAAAATGTGGCAGGTGGGTCTCCTCTCCCCACACTTGTACCAGAGAAGTCCTCCTCTTTTCAGTGTGATTCTGTTGATTTTGCCTGTTTTTAAAGCTTTCATGCTAGAGTTGAACACTCTACTTGGTTCTGGCAGGATCAGTCCTTTCTTGTCTCACATGCTTCCTGAGATAACTCACAGGACAGCAGGGCTGAAAGCTGAGGGGCAATTCTGGAGGCTTCTGAGTAGGGACGGTAGACTGGAAGGAGAGCTCAGCAGCAGCCTCAGCTGTTACCCATCGGGTTTTGCCCGATCTGCGTGCCCTGCAATCAATTCACCAGCTAAACCTGCCTCCCTACGCACCATGCACGTGCTGGTGAATTGGAATTATTGCCAGGTAGCCCTCCTGCGGATTCTCCACGATCCCCAGGGAAGATGAACCTTGCAGGGATTAAGACTAAGGCCCCGACCATAGCACTGACCCTTGGGAGGACCAGGTAACCACACTCAGAAGAGAGGCTGTTACTTAGATAAGCCCACCTCAGCTCCAGACCCCAGACAGCTAAGCACTGACCTTCAGATGCAGGCACGGAGCTTCCCAGTCCTGAGGCCAGGCTGGGTTTCTACCCAGGTTCCCATAGTCCAAGCGTACACAGAACATGGTCAGGTCTAAATCTTCTTATTGTAGAAAACACATGGTCAGCTCTAAACATAATCAGTAGACAGGACATGCAGAGGTCTAAATCTACCATGTAGACAGCACTTGATCATGTTTAAAATAGCTTAGGGCTGATCTCATAGGAGGTACAGGTCACACACATGGGTCTCTCATCTTTGGACACCCACATCAGGAAAGTGAACAAACTTTGTCATTAAACATTTCAACAGGCAAAACAGAAATGTTACCAATATCTCTGGCCACCTGATGGTCAGGATCCACAGGTGAGCCACGAACTTCTGAGAGTGCAGCCCAGTCTGTTGGCAGGACAGACAAGAAGTGGCCTGATTCCAGCCTCCCAGGCTTCCAGAAGGAAGCGGCCGCACGGGAAGCCCAGGCAGGACAGTCCTGCATGGTCCGGGCCAGGAGATCTGGTCTGTCCATTCTGCTGGCCGATTCCGGGCAGGGCGCTCAGGGCCGCTGAGAGCCCTGCACTCAGGTCCTGCTTCCCTGTAGCGTGTGTGTGTGTGTGTGTGCATGTGTGTGTGCGTGTGTGTAGAGGGGGCAGTGGCTGACGGCTCCCATGGCTCCGGTCCTGGGCACCGCGCTGTCTTCGAGGGGAGGCACAGGGAGAGGTAGGGGCACAGAAGCCGTTGGAGAGGAGAACCCACCATGGGACACCTTGCCCACTTGCTCGCCCCACCTGGTGACCCACCTGCCCATCGTGGCCTGCATGTCACCCCCCAGCCCCCACCCCTGAGGGCAGGGCGCCTGCTCTTTCAACAGCACAGGGTCTCACATGAAGGAGACCCAGTGGGGACTGTCACGCCCCCACTCCTGAAGCTGACTTTGGGAGAATGAACCCCTTTGACTGGGCGATTGGACCCTGTGAAGAAAGAGGTGGCGGCCCCATCCAAGTCGGGGTCTGGCTGAAAGATGGGAACACAGGAGCCAAGTGCAGAGCCTGGAGGCCAGGCCAACAGGAGGGGCACCCCAGCCTTGGCCGGGCTCTCCAACTGTGACACTGTAGCTTTAGGGGACCTGGGGCAGGTGACTGAATGTAATGGGGGTCTAAAATGGACCCTGAATGGGGCTTAAAGAAGGTGTGAAGGATGTTACTGAGACCATGACAGTCATTGGAAGACAGACTGTGTCAGGACATCCTGCTCCATCCATTTAAATCCCTGAGATCTGTGACCTTTACGTGGCTACACAGGATTGTTAGAGCAGCCGCGTGTGGATATATCTGCAAGTGGATCCAGAAAACACACAGTTGTGTGCACAGGCGGGCACAGCACACACACAAACATATGCAGGTGCACAGCACAAATATATTCAAATATATTCACACACTAGCATATGAACACACATGCACGCATATGCCCATGCACACACTAATGTGAGCAAGTGCACACTAATGTGTGCAACTGCACATACCTATGCACATGCACAGCATATGTATGCAAACAGGCACATGCACATGCAGGTACATAGCACACACACAGGGAATAAAGTGAATCCATAAAGTGAATCCGTAAAGCATTAAGTCCTGAACACAAGTGAAGCTGACATGTATTTTTCCCTTTTCTTAGCTTTGATGTTTTTCACAATAAAAAGTTTAAGAAAAAAGTTAATGGCAAATGACTTTGGATTCATAGGATTTTCTGATGTTATTCCACAAATATTATGACAGGAGAAATTAATGTAGATATTACATGTGTCCACTAATGGATGAATGGAGAAGAGAAACATGGTCCATCAGTACAAGGGAATGTTATTCAGCCTAAAAGGGGAGGTAATTCTGACACAGGCTGCAGCAGGAATGAACCTTGTGGGCAATATGCTCAGTGATGTAAGCTAGACACAAAAAACAAACGGTGTTTGATCCACTCATACAAGGCCCCTAGAGCAGTTGGAAACATAGAGACAGAATGTAGGATGTTGAGTGCCAGGGGCTGAGGGAGGGACAATGGGGACTGAGTGTTTAATGGGGACTGTTTCAATTTTGCAAGATGAAAAACTTCTGGAGGACAATGGCAGTCAGGTTTGCACAACAGTGCGAATCACTTCTTGACCCTGAAATGTGCACTTAAAAACAGTTAAGATAGTAAAGTTTATGTTTTGTGTATTTGACCACAATTTTTAAAATTTTTAAAAAAACAACAGGAAGTAGTCCATGAATACCACAAGATGCACAACTTCACTAACAACCGAGGGATTAAAACCATAAGAAAATTATTGTGCACACACCTATCAGAATGGCAGACATGAAGACACAGTATCAAGTATCAGCAGGATGTGGAGCAATGGAAAGCCTGGTGTGCAGCGGGGGGTGCAACCACTTCTGAAACAATCGGGCTTCAGAGAGCAAAGTCCGTGCACACAGACCCACAGTTTTCCTCCCAGCTGAACACAACCCCCCCAGCCCTGAACCAGGACACACGGACATGGACTCTGCAGCCATAGGAGCCAAACTTGAAAAAAGAACCTGAAGGCCATCACAAGTGGATGCAGAAATGAACCATGCACGCTCCTATGAAGGAATATTCCACAGCAATGGAGTACATTTTGTTTAAAGGTAGTAAAACTATAGAAATTATTTTTTTAAAAAAACTATATTCACAAGATGAAAGAATCTATAATTCTGGCACCTAGGGATTGTCGAATGCTCCTAAAAATAGATTGTTGTGGAAACGTTTATTATAAGGAAATTGACATATTCTCTAGGAAGGATGGGGTGAATGGGACTGCTACATTTTCTACATTGGAGGCATATACAGGTTTTGATTCTACTTCTGTTAAATCAAGAGGGGCTTCATTGGATTTCTGCTACTGTGGAGATAATCAAATTCTGCGTAGGGGTCAGGAGACAATTAGTCATAGGTGTTTTCGTGTAATAATTACTGTTGAAAGTGAAAATGATCCATTTATCAGTAGGACTGAGAATAGAATAACTGCTACATTACTTCATATGAGATTGTGTGTGCTACTGTCCCTAGAGCTCCAGTGAGTGAGTATTTTGAATCTGAAGCTCATCCACATCTGAGGATGGAATAAATGGCTAGGTGTGATATGGCTAATATAAATAATAGGCCTACATTTATATTAATTAGTGGATAAGATATGGGAAGAGGAATTCATGTTGTGAGAGCCAGGGTTAAGGCTAGCATTGGGGCAATAATATAAAAATTGATGCTGTTGATGGACATAGTGGTTCTTTAATAAGTAATTTGACTCAGAAATGGGTTGTAATCATCCATGGGGGCTGATGATTTTTGGCCCTTTCTGGATTTGTATAGAGCCTAGGATTTTCCATTTAGTTAATATGAGGAATGCTATGGTGAATTAAATTGGGTCATTTGTGAAAGAATGTTGATTATAAACATATTATTAGGAAGAGGACTTGAACCAGTGCAGATTAAGGTTTCAGTTTTACATAATTACTGGGCTCTGCCACCGTAACAAACCCTGTTCTACATTAGGGTATGTATAAATTAATTGAATGTAGATTCTATCATCATTTAGTTTGAAGACATTTTGTAAAGTAAGCCGTATTGCCCTTGTCATTTCATACTGGAAGAAATCTGCAATAGACAGAAAGCAACCAGGATGACTCCAGTCTGAACTCAGACCACGTGAGACTTTAATCGTTGAACAGACAGTTAATAACAGTTATACCATTGAAATGTCATGATCCAGCATCAAGGTCATAAACCATATTGCCGATATGAACTCCAGAATACAATTACACTGTTATCCCTAGTAAAACTTGTTCCATTGATCAGGGTTTTAGAAGAACAGGTGATAAAGCATTTTGACTAGCTGGTCTAAATTTTGATCACTCAGAGGTGGTTTTATTCTCCAAAAAATAAATGGCGCATGGGCTCAAGGTGCATGGGCTTCAGTAGTTGTGGTGTACAGGTTCAGTAGTTGTGGCCAACTGACTTAGTTTCTCCGTGGCAAGTGGGATCTTCCCATACTGGGTATCGAACCCGTGTCCCCTCCAGTGGTAGGCGAATTCTAAACCACTGCATTACCAGGGAAGTCCCAGAATTGCAGTCTCCCTTCTAATATACCTTAAGCCCAAAGAATCCATGGAAAATTGTTACAGAAAATAAGGCAATAAAATATTGTAAGGACTATAACAGAAGCATATAGTACACAGTTCATATAGACACAGCCCAAGCAGTTACAAAGTATATTAAAAGGGAGGCTGCATTTTTATTTTATTTTTTTATTTTTTTAAACATCTTTATTGGAGTATAATTGCTTTACAATGATGTGTTATTTTCTGCTTTATAACAAAGTGAATCAGTTATACATATGCATATGTTCCCGTATTTCTTCCGTCTTGCATCTCCCTCCCTCACACCCTCCCTATCCAACCCCTCTAGATGGTTTGTATCCAAATGGTTTTAATGGGCTCACAAAGAGCTCTTCCTGTTGGCTAACTAGTGCTAGATGGAAGTTGCCTGTGGTGACGTGGGGGTGGTGTCTTTAGGGAGTCCCAGCTGCAGAGAAGAGGTTTCTGGCACAGGCCTGGCCTCTGTTAAATCAGGCCCTGGAGGGTGAATTCCCAGCCACAATCCTGATTTCCTGGCTGCTCCCAGGGGGGACTCTGCCAGCCTGGCACTGCTTCGCTTCTATGGGGAGAGGGCACTCGAAGCCCTGCGTGAGGCTGAGCTTTAATTTATGACAACTTCATGTCATGTGTGACTCTCACATGCAGGAAAACACAACAGAGGCTGATTCTACCTGGACCCTGGAGTAAACCCCTTTTCTTATTTCCCCTTCATTCCCCTTAAGTGGTTGAAGTAATGCAGGGAGCCAGTGAAGATGGAGTTGAAGGTGGTCCCCAGAGGTAGGAGGATTAAATACTTGAGGCTCTGGTAGAATTAAACAGCATAAAACTTCACGCCACAGCCAGTCTGAGCAAGACAGAGACCTTTCCTCTTTCTGCTAACACCAGACTGCTGAGATTTCTTTTCCCCTTCAGACAGGGGATATAAGTTCTTGGGGATGTGCCCTGTCACGTTCCACTGTAATTTGCAGCCTACTAACACGATTTCCAGGAAGGCTCTGCTGCCCAAAAACGCAGAGTTGGAAATGTAGAAATGCTGCCGCCTTGTGGTCGTTTCCCACAAGAGCGGCTTTAAGCCCACAGCTAATGGTCTCATAACATTCCCAAGGACTCAGGGCTGTAAAGGACACCTGCTCTAAACAATTGAGCTGAGGTAGGGAATGGACAAGAAAATTCAAAACTGGCCAAATTTTCAAGAAGATACTATGAAGAGGTAAGTTTGACTGACTCTCATTTTTAAAGAAAACAGCAAAATGGGTAAAAGCTCAACCTCAGGAATTATTAGACTCAGGCAAATATAACCTGCAAAAAGCTTTCAACTCACACAGGTCGACTGACCATCAACAAAAAGCCTACAAATAAAAAATGCAGAAGTGGTTTTTGAGAACTGTGTACCCTCTAGCTGCTGGTGAGATGTAAAGTGGTAACAGCCAATAATGAGAGCAGAAAGGAGCTGCGTTTAAACGTAAAAATTGAGGTACCGTTCGATGCAGCAGGCCCACCGCTGTGCCTCTCACCTGAGAAGACCAGAATCCAGAAGACAGACGCTGCCAAAGCTGCACTGCAGCCTTATTCACAATAGCCAAGACATGGAAGCAACCTAAATGCCCATCAGCAGATGAATGGATAAAGAAGAAGTGGTCCACGTACACAATGGAATATTAGCCATGGGAAACAATGGAACACTGCTCTTTGAGGTACCACAGATGAGCCTAGAGGTCATCACAGAACATGAGGTAAGTTGGAAAGCAAAAGACGTATATCCTATGATATCACTTACACGTGTTACCTAACCACTGACAAAAATGGACATATTTCCACAGAGAAAGACACACACAGACTTCAAAAACAAACTATGCGTATCTAAAAGGAAAGGTGGTGGCAATGGATAAATTAAGATTAGTTTTACCATACCTATACAAATGCAGATTAAGCACATATATCAGAAAGCCCGAGCACATAGCAAGGGAGGTGTGCAGAACACTCTGGAATCCTTTACACGGGAAAAGGATCTGTACATGAATAGATATACATGATGTACGAATGAACCAGTTTGTGTACACCTAGGACAAACTGTATTCTAATCATTACCCTGGTTAAAACAATTAAAACAATGAACAAGAAGTAATGAGACATAAACTTCAGGGGCTTTTTCCTGGCACATTCCATTCTAATTTACAACCTAGTAACAGGACTTCCAGAAAGGCTCTGCTCTCCTAGTAACCAGATTTGGGAATGGAGAAATGCTGCCACCTTGTGGCCGTTTCCCACAATAGCTGCTTTAAACCCAGTGCTAATGGTCACTAAATATTCACCATCACTGCAGGCATGTAAATGACACCTGCTCTCAAAAAAAATCCTGGGGTCGAAAAACGACCACAAAATTCAAAAGAGGGCAACCTTCCAAGAAGACAGTTTCTATAGGTATATTGTACTTACACTATTTTTTCTCTAAATAAAAGAGAAACGTGTGGGGAAATGATGAATATTAGGAATTATTAAAGACATGCAAATCCAAATTACAAAAACCTATCAGCTCACACCAGTCAGAATGGCCATGAGCAAACATTCTGCAAACAATAAATGCTGAAGGAGTTGTTGGAAAATGCACACCCTCGGTGTTAATTGGGACGTGGTAAGAGCCGCTAATGAACACACAATGCAGGTGCTTTGAAAAGGTAAACATTGAGCTACCAGTCAATGAATCATACCCACTGTTGGGCCGATCACCTGAGAAAATGAGAATCAAAAGTCACAGCTGGCAACACTGCACTCCAGCAATATTTACCATAGGCAACACTTAGAAGCAACGAAAATGTCCATCAACAGAGGAATGCACAGAGAAGAAGTGGTCCATGTACAGAATGGAATATTGCTCCACTAAAAACTATGAATTAAATTGAAAAAACAAACATAAGTAAGGAGACGTAAGCTTTTGGGTGTATATCAGGGCACATTGCACTCTAATTTATAACTGAGGAGCACCGCTGGCAGGAAGATCTGTTTCCCTAGGTGCCAGAGTGGGGAACGTAGAAATGCTGCCGTCCTCTGGCCGATACCTGCAACAGCAGCTTTGAAATCTGTGCTAATGGGCACTTCATATGCACAAGTACTGCAGGGCTGCAAATGAAACCTGCCCTTAAAAATGTCTTGATGCAGGTAAAGGCCAAAACATTGCAAAATGTGGCACATACTTCAAGAAAACAATTTGAAGAAGTCAGCTGTAATACCAGTTTGAAAACGAAAAGGACATGCCTGAAAGCTCAATTTCAAGGGAGTATGAGACACAGGCAAACCCAACCACAAAGAAGTACCAGCTTACACCACTCAGAATAACCATCAGCAAAAAAAAACTACAAGTGATCAATGTTGAAGAGGTTTTGGAGAAATGCATACCCTCAATTGGAAGTGGGACGTAACCTGCTAAGAGCCACTAATGGGAACAGAATGGAGGTGCCTTTAAAGGTAAACCTTGAGCTACTATATGATCCAGCAGGCCCACTTCCCGGGCTAAATCCTAAGAAGACAGAATTGGAAAGACACAGGAAGGCAAATCTGCACTGTAGAAGTATTACAATGGCCAACACATGGAAGCAACCGAAACGTCCATCAAGAGATGAGTGGACACAGAAGAACTGGTACATGTACAGATGGAATATTAGCCAAGGCAAAAAATGAAACAATGCCATTTGCAGGACCATAGAGGAGTCTAGAGGTAATCATTGCAACTTGTAGTAAGTGAGAAAGCAAAAGACACATATCCTATCATATCACTTATGGGTGTTACCTAAAACTTGATACCAATGAAGATATTTCCAGAGAGAAAGGCAATCACAGATTCATTAAACCAACTTATGGTTCACCATATGGAAAGCTGTGAGGATTGGATACATCATGATATTGGGGTTTTCAGAGATATACAAACACATGTGAAATATATAATCACCAAAAACCTACGGCATACCAAGGGAAGACTGCACAACGTCGTGTCCTAACCTACATGGGAAAAGGATCTGAAGAAGAATAGATATATGTATATGTGTAAAAGAACCACATCTTGCACGCCTACAACAAACAAAACATTTTACTCTAATTTGCTGTGATAAAGAATAAAAATTAAATTAAAAAACAAACAAGAAGTAATGAGACATAATCTTAAGGGGCTTTTCTTGGCACATTCCATTCTAATTTACAAACTACAACACAACTTCCATTATGGCTCTGTGGCCCTAGTAAGCAGATTTGGTAAGGAGAAGTGCTGCCGCCTTCTGGTCGTTTCACACAACAGCGGTAATGGTCACTTAATATTCAAAATAATGGCAGGCCTGTAAATGACACCTGCCATCAAAAAAAAAAAAAAAAAAAAATCCTGGGGTCGTAAATGGACCAGAACATTCAAAAGACGTCAACATTTCAAGAAGACCATTTCAAGAGGCATATCTTACGCACATTTTGTCTTTTCTTTTTTTTTCTTTAAAATAAAAGGGAATAGAAAAATGTGCAACATCAGCAATTAATAAAGCCATGCAAATCCAATTACAGAAACATTCACCTCACAGCCGTCAGAATGCTCTTCAGCAAAAAGTCTACAAAAAATAAATGCTGAAGGGGTTTCAGAGAACTGTGTACCCTCTAGCTGCTGGGGGATGTAAACTGGTAACAGCCAGTAGTGAGAACATAATGGAGGTGCGTTTAAGGGTAAAAACTTGAGCTACCATGTGAACTGGTAGGTCCTTTGATGCGCCTATCAGCTGAGCAGAGCAGAATGGAGCAGACAGAGGCTGGCAATCCTGTACTGCAGGAACTTTTTTTTTTTTTTTTTTTTTTTTTTTTGCGGTACGTGGGCCTCTCACTGTTGTGGTCTCTCCCATCGTGGAGCGCTGGTTCTGGACGCGAAGGCTCAACGGCCATCGCTCATGGGTCTAACTGCTCGGCAGCATGTGGGATCCTTCCCGGACCGGGGCACGAACCCGTGTCACCTGCACCGGCAGGTGGGCTCTCAACCACTGCACCACCAGGGAAGCCCTGCAGGAACATTTAACATTGCCAAGACTTGGAAGAAACCAAAATGTCCATCAACAGAAAAATGCACAAAGAGGAAGTGGTCCATGTAAACAATGGAGTACTAGCCATGGAAAACAGTGAAACAGTGCCGTTTGCACCATCATGTAATGACCTAGAGATAATCACCCAACTTGAAGTAAGAAAGAAAGTGAAAGACAGGTATCCTATGCCATCACTTATACGTGTTACGTAAAAATTGATACTCATGAACTTATTTCCAAGAGAAGGAAAAGCATGGATTAAGAGAAAAAAATTACGTTTAACCAAATGGAAAAGTGTAAGGAATGTATGAATTACGATATGGGGGTTAACAGACATGTACTAATACATATGAAATATATAATCACAAAATACCTATGGAATGCCAAGACAGGTCTACTCAACGCTCTGTAATAACCTACACGGTAAAGGATCCAAAG
Organism: Mesoplodon mirus; assembly: GCF_964341445.2. Lineage (NCBI taxonomy): Eukaryota > Metazoa > Chordata > Mammalia > Artiodactyla > Ziphiidae > Mesoplodon > Mesoplodon mirus. Next base: position 24,196,681 of record NC_138980.1, on the reverse strand, counting down.
ATAAATAGACAGATACATTGATATAATGAACCAGATTCTGTACACCTAGGAGAAACAAACTAGTTTTATCAAATTTGCTCTGATAATTAATAAAAATTAAATTTACAAAACAAACAAGAATTAAGGAGATATAAGCTCTTGGGGATGTGCCCTGGCACTTTCCACTCTAATTTGCAGCCTACTAACACGATTTCCAGGAAGCTCTGCTGCCCAAAAACGCAGAGTTGGAAATGTAGAAATGCTGCCGCCTTGTGGCCGTTTCCCGCAAGAGCGGCTTTAAGCCCACAGCTAATGGTCTCTTAACATTCCCAAGGACTCAGGGCTGTAAAGGACACCTGCCCTAAACAATTGAGCTGAGGTAGGGAATGGACAAGAAAATTCAAATCTGGCCAAATTTTCAAGAAAATACTATGAAGAGGTAAGTTTGACTGACTCTCTTTAAAAAAAGCAATACAGGAAAATGGGTAAAAGCTCAACCTCAGGAATTATTAGACTCAGGCAAATCTAATCTGCAAAAAGCTTTCAACTCACACAGGTCGACTGACCATCAACAAAAAGCCTACAAATAAAGAATGCTGAAGTGGTTTTTGAGAACTGTGTACCCTCTAGCTGCTGGTGAGATGTAAAGTGGTAACAGCCAATAATGAGAGCAGGAAGGAGCTGCGTTTAAAAGTAAAAATTGAGGTACCGTTCGATGCAGCAGGCCCACCGCTGTGCCTCTCACCTGAGAAGACCAGAATCCAGAAGACAGACGCTGCCAAAGCTGCACTGCAGCCTTATTCACAATAGCCAAGACATGGAAGCAACCTAAATGCCCATCAACAGATAAATGGATAAAAAGATGTGGTCCACATACACAAAGGAATATCAGCCATGGGAAACAATGGAACACTGCTCTTTGAGGTACCACAGATGAGCCTAGAGGTAATCACAGAACATGAGGTAAGTTGGAAAGCAAAAGTCGTATATCCTATGATATCACTTACACGTGTTACCTAACAACTGACAAAAATGCACCAGGGAAGCCCCACTGGACCCATTGTGACATCAACTTGGGTCAAAACTCCATGTTCCCCTGACTCCATGAGCTCACATTCTGAGCACAGTTATACTTAGCATCCCCAGGGATTAGGCTTAGCACAGAGCCAGTGTCCAATAATACTCTAAATGGCTGCCCTTTCCACACTGCACAGCTACTCTTTAAATATTCGCATGTTCTCCTGGGAATCATCTCTGCATTTTAAAAGTACATTCTTCACAATGCACCACGAATGCATGTGTGCTTCTAATGGGGGAGCTGGCCCATTCTCCACACCATCCTTTGCTTTCTGGACTTTTCCTTAGACCCTCCTTCCCCTCAGAGCCTTAGCCTCTGGTGCTTTGAATTTCTTCCTGTGCTAGCCTGTGAGTGGGCCACACAGGCTACTTCTAAGGAAATTACCAGACAACAGGCCACCTCCAGCCTAATATGTCATGAAAATCATGACCTCATAGGGAAGGCAGCTTGGCTGCATTCATCCTATTTCTAAAGGCAGGACTAAACAAAAATGTAAAATAACAGTGGATCAGGCCAGAATAAGGCTTTGGTGGATCAGGAAGGAAACCCCAGGGCCACCCAAGAGAAAAGGGCTTTACCATGCTGCCTGCTGACAATCTACAAGGCAGCAGAGGGAATCCCAAGTTCAAGGGCTCCCGGAGGAGCCAGGAGTTGCTCTTTCTCCATCTTTGAGCAGAAGGTTCGCCGGGGGATCCTGGCACTAAATGAACCAAGAGACTAAGCAGAAATGACATTCTTTTCTGCAGAGGAGGCACCAAAAGGAAAGGGCTGGGCTTGCTTACTAAGTACCCTCCCCCCACCCCCATAATAAAGATCTGTGTCTGACTCTCACCTCCTGAGGACCACAGGCCACTTTCCTTAGGGATAAATGAACAGACATTACAAGATGCCTAGGGTGTGCCAAGCACTTCCACTTGTCTCAGAGTATCCTCAAAACAAACCCCCGAGGTACATAATGTTTTCCCATTTTACACACAAGGAGATGGAGAGTTGAAAGAATCAGGTCACTTGCCCAAGCTCACAGAGCCAGAGGGCGGCCACAGTTGGCATTCACTGCCAAGCCCACCTGTATTAAACCCAGACTCCCCTCCCCTACACTGTGCAGCATCCTGGCACCTGTGGGGGAGGTGCTCTTCCCTCTCAGCCCTGCCCTGGAAGCCACCGGCAGAGGAATGGGCACAGGGGTCAGACCTGCCCAGTAGGGCTCTCTCTCCTGAGACCCTGAACCTCAGGCAGAATGACACACCGAAAAACAGTTGGTGCAGACACATCCAAGAGACCTCTAACTCCCCGGGGGACTGACCCTCCGTTCCTGCTGCCTAGATTCCTGGAACTGCTCCGCATCCTGTCCTTTCCCAGCCTCCTTCCTCAGCATGCATTTCGTTTCTGTGAACTCCCTATTCATCTCCTTTGCCCGTTCTTCCACTAAAGTATTTGACTTTTCCTTATTCTTTTGCAAAAGCACTTTATATCTCATGAATATTAACCATGTGCTTGTTATATAGGCTAAGTTTTCAGTTTGCCATTTATCTTTAAACTTTAAGGTGGAATTTTCTTTCTAGACAGAAAATTTAAGCTTTTAAGCTTTAATCATTTAAGAAAACATTTATTCTATAGCAGAGTTTTTCAACATTGGCACCATTGACAGTTATATTTTGGGGGATCTCCAGTACATTGTAGAATGTTTAGCAGCATCCCTGGCCTCTACCCACCAGATGCCAGTAGCACCCCACCCCTCAAGTTGAGACAAATCAAAAATGTCTCCAAACATTGTCCAAGTCCCCACGAGGCAAAATCATCCCTGGTTGAGAACTGCTGTGTTATGGTTTCTGACTTCAGTACCAAGCTTATAAAGTCTATTTCTACCTATAATTTTAAAAAGTGACCTGTTGTATTTTTGTCTTGCCTTCCATGGTTTTATTTTTCACATTTAAATCTTCAACCTATGTGGAATATACTTTGGCATAAGAAGAGAGCTAAGAAACAAAATATTATGACGGCATTGAACTTACCCCTGGGAAGAGGCGGTCCCACCATGTGAGTAGCTCTTGATATGTGAGACATTTAATAATCCCAATGTACAAAGTTACGTGACACCTCACGTGAAGAGTTGCACCTGTCATCCAACGGCTGGCATAGAGTTGGCCAAGATGGGCTCTTCCCACAGCTTGGGGGAGTCTCTACTGGGTCTAAACCAGATGTGCTCAATAAATTTTGGGTGAGTGGGAATGTGTTTGCTAGTTGCTATTTTACCCTTTGCATAATCAACACCACCTTCTGAAACAAACAACACACCACTCTATTCTGGAGTCATCTGGAAAATTCTCAGTGATCTGTTTTAGTAGAAAAAACAACAGAGTGATAGGCTAACTTTGTATTTCATTGCCCTTGGTTTGAACTTTTGTGTACTTTCTAATAAATATTTTAAATATTAATTATCATTTTTAAAAATCCCATTAGATTTCTACAGAGTTTAATGAATTTAATGAATATAGTGGGCTCCCTCTAGTGGTCACAAGAAAATCTCCAATTCCCAAAAGTCAATACATAACCTCTTGTAAGTATGTAATTTACATTCAGACTTCAATGCAAATTTTTGTGAACTTCCCTTTGCCAAAAGTTTACATGTAAGATTGGGAATAAAGTTTATATATCAGTGCTAATAACTTCCTAATATGCAAATGGACATATGATAGCTATAAAACACAAAAACTTATCTGAAAGCAACTAATTTTGTTCTTCATGTTTTTTTCCTTAAAGTTCACTGAGAATGGCATGTGTATAAGTGGCTTAATTTGTGTATCTAAGCATGTCAATATGTCTTCTTAATAAATATTCTGTATTGAAACAAAAAAACAAAAAAAAAACCCAAAACGTCTTGAGTGCCCCCAAGACGTTTATTTACAGGACACAGTACATTTTACAATGAATAGGTTCAGAGTGGCTAGATGATGCCTTAAGAGAAGACTTCTAATTATTTTCTTCCATTCATCAGTGGGTCTACAAATTGGTTCATAAGGCCACTGTCCAAAACTATGCTTATCATCTTCCCTTCTAAATCCCTCTTTGGGGATTTCCTGTTTCTGTTCAGGATATCACCCTCCCCCAGGCTTCCAGCTTCAGGCACCTCTGTCCCCTCCCGTGCCCATCCATCCTGTTTGTGAGTTTTGTCCACCACATGGCCCAGTGCCTCTCACAGCTGTTCCCTGCCATCAATTCTCATGGCCCTCATTCAAGTTCTCATGACCTCTCCTCCAGGGCAGGCATTCAGCAAATATTTATCAGCCCTTCTCCACATGCCCAGCACTGTTCTAGGCTCAGGGGACGCATCGGGGAACAAGACAAGATTGTCCGCATGCAGAGCACCCTCTCAGTGGGCTTCTCTGCTGAAGCAAACTTGTGATCCAGTCCATCCTCCATGCTGTTTCTAGAGTCCTCCTCTTAAAGCTGAACTCTACTCACATACCTTTCAACTGTGTCCCATGGAATGAAGCTCACATCCCTCCATAATCAAGACCCACCTTCACCTCTCATTATCACCTTCCAACGAAACAGAGCTCCCTGACACTCCCAGAGCTCCCCTCTGCCTCTGTTCAGTATGCCAGTTCTTGTGGAATGTGTCCCCCATCCCAGCTGGCTAAGATGCCAACCAGTCTTCAAAACCCTGCCCAACTGTCATCTTCCCCCACCCAGGCCTCCTTGATCTGAGGTGATCTCTCCCTCCTTTCAATTTCTGTGGGACTTTTTTTTTTAGTATTCTTCCCATTCTCTATATATCATGGCTCCTGTATGTGTGCCATCATGCTCTAACAACTGGGTACGCAATTCCTCTAACAATCTTAGTCAATGCCACCCACAGGACAAGCACAAAATAGGGTAGAGAGAGATGAATGTATGAATGAATGAATGAATTCTCCAGAGAATTCTGGTCAAAAAAAGTCAGACACACAAATTATCTTCTTCAACTTTGTACAGTCTGACATAATGGGATAAACTGCCATTAAGCTACTTAGTTTTACCATGAACGCAAGTCAACTAGCATTTAACACATTCAAAAAAGTATCATTAAAAAAATCCACAAATAAGAAATAACTCAAAGTAGGATAACCATTTTTTGCTTCAACGTAGTAAGAAAGTACCCCAACCCCCACCCTGCTGCCCTAAGCAAATTCCTAAACCTACAAATACAGTAAACAGGCTGAATAGAGTAACTGACCATTTCTGTTCCACTCTGCGACATTTGCCATAAACTGTCACTGAAATGTATCAGGTTCTGTGTCATTTCCACATTGTACTTCATGTCCTCCTACTGCAGAGTTTCACTCCTCTGCTCAAACTTCCAAACATTTTCACAGAGCAGCGAACTTCTAACTCTGATAAATCTGTTTATTAATTTCTGGAAAGTCACCCTACACTGCAAGCACAGTCCCTATCATTTGGAAACCACACGCCATGCCTCTGGGATATTATGCAAGAACACAAAAAGGCACAGAAAGGAAATGAAAAGTATTACTGTTTTTCTAAAAAGTTCTTAATGCTCTCCAGGGCAGGTTGAGCCCAGTTAGAAACCAGTGCAAACTGTGCAAAAGGGCAGAGCCGCAGGCTTTGCATGATGAGGCCTTCCGGATGCTGTTAGTGGATGACGAGAGTTCACAGGACACACGTTTTCTTTTCCTTTCCGGTTCCCTCACTTCTGGGCTCTGTCACCAGCATTTTCTCACCCACATCCCAGAAGAACGTGCCATGGAAGTCTGTCAGGCCTTTGCTCGTTCCCTCCAGGATATTCCCAGCCAACCGCCAACTCTGAATCGCCTTGTCCCTACCTCTCTGGCAGCCCTGGCAACAATCAGGAAGGTAAGAGGCTGCACGCAGTGAGTCTGGACTGGCCTGGGGGCAAGGGATCTGGGTTCCTGGTAACCACTAACTCACTTTCAGGAAGCAGTGCCAGGCCCTGTTACAAACTCTCTACAAGCTCATTCAATCCTCGCACGATTCTATGAGGTGGGAACTATTAGAAATCCCGCTTCACAGATGAAAAACTGAGGCACAGGGAGGATAAGTTCGAGGTCATGGAGTTGGTAAGGGACAAAGAATTTGTTTTTTGTTTTTTAATTTATTTATTTTATTTAGTTTTGGCTGCATCAGGTCTTCATTGCTGCATGTGGGCTTTCTCTAGTTGCAGCGAGCGGGGGATACTTTTCGTTCAGGTGTGCAGGCTTCTCATTGAAGTGGTTTCTCTTGTTGCAGAGCATAGGCTCTAGGCGCACAGGCTTGAGTAGCTGTGGCACACGGGCTCAGTAGTTGTGGCTCGTGGGCTCTAGAGCACAGGCTCAGGAGTTGTGGTGCATGGGCTTAGTGGCTCCGTGGCATGTGGGATCTTCCTGGGCCAGGGATCGAACCTGTGTCCCCTGTATTGGCAAGCAGATTCCCAACCACTGTGCCACCAAGGAAATCTGGGACAAAGAATTTGAATCAGGCAGTCTGGATCCAAAATTCAAGTGCTTAATCACTGAGCTGAACTGTCTGTTGGACCAGCTCAACAGAGGGAAGAGACTTATGTGCTTGAAGTGGAGGCAAGCCTCTGGTCAAACTCAGGGTCTGTCCGTAGTCCCCGCTTAGGATCACCTGGACATGTCTGGACAGCTGCCCCCGGAGCCGGACTGAAGTGGTCATCTATTATTTATGTCTTCCCAGCTGCATCCCTTTTCTCTTTTTCTGGGAATAGCACCCTACTTTTTTTGAGGTAACCACCCTCCACCACTCTCAGCCTACATGATTCTGGTAGTGTCAACCCTCCCCCACAGCGGCCTCCCTCCATGTCCAAGACCATTCACATGACCCACACCTGGCCAATCAATGTGTCCCATCCTCCAGGAACAGCAATTTGTACAGGGAGAGGCATCTACCCCAAGACAGGCAAATCAGGGTCAATGCTGGGACTTCTTTCTTCAATCACAGTAAAATACAGACAAAATTTAAATACCATTTTCACCATTTAAAAGTGCAGAATTTCATGGCATTTAGTACCTTCACAAGGTTGTAAAACCATTGCCACTATCCATTTTCCAGAACTTTTCCATCTTTCCAAACAGAAACTCTGTACCCAGCAACAATAACTCTCTGTATTCGTCTGCTTGGCCTGCCAAAACTAAGTACCATAGTTTGGGTGGCTTAAACAACAGAAATCGATTTTCTCACAATTCTGGAGGTTATAAGTCAGAGATCAAGGTGTCAGCAGGGTTGGTTTCTTCTGAGGCCTCTCTCCCTGGCTTCATGTCATCTTCCCTCTGTGTGTGTCTGTGTCCTAATCTCTTCTTATAAGGACACCAGTCATAGTGGATGAGGGCTCACCCTAATGGCCTCACTTTACCTTATTTACCTCTTTAAAGACCCTGTCTCAAATACAGTCACATTCTGAGGTACTAGGTGGGGGTTAAGACTTCAACATATGAATTTGGAGGGGGATACAATTCAGCCCATAACACTCCCCATTCCCTAATGCTGACACCTTTGAGAAAGGGGAGTGCTCTATCTGCTGGGGTTGCTGGGAAGGTCTGATATACTGCTGGGGCTGTTGGTGGCCACTTTCCCACCCCAAGGAGACAGTGTCTGAAAATGACTCAGGGAAGAGCTGAGAGGCAGACAGAGACCCCTGAGCCCAGACATACCTGAAACTGGCTGTACCTCTGACCTCTCTATTCCAGTTGTGTAAGCTAATAAGTTTCCTTTTCGTTTGTTTATTTTATTAACAGAATTAAAAGACTTAGTTAACATAAGGAGCTTTTACACCAGAATGGCCCATATCTCCAGGATGTGCAGGATGTGCCCACTCGGCAGCTGTTTAAGCAGCAGAGTCAAATCCAAACCTCTCAGGCTCCAGGGTGCTGGCCCCGACCCGTCCCTTGGGATGCTCACATGTTCACAGCACAGTGGGGACTGGGTCGTGCCCGAGTCTCCCACAGAGCAGACTTCGGGGACACCCCCTGCAACATTCTAGAATTGTTGCTCTGGTGTGGTGCCCCAGACTGAGGGCTCCTATCCTTTCAGCCCAGTGACCCAAAGCCCTGCAGCAGTGCCTGCTTCATGATGGGCTTCAGTACAGAGCATGAGGAAGGCAGGGAACGGGGCAAGACAACAGTTCTCCTTCCCTCCAACAGTTCCCTGAAGGACAGTCTGTAATTACACAGGATGGGAAACAATTCAAACGGCCTTGGGGTGGGGACTGGCCAGGTACCTCACAGGACAGCCCAACAGGATTTTGTCTTTTAACCCAAAACAAGGTAACACCTGCTCTCTGATACATGGAATGATTCAGACCATCTCAGAGGGAAACTGCAAACCGAGAAAGCAACACTGGGACAACAACATATACCATTTGGGTAAAACCAGGAAGGGAGCTTCTCAATGAAATGTAATTAAATGACCTCAAAAATCTCAAAAACTGTCCTACACCATAGCCACCAGCCACACTTGGCAATTTAAATTAAGATTAAACAATTTTTTTTTTATTGAAGTGTAGTTGATTTACTAAGTTGTGCCAATCTCTGCTGTAGAGCAGAGTGACTCCGTTATACAGCATACACTCTTTTTTTATATTCTTTTCCATTATGGTCTATCACAGGATATTGAATATAGTTCCCTGTGCTACACATTAGGACCTTGCTGTTAATCCATTCTAAATTAAACAAAAATTTTAAATTCAGTTTGTCAGTTGCACTAGCCATGTTTCAGAGGCTTGGTAGCCCCACATGGCTAGTAGTGGCTGCTCGATTAGCAGAGAGATAGAATATTTCCATCATCACAGAAAGTTCTATTGGAAAGGACTCCTCAGAAGGACATCAGCAGAAGGGTAAAGGGCCCCTGGAAAGAGGAGCAGGAGAACCGGAGAAGAGGAGGGGAGGGGAATTAGTTTTCACATGTAATCTTCTGTAGTACTTGAATCTTTCATCACATATTATTTCTTATTCAACAATAAACATTTTAAAACTTTAAACACATTTTAAAACAATAAGTACATAAGTAATAAGAAAAGAAGACGTTGGAATCCCCAGGGACATGGGTAAGCCACATGAATCTACAGCCCTGAGTTCTCTGCTGAAGGAAGAGATGTCTCCTTTGAGGCAGGTGTATGAGGAAGAGCAGCATGAGGGGGCTCCCAGGTGGCAGCCCCACACACGTGATTCAGACCTGGTGGTGTAGGAAGTTCCTATGTCCCCCAAATTTTGATTATCACAGCAACCTTATAATTAGGGTGATTAATGGTCCCATTTACTTTAGTTTCCTAAGGCTGCCACAACAAATGACCACAAACTAGGTGACTTAACATGACAGAAACCTATTGTCTCACAATTCTGGAGGCCAGAAGTCCAAAACCAAGATGTTGGCAGAGCTCGTTCCTTCTGAAAGCTCTTAAGGAGAATCCCTTCCATGCCCCTCTTCAGCTTCGGTGGCTGACGGCAATCCTGGGTGTTCTTAGGTTTGTAGATGCATCACTCTGGCCTCTGCCTCTTTCTTCCCATGGCGTTCTCCTCTGGGTGTTTCTGTGTCTCAAATCTCTTACCTCTGACTCTTATAAGGACACTCATCGTTGGATTTAGGGCCTACCCTAAACCCTGGATGATCTCATCCCAAGATCCTTAAATTAATTATGTCTGCAGGGCTTCCCTGGTGGTGCAGTGGTTGAGAGTCCACCTTCCGATGCAGGGGACGCAGGTTCGTGCGCTGGTCCGGGAAGATCCAACATGCCGCGCGGAGCGGCTGGACCCGTGAGTCATGGCCACTGAGCCTGCACGTCTGGAGCCTGTGCTCCGCAACGGGAGAGGCCACAACAGTGAGAGGCCCACGTACCGCAAAAAAAAAAAAAAAAAAAAAAATTATGGCTGCAAAGACCCTATTTCCACATAAGGCCACATTTACAAATACCAGGGGTTAGGACTGGGACATATCTTTTGGGGGGTGGGGGACACAATTCAACTCACTATACCGTTTTATAGACAAGGAGTTCAAGGTTCAAGGGCCTCTCACTTGCCTGAGGTCACAGGGCTAGTTCAGAGCACAGCTCTGCCAGTCCTCCCACCACTGACTCCAGCAAGACAAGAATCTTGACCTTCCAGCCCGAAGCCTGCCCCTCCCTTCAGCCTCAGAGCTCCCCGCACCCACTTCACAATGGGTAACACACACAGAAGAGCCACCCCCTTCTTTGGCCTCACTTCTCTGTCTTGTTGCATCCTAGGATCTGACAAAAGATTACACTGTCCTCTGGGCCGTGGGAAGGAACTGGGCTAGGGGGATCTGCGGGTATCTCAGATGAGATGGGGTATCTCAAAAGAGGGTGGTCTGCATGTCCAGACTCCAAAAGTCTGCAGGGCAGATCAGAGCCAGGGAGAAAGGGAATGAGTTAAGGCTTCTGGTGTTGGAGAAAAAGCCCTCTGTGCTTTTTATGGCAGAGGAGAATGTGCCAGCCTATGTGGTTTTGCACTGATAAAGGGCTCTAGTCTAAAGTGCTCAAGTGAGTTCTCCAGCTCAAGGTGACAGCAGAGGAAGAGAAGATGTGGACATGGGTGTGCACTGGGGCCTGGCAGAGGCTGCTACACCCCCTGGGCCACACTGACCATACCTGCCAGGACAGCCTGATCACAGCCACAAGACCCTCAGACAACGACAGCACAACACTGACTGATGGGCACCCCCAGAGAGGACGGCAGGTCACCTTCCCCCCTCTCAGTGGAACTGAGGGTTCTGATCAGAATTTTGGCTTCCATGGTCATCCCAGAGGCCTTCTTGACACCTCTCCTGGTGGGTCAAGAGACCTCGAGGGAAGACAGACACAAGACTATCTCCAGGTCCTGGGCTTTGTGTTTCCTCCACGACATCAAAAAGCCTACAGAGCCCACTCCAGTATTGATATCATTTATTAACACAAACAGTAAGTGCCTGACCAAGATTTGGACCTGGTCTGGGTTTATTCAGGAGCTCCATGTCCCCTCACTGCCACCTCCTCCCTCTCCATCTATCATCTGTATTGGTGGTTTTCAAACTTTCAGTCAGCAACCCATAGCAAGGAACCCATTTCACACTGCCATTTACAAATATAAATGGCTGACACAAAAACTTCACTCCAATATTTTTTATTGTAGTCTCTGCTAGTTCAAAATTTCAGAATGCTGGCTGCAACCCACATAACTGATTTCATGTCTCATAAAGGTGTTGTGACTCCCCGGTTTGTTTGTTTCTTTGGCCGCACCGCTCGGCTTGTGGGATCTTAGTTCCCCAACCACGGATTGAACCCAGGGCCTTGGCAGTGAGAGTGTAGAGTCCTAACCACTGGACTGCCAAGGAGTTCCCAGTGACTCCCAGTTTTAAAAACCCTCATCTACATAACTCATATGAATTTACAACCATTCAATACTGAGAAAGAAAGAACAGGGGAGAAGCAAGAAGAATTGTTTTATACATTTTGCAGATCAGCCAAAACTTCATTGGTGGAACTGAATATTTTTCCCCCATTGAATTGCAATTTCTGACTTCCTGATCTGCTCATGATGTCATTACTTATCATGTCCTTTTCCCTCCTATTAAAACCTCAGAGTTCCTATGAAAGGCTAACTCAAGCTCGACTGTAAAATCCTCTTCCACTGGGTCCCCAGAGACTGAATGTTCACACCATGGGTCCATCTTTGCACAAATCTCAGGGCATCTCCCAATCTCGAGATGTTAACCATCAGTCAGCTTGGTTTCTGGACCAGGTGAAGTGGTTTCAGAAATGCCAGACAACTTGGCTAATGGAAGGCATGACAGCAAGGAACAGGGCCCCTGGGTCCAGCTCCCATGTTCTCTCACCTCGTCCGGCATGGTGGGTCATCTGGGAATTGTTACAATTTTCCACTCATTCACTGGTATTACATACTGTTCTATGAGAGGATAATTCTAACCCTGAAAACACTGGGGATGAGACTACACCCCTAAATTCTCAGTCATAATATGTGCAAAGTTCCAATGAGGACAACTGGAAGACCAATATGAACCAGGATTTGAGCCACATGGGTTAGAAACCAACAAATCCTCAATTCTAGTCACAGCTGTCCTGGTCTACAGCATCAACACCCAAGACACATGATTATTTGAACAAATCAGACCATGTTTCCTGCTCCTTTCCTCTACCTCCACCAAAGAAATGAAAACCAAAAAAAAACTATATTTGCCAGATTATTCCTCTACTCACCACCCCTCACATTCGAAACAGAGCTAGGGTCACAATGTTAACACTGTTTGGTTGGTTCATGTCTGTTTCTCCATCTTTAAAAGGGGATGGCTGCTACTTTCCTAGCATCTAAGAATTTATTGTAAGTCATCCCGAAGAATTTCTTAGGTCCTCCACCAATACCATCAGCCTCATCAAACCAAGTCAGTTAATTTTGCCAGAATCTTTAACAACACACCTACAAGGGAAAGATGATGTAGGAAGAAAGGCTCCAGGACAGTCCACAAGGTACCACAGACAGCCTGAAACCCATGGTGATTCTCTTGACCATGGCCTTGGCAGTTTCGGGTAGCCAGGAGAGAGAAGACCAGGCCTATGGAAGTCAGGAGTCAGCAACGATCGAACATCCACTTACCTGGAGGACAGACACAGTCCATCGGTGCTTCTCGAACTGTCCGGAGCTTGACTGGTCCCTCCATCTTCTGAACCAGGAAGAAAAGGGGGGAAAAATACGGATGAGTTTTGGAGCGGAGAGGGTAGAAGTGGAAAAACAGCAAAAAACAACATATTTGAAAGATCTACAGTGGTGGTGTTGATGCTTTCAAGAACAGTTTTGTAAAGGTCATTAAATTCTACAGGCAGTTTTAGAATGGGAGGAGAAACAGAAATAAACATTAAGCAATTACTTGGGAGTCCCTGAATAGAAGATGACAGGTTTCAGCTTTGTTAACAACATTTTCAAATACAAATCCAGGAATGACAAAGGGATCCGGTAGTCCCTGGCGTGAAGATAGGAGGGCAGAGCAGAGAGAGGCCAGGTAGGGCCAATCAAAACTCGCTCTTGAACATCTTTCCCTGCTCCAGAGACCACCCCTATCCAACCCCAGGAAGCCCCAGAGGCCCCTTGGCTGCAGCCCCTCCCAGCCCACTGGCTTCAGACCCAATGGTCCAGGGCTAATCCACCCTGATGACATTTTCCTTTCTTCTTACCAGTGGGGATCCTTGGCCTAGAAAATTTAGATCAGTACAATTTAACCAGAGTCTCTACACATGCCCAGCCCTGTGCTAGATTTGGGTGAAGGGAAAAGAACTACCACAGAAATGTAGTCAAAAGTCACAGCTCTGCTATTATGACAACTCACAGTACAGCCCTGGCATAATCATCACCTTATGTGACACTCGGGTAACCTCTGGGGCATGAATTATTGTCCCTGCCTCACAGACAGGGGATACAAACTTGGAAAAAATAAGAAATTAATCCGCAATCCCAAATCTAGGTTTAGGGGAGTGAAGCAATTGGCCCATAATCCCCAAACTAGCCAAGACTTGAGTCCTGACAAGAATATACAAAGTATTAACCTTTCCCTAGGGAAAAACAAAACAAAAACAAAAAACAAAAAATATTCCTAAAAGCAAAACAAAGCAAATCCCAAATGTGTTAACTTGAGTTAAAAATGCATACTACCACTAAAAGGGTTACTTAAGGTTCAAACCTAAAAATGTAATTTTTCTCAATAAAAAACATAGTAAAAATGTAAATACAAACACCTGGAAAATAGCACAACAAACAAAGAAAATGTAATTTTGGAATCACTGTTTTAGAGGAGGTGAGAAGGCACTCCCAGTCTTGAGCCCTTGATCACCAAGCCTGGAATTTTCACATAAGAAGGGGCTGAACAGGGAATTCCCTGGAGATCCAGTGGTTATAACGGACTCCAGGCCGAGGGCCTGGGTTCAGTCACTGGGCAGGGAACTAGGATCGCAGAAGCCGTGCGGCATGGCCATGAATGAATACATAAATGAATAAATAAGAAAATAAATAAATACATAAGAATGGGCTGAACAGCCCAGGACCAGGAGCCTGAAATAAAAAAATGTAACCAGGGGAGGCTCTGGCCCCTGCAAAGTACTTCCAAGTTCCACCGCCACTCCAATCTGCCAGCCTTGCCCTCAATTTCCAGATGGGCCACAGAGGCTGATACTGACAAGAGATGGAGTTAAGGCCAAGGATTTAGAGAACTGGAGGATGTACGATTTGGAACCTTGTGGTGGAGGTGTTTGTGAAAGCGGTACCACAACAGAACTTTTCTATCCCCCCCATACCTCTTAAACCCCCCCAAGGCCTTGGTTTGTCCCAGAAATCAGAACCTGGCTAGGCCTCTTGGCCCTGGGCTCTCAGCTCCTGTCCAGACCCACACCTGCCACTCACTCCTGCTTAAGCCTGGGGCAATCTTCCCTAGAAATGCCCACCGGGACCAGAGCCACCCTGCAAGCAGTCTGGGCTGGCCCTCAGCCTCCATAGGTACCCCCCGCAGCTGCCACAGGTTCCTACCAGGCGGGTGAGACACAGCAGCAGCAGATACCACCCCCACCACCACCCAACCCCAGGCCATGTGCACTGGAGTCTGGAGCATCCAAGCCATGCCCATCCTCACTGTACTGGAATGCTGCAGTAGGTGCCTGCAAGGCAGGTGTGAGCAGGACCTCGGAACTCACTTTTCCCCATTATACTGGCAGGTACAATTACAGATTTCAAAATTCACTTGGAAAAAGAATCCAGCCTTCTAATTTAAGCCAGTCAATTTGTATGAGAAGCTCTCAGCTGTTTTTATCATTTCTAGAAAGACTAGAAGCTACGCTAATTTCCTTTTTTAAAAAAAATAACAAAAGCATTTAATGCTAAAAAACAATTCGCTTTCAACAATTACTCTCACATCTGGGCGGCTCCCCTAAGGGGAAGGGGGCTTTATCAATTACTGATAGGAAATACAATTACTTTTAAGCTACTCTTATCTTCAAACAAAAACTAAACAGAAAACTATTCAAGAAAGGAAAAAACGTATTGTTAATGCTAGTAGATGGGATCATAAATAACTGATTGAGTTTTTGTTTCATTATTTATTCTAACTCCTTTTATGCATTTGTTTTTTCTGGATTAGATAGTGAATCTGCAAAGCTTTATCTTAGTCCTCTATCCTTCCCCCCACCCCCACCCCCACCCCCAACTCTGGAGTTGGAACGCCCCTACTAGGAACACAAAGTGAAATGTCTGTATTAGAAACCCAGTCCCGTGATCTTTATTTCTTTATTATTTTTTTTAATTCTAAGAAAATATTCTTCTGTGTCCTGGTTTGTAAAAATGATCCAAAAGCCTCAACTTTCTACATTCAATTATCTGGCAGCACCCCTAGCATCTGCAAACAATATGGTCCTGGTTTTACAAATGCAAACAAGTCCTGACTCCAAAAGGAAATAAAGAAGGAGTTTCCGAGAAATGACGGGAGACTCTGGGAGTGTTGCCTCCAGAAGTAGTAAGAAGGAGAACTTGGAGTTGGGGGGACAAGAGCTGAGAGAAAACTAATCAGAGAAAATCATGCTTTCCAGAAAAGCATTACATGGTCAGATGATAAATTTATCAATGATCTGTTGAAGCATTAATCTCAAACTCTTCACCAGATATTTGATCACATCCCTGAACAGCTGTATTTTGATGAAATATAGATTAATATACAAAAAAGGATGTAACGTTTTATTTCTGCAAAATGCTACAGATAAAGCCACAAAGACATTCCTATCCTTTGACAGAAAATTCCTACTCTAGGGAGTATATCCCAAGGAAATAAATCATCAGGAGCAAAAGAATGATATTCATGAAGTTGTGCCACAAAACAGTGGGAGTACTTTAGTGAAGGATGGTGAATCCCCTTCATGAAACTGTCATATCTTCATCAAAAATCATTATGAAGACTATGTAGCAACAAGGAAAAATGTTTATGATACAATAAATAATGTTTACATATGTGTAAATGTGCAGGAGTGGGATGGCAGCAATTACCAAAACATCAACCCACTTGGGTGCAGGGATTACAGTGATTTACTTCTTTAAAGTTCTTTCCATGTTGTAATATCATCTCAGTGAAAAAAAAAAATCCTGGGGAGGAGAAAAGCCAAAATGAAGCCCTAAAATCTCCCTGCCTAGGGCAATTTTTGAATGACAGACAGATGATTCTGTCTCCTCAGGAAGCCGTAACTAACTCCAGGATCAACCCGGATAATACACACAGGCACCACAAACACCAGAGGAGGACTTGCGGAGGATCAATCCTGCCCTGCTGCAGTCACATCCTCTCTGCCTTCTTTCCATCCTCTGTAGGGAAGGGCCCATGTGTACATTCTTATGGCCACTAGCAACACAAGACGGCAGCATTTCCTGGCCTCTTTAATATTCTTTTTTCATATCCCACCATGGTGATGATGAGGATAGCAAATATAAAGTATTATTATCATCAAGTTTATTGATTACTTCTATGTGCCAGGCACTGTGCCAACAACTGTTATCTTCTTGAGTCCTCCATAGAACCCCCATGAGGCTAGGAATATTGTTTTTATACTCATTTACAGATGAGAAAATTGAGATTTAGGGCAATATAAGTGTCAGGACTGGACTTGAATCCTGGTATCAACTAACTTCAAACACAAAGTAAAAGAACCTCTGCTTACCAGCAATTTTAATGTCTAATAAAAAGAGTTGCTATAAAAAAATCCAGGCCATAGAAAACTGTAGGGACGGAAATTAGGTCAGTGGTTGCCAAAGGTTGAGGGAGTAGGAGGAATGAAACACAAGGAGACTCATGGAGGAGCTGTGAGGTGATGGAACTGTTCTGCATGATACTGGGGTGATGGATATACTCCAAGCATTTGTCAAAAACTATTGGATCATACATCACAATGAGGAAACTTTAATGGATACAAATTTTAAAAAATATCCAGGATGCTGGAAAATCCCAGGGTGGAATGCAGGCTGAAACAAATGAATATAACTATATTAAGATTACATGACATAACCTCACTGAAGGTAGTGGGGAAAAACATGTAACTGACCTAAGTCACTTTGCAAAATACTGTTTCAACTGAGACCTGTAAGGCTGAAGACCAAAGGAACTGTCCATAAATGCTGTACTCTGGTAGGTATAGTTGTTTCACACAGGGGTACAGGGTAGCAATTTTGAAATTACTATACATATATATTGGGGTTGAACAAGTGAGTAAATAAACTATGGGTAATGAGAGCCTGGTTTCTCACTGTCCAAGAAAGAAGTTATAAATAAGCAAAGGGGGAAGCTGGATTAGTCAGAGACATTACTATGAGGTCATGTTTATGTTATGTACACAGACAGATGCATACAGAAATAATTACAGGACCCGGAGGAAGATGGCGGAAGAGTAAGACACGGAGATCACCTTCCTCCCCACAGATACATCAGAAATTCATCTACACGTGGAGCACCTCCTACAGAACACCTACTGAACGCTGACAGAAGACCTCAGACCCCCCAAAAGGCAAGAAACTCCCCACATACCTGGGTAGGGCAAAAGAAAAAAGAATAAACAGAGACAATAGGATAGGGATGGGACCTGCACCAGCGGGAGGGAGCCGTGAAGGAGGAAAGGTTTCCACACACTACAAGCCCCTTCGCGGGCGGAGACTGCAGGTGGCAGAGGGGGAAAGCTTTGGAGTAGCGGAGGAGAGCACAGCAACAGGGGTGTGGAGGGCAAAGCGGAGAGATTCCGGCACAGAGGATAGGTGCCCTCAGGCACACACCAGCCCGAGAGGCTTGTCTGCTTGGCCTCCGGGGTGGGCGGGGCTGGGAGCTGAGGCTCGGGTATCAGCTTTCAGTCGGAGCGCAGGGAGAGGACTGGGGCTGGCGGCAGGAAGAGAGCCTGAAGGGGTTGGTGCACCATGGCTAGCCCGGAGGGAGTCTGGGGAAAGGGTCTGGAGCTGCCGAAGTGTCAAGAGACTTTTTTCCCTTTTGTTTCCTGGTGCGCGAGGAGAGGGCATTAAGAGGGCTGCTTGGGGAAGCGCTGGAGACAGGCGCGATCCACGGCTAAAGGCGCGGACCTCGGAGACGGGCGTGGGACGCTGGGGCTGCTGCTGCCGCCCCCGCTGCGGGGCCTGTGTGCGAGCGCGGGTCACTGTCCGCCCTGCCTTCCGGGGGGCCTGTGCACCCCGCCACTGCCGGGGTCCCGGGACCTGGGGACGGCTTTCCCGGGAAAGCGCACGGAGCGCCTCGGACTGCTGCAACGTCACGCCGGCCTCTGCCGCCGCAGGCCCGCCCCACACTGCACGCCCCTTCCTCCCCTCTGCCTGAGTGAGCCAGAGCCCCCGAATCAGCGGCTCCTTTAAACCCGTCCTGCCTGAGCGAAGAACGGACGCCCTCCAGCGACCTACGTGCAGAGGCCGGGCCAGGTCCAAGGCTGAGACCTGGGAGCTGTGAGAGCAGAGACAGGGAAATCTCTCTGTGCAGCCTCGGAGGCAGTGGATTAAAGCTCCACGGCCCATTTGATGTGCCCTGCGTCTGTGGAGTGCATAAATGGACAGCGAATCATCCCACATTGAGGAAGTGGACTTTGAGGACAAGATTTAAGACTTTCCCCCCTTTTCCTCTTTTTACAACGAATTATCCCAAATTAAGGAGGTGGACTTAGAGAGCAAGATTTCAGACTTCTCGCCCTTTTCCTCTTTTTACAACAAATTATCCCAAATTGAGGAGGTGGACTTGGAGAGCAAGATTTTTGATTTTCCCCCCTGCTCTCTTTTTGTGAATGTGTATGTGTAATCTTCTGTGCAAGAGTCTCTCTGTATAGTTTTGTTTCCACCATATGTCCCAGGGTTCTATCTGTCCGTTTTATTTTCAATAATTACTTTTTAATTTTAATAACGCTACTATATTTCATACTTTATTCTACTTTACTTTACCTGCTCTTCCTTTTTTTTCATACCTTCCCTTCCTCCCTCCCTCCCTCCCTCCACTCCTCCTTTCCTTCTTTTTCTTTCCTCCCTCCCACCCTCCCACCTTTCTTCTTTCCACTTTCTTTTCCTTTCCTTCCTCCCTCCCTCCCTCCTGTCTTTCTTTCTTTCTTTCCTCCCTCCCTCCCTCCCTCCCTTCTTCCATTCACTCTTCCTTTTGCTTTCATTCCTCCCTCCCTCCCTCCTCTCTTTCTTTCTTTCTTTCCAACCTCCCTCCCTCCCTCCCTCCTTTCTTTCTTTGTTCCTTCCTTCCTTCCTTTCTTCCCTTCTTCCTTTCTTTCCCTCTCTCTTTCTTTCTTCTACTAATTCTTTCTTTCTACTTTTTCTCCCTGTTATTCTGAGCCGGGTGGATGAAAGGCATTTGGTGCAGCAGCCAGGAGTCAGTGCTGTGCCTCTGAAGTGGGAGAGCCAACTTCAGGACACGGGTCCACAAGAGACCTTCCAGCTCCACATAATATCAAGCAGCGAAAATCTCCCAGAGATCTCCATCTCAGCACCAGCACCCAGCTTCAGTCAACGACCAGCAAGCTACAGTGCTGGTCACCCTATGCCAAGCAACTAGCAAGGCAGGAACACAACCCCACCCATTAGCAGAGAGGTTGCCTAAAAACATAATAAGGCCACAGGCACCCCAAAACACACCACCAGACGTGGACCTGTCCACCAGAAAGACAAGATCGAGCCTCAACCACCAGAACACAGGCATTAGTCCCCCCCACCAGGAAGCCTACACAACCTACTGAAACAACCTTAGCCACTGGGGACAGACACCAAAAACAACGGGAACTACGAATCTGCAGCCTGCAAAAAGGAGACCCCAAACACAGTAACATAAGCTAAATGAGAAGACAGAAAAACACACAGCAGGTGAAGGAGCAAGATAAAAACCTACCAGACCTAACAAATGAAGAGGTAATAGGCAGTCTACCTGAAAAAGAATTCAGAATAATGATAGTAAAGATGATCCAAGATTCTATTTCCAAGATCCAAAATCTTGGAAATAGAATAGACAAAATGCAAGAAACAGTTAACAAGGACCTAGAAGAACTAAAGGTGAATCAAGCATCGATTAAAAACACAATAAATGAAATGAAAAATACTCTAGATGGGATCAATAGCAGAATAACTGAGGCAGAAGAACGGATAAGTGAGGTGGAAGATAAAATAGTGGAAATAACTACTGCATAGCAGAATAAAGAAAAAAGAATGAAAAGAACAGAGGACAGTCTCAGAGACCTCTGGGACAACATTAAGCACACCAACATTCGAATTATAGGGGTTCCAGAAGAAGAAGAGAAAAAGAAAGGGACTGAGAAAATATTTGAAGAGATTATAGTTGAAAACTTCCCTAATATGGGAAAAGAAATAGTTAATCAAGTCCAGGAGGCACAGAGAGTCCCATACAGGATAAATCCAAGGAGAAATACGCCAAGACACATATTAATCAAACTGTCAAAAATTAAACACAAAGAAATCATATTAAAAGCAGCAAGGGAAAAACAACAAATAACACACAAGGGAATCCCCATCAGGTTAACAGCTGATCTCTCAGCAGAAACTCTACAAGCCAGAAGGGAGTGGCAGGACATATTTAAAGTGATGAAGGAGAAAAAAGTGCAACCAAGATTACTCTACCCAGCAAGGATCTCATTCAGATTTGATGGAGAAATTAAAACCTTTACAGACAAGCAAAAGCTGAGAGAGTTCAGCACCACCAAACCAGCTTTACAACAAATGATAAAGGAACTTCTCTAGGCAAGAAACACAACAGAAGGAATATATCTACAATAACAAACCCAAAGCAATTAAGGAAATGGGAATAGGAACATACATATCAATAATTACCTTAAATGTAAATGGACTAAATGCTCCCACCAAAAGACACAGAGTGGCTGAATGGATACAAAAACAAGACCCATATATATGCTGTCTACAAGAGACCCACTTCAGACCTAGAGACACATACAGACTGAAAGTAAGGGGATGGAGAAAGATATTCCATGCAAATAGAAATCAAAAGAAAGCTGGAGTAGCAATTCTTATATCAGACAAAATAGACTTTAAAATAAAGACTATTAGAAGAGACACAGAAGGACACTACATAATGATAAAGGGATCGATCCAAGAAGAAGATATAACAATTGTAAATATTTATGCACCCAACATAGGAGCACCTCAATACATAAGGCAAATACTAACAGCCATAAAAGGGGAAATCGACAGTAACACAATCATAGTAGGGGACTTTAACACCCCACTTTCACCAATGGACAGATTATCCAAACTGAAAATAAATAAGGAAACACAAGCTTTAAATGATACATTAAACAAGATGGACCTAGTTGATATTTATAGGACATTCCATCCAAAAACAACAGAATACACATTTTTCTCAAGTGCTCATGGAACATTCTCTAGGATAGATCATATCTTGGGTCACAAATCAAGCCTTGGTAAATTTAAGAAAATTGAAATTGTATCAACTATCTTTTCCGACCACAGTGCTATGAGACTAGATATCAATTACAGGAAAAGATCTTTAAAAAATACAAACACATGGAGGCTAAACAATACACTACTCAATAACGAAGTGATCACTGAAGAAATCAAAGAGGAAATTAAAAAATACCTAGAAACAAATGACAATGGAGACACGACGAGCCAAAACCTATGGGACGCAACAAAAGCAGTTCTAAGGGGGAAGTTTATAGCAATACAATCCCACCTTAAGAAACAGGAATCATCTCGAGTAAAGAACGTGACCCTGCACCTAAAGCAATTAGAGAAAGAAGAACAAAAAAACCCCAAAGTTAGCAGAAGGAAAGAAATCATAAAGATCAGATCAGAAATAAATGAAAAAGAAATGAAAGAAACGATAGCAAAGATCAACCAAACTAAAAGCTAGTTCTTTGAGAAGATAAACAAAATTGACAAACCATTAGCCAGACTCATCAAGGAAAGAAGGGAGAAGACTCAAATCAATAGAATTAGAAATGAAAAAGGAGAAGTAACAACTGACACTGCAGAAATACAAAGGATCATGAGAGATTACTACAAGCAACCCTATGCCAATAAAATGGACAACCTGGAAGAAATGGACAAATTCTTAGAAATGCACAACCTGCCAAGACTGAATCAGGAAGAAATAGAAAATATGAATAGACCAAATACAAGCACTGAAATTGAAACTGTGATTAAAAATCTTCCAACAAACAAAAGCCCAGGACCACATGGCTTCACAGGCGAATTCTATCAAACATTTAGAGAAGAACTAACACCCATCCTTCTCAAACTCTTCCAAACAATATCAGAGGAAGGAACACTCCCAAACTCATTCTACGAGGCCACCATCACCTTGATACCAAAACCAGGCAAAGATGTCACAAAGAAAGAAAACTACAGGCCAATATCACTGATGAACAGAGATGCAAAAATCCTCAACAAAATACTAGCAAACAGAATCCAACAGCACATTAAAAGGATCATACACCATGACCAAGTGGGGTTTATTCCAGGAATGCAAGGATTCTTCAATATATGCAAATCAATCAATGTGATACACCATATTAACAAGTTGAAGGAGAAAAACCATATGATCATCTCAATAGATGCAGAGAGAGCTTTCGACAAAATTCAACACCAATTTATGATAAAAACCCTGCAGAAAGCAGGCATAGAGGGAACTTTCCTCAACATAATAAAGGCCATATATGACAAACCCACAGCCAATGTTGTCCTCAATGGTGAAAAACTGAAACCATTTCCACTAAGATCAGGAACAAGACAAGGCTGCCCACTCTCACCACTCTTATTCAACTTAGCTTTGGAAGTTTTAGCCACAGCAATCAGAGAAGAAAAGGAAATAAAAGGAATCCAAATCGGAAAAGAAGAAGTAAAGCTGTCACTGTTTGCAGATGACATGATACTATACATAGAGAATCCTAAATATGCTACCAGAAAACTACTAGAGCTAATCAATGAATTTGGTAAAGTAGCAGGATACAAAATTAATGCACAGAAATCTCTTGCATTCCTGTACACCATTGATGAAAAATCTGACAATGAAATCAAGAAAACACTCCCATTTACCATTGCAACAAAAAGAATAAAATATCTAGGAATAAACATACCTAAGGAGACAAAAGACCTGTATGCAGAAAATTATAAGACACTGATGAAAGAAATTAAAGATGATACAAATAGATGGAGAGATATACCATGCTCCTGGATTGGAAGAATCAATATTGTGAAAATGACTCTACTACCCAAAGCAATCTACAGGTTCAATGCAATCCCTATCAAACTACCACTGGCATTTTTCACAGAACTAGAACAAAAAATTTCAAAATTTGTTTGGAAAAACAAAAGACCCCGAATAGCCAAAGCAATCTTGAGAACGAAAAACGGAGCAGGAGGAATCAGGCTCCCTGACTTCAGACTATACTACAAAGCTACAGTAATCAAGACAGTGTGGTACTGGCATAAAAACAGAAAGGTACATAAATGGAACAGGATAGAAAGCCCAGAGATAAACCCACGCACATATGGTCAACTTATCTTTGATAAAGGAGGCAGGAATGTACAGTGGAGAAAGGACAGCCTCTTCAATAAGTGGTGCTGGGAAGACTGGACAGGGAAAAGTAAAAGTATGAGATTAGATCATTCCCTAACACCATACACAAAAATAAGCTCAAAATGGATGAAAGACCTAAATGTAAGGCCAGAAAGTATCAAACTCGTAGAGGAAAACATAGGCAGAACCCTCTATGACATAAATCACAGCAAGATCCTTTTGGACCCACCTCCTAGAGAAATGGAAATAAAAACAAAGATAAAGAAATGGGACCTAATGAAACTTCAAAGCTTTTGCACAGCAAAGGAAACCATAAACAAGACCAAAAGAGAACCCTCAGAATGGGAGAAAATATTTGCAAATGAAGCAACTGACAAAGGATTAATCTCCAAAATTTATAAACAGCTCATGCAGCTCAATAGCAAAAAAACAAACAACCCAATCCAAAAATGGGCAGAAGACTTAAATAGGTATTTATCCAAAGAAGATATACAGACTGCCAAGAAACACATGAAAGAATGCTCAACATCATTAATCATTAGAGAAATGCAAATCAAAACTACAATGAGATATCATCTCACACCAGTCAGAATGGCCATCATCAAGAAATCTAGAAACAATAAATGCTGTAGAGGGTGTGCAGAAGAGGGAACACTCTTGCACTGCTGGTGGGAATGTGAATTGGTACAGCCACTATGGAGAACAGTATGGAGGTTCCTTAAAAAACTACCAATAGAACTACCATATGACCCAGCAATCCCACTACTAGGCATATACCCTGAGAAAACCACAATTCAAAAAGAGACATGTACCAAAATGTTCATTGCAGCTCTATTCACAATATCCCGGAAATGGAAACAACCTAAGTGTCCATCATCGGATGAATGGATAAAGAAGATGTGGCACATATATACAATGGAATATTACTCTGCCGTAAAAAGAAACGAAACTGAGCTATTTGTAATGAGGTGGATAGACCTAGAGTCTGTCATACAGAGTGAAGTAAGTCAGAAAGAGAAAGACAAATACCGTATGCTAACACATATATATGGAATTAAAAAAAAAAGTCATGAAGAACCTAGGGGTAAAACGGGAATAAAGACACAGACCTACTTGAGAATGGACTTGAGGATATGGGGATGGGGAAGGGTAAGCTGTGACAAAGCGAAAGAAAGGAATGGACATATATACACTACCAAACATAAGGTAGATAGATAGTGGGAAGCAGCCGCAGAGTACAGGGAGATCAGCTCGGTGCTTTGTGACCATCTGGAGGGGTGGGATGGGGAGGGTGGGAGGGAGGGAGATGCATGAGGGAAGGGATGTGGGAACAGATGTATATGTATGACTGATTCACTTTGTTATTAAGCAGAAACTAATAAAAAATAAAAATAAAAAATGAAATAATTACAGTTATGTGAATAGAGAGTGAATAATAATCCTAGCTGCCTGCAGAGAAGACCTACAGCCAGTGACACCCTCGTAGCAACAAGCACATTCAGCACCTAGATCTTGGTTTCTAAATATCATTCTCCAATAAAAAGAACCATGACTCCTTGGAGAAATGACTGATTCTAGACACAGGGCAGGAAAAATACAAGATAAGCCTAGAGTATCTTGCAGTGCCAGAAAATAAGGAAGTGCTTTAAAAAAGGGGGGTGGTACATCAAAGGAACAAAACCATAGCAAAAGAATTCAGAATGGTCAAAGCTGGAGCAACTTAGGCAACAAAATAAATGATGTAGTATTGAATTATAATCCAAAGAATAAATTAAATATCCATGAGTGCATACTGATATAAATGATTAGATAAATAAATAAATACATAGGGAAAAGAGACAAATCTTCCTTACAGAAGAATTCCAAGTAATATATGTAGATACTTCCCTCTCCAGGAGGTGGAGCTAAATTCCCCTCTCCTTGAGTATGGCCTGGACTTAGTGACCTACTTCCAAAATGTAGAGGAGGGAAAGGAAAACAGTAACTTTATAATGGAGAAATCTAGCAGATACCACTTTAATCAAGTGATCAAGGTTAATGTCACCAGTGATAGGTCATGTTGACATCATAGACCACTGACATGATGTCATGATAGTGTCAATCCACCTCAGTGGTATTCTTCCCAAACACTAGTAACCCAGTCTAATCATGAGAAACATCAGACTAGCCCAAATTCAGCAACATTCTACACAATACCTGACCAATATGTCTTAAAATTGTCAGTCATAAAACACAAGGAAAGACTGAGGAGGAGACATGACCACTAAATACAATGTGGTCTCCTGGGTGGGATCCTGGAATAGGAAAAGGACATTAGAAGAAAAACTGGTGAGAAGATCTAAATAAAGTCTGTAGTTCACATTAAAAATGGATAGCAGAATTACAAAGTCATTTACCACTGATTAAGATATAACTTTATTCTTTTGTATAACAGATTATTCTTTTTTTTTTTTTTTTTTTTGCGGTACGCGGGCCTCTCACTCCTGTGGCCTCTCCCGTTGCGGAGCACAGGCGCCGGACGCACAGGCTCAGCGGCCATGGCTCACGGGCCCAGCCACTCCGCGGCACGTGGGATCCTCCCGGACCGGGGCACGAACTCGTGTCCCCTGCATCGGCAGGCGGACTCTCAACCACTGCACCACCAGGGAAGCCCCAGATTATTCTTTTTTAAAAAAATTAAGGTCAAACTCACATAGCATAAAATTAACCATTTTAACGTGGACAATTCAGTGGCCTTTAGGGGATTCATAATGTTGGGCAACCACCCCTTTTATGTAGTTCCCTCTATCTAGTTCCAACACCTTACCTTTACTCCAAGAGGAAATCCTGTACCCATCAAGCAATAGCTTCCCTTTCCTCCCTCCGCCCAGCCACCAATCTGCTTTCTGTCTCTATGGATTAACCTATTTTGGATATTTCATATAAATAGAATCACACAGTATGTGACCTTTGGTGTCTGGTTTCTTTCACTTAGCAAAATGTTTTTGAGATTCATTCACTTTGTATCATGTATCAGTATCTCATTCTTTTTTACAGCTTAATAGTACTACATTGTATGTACATACCACAATTTGTTTATCCATATATTCCTTGATGAACATGTGGGCTGTTTCCACCTTCTGGCTATTGTGAATAGTGCTGCTATGAACATAAGTGGACGTGCATGCATTGTTTTAATACCTGTTTTCAATTCTTTTGGGTATATACCTAGGAGTGGAATTGTTGGGTCATATGATAATTCCATAGTGAACATTTTGAAGACCCACCAAAATTTTCCACAGTGGCTGAACCATTTGACATCCCCACCAGCAGTGGATGAGGGTTCCAATTTCTCTCCATCCTCACCAACAGATCCTATTGGATGGGAAGCTGTATCTCATTATGGGTTTGACTTGCATTTCTCTAATGACGAATGATGCTGAGCACATTTTCATGTACTTGTTGACCATCTGTATATCTTGTTTGAAGAAATGTCTGTTCAAGCCCCTTGTCTATTGTTAAATTGGATTGTTTGTCTATTTGTTGATGAGCTCTAAGAGTTCTTTATATATCTGGATACTACATCCTCATCAGATATATGATTTGCAAATATTTTCTCATATAATAGATCCATTCTTGATCAGAATTCTAACCACCTCCAACTGACACACAATATGAGAGTGTGAAAATCATCTTGACAACTGGAGGTGACGGGAGTGCCCATGGCTTCATGCTCGTCTTCACACTAGTCTTCTTTTTTTCACGTTAACCTTTATTGAAATCTTGCTAGATGAATAGTGGGTTATTGTTACTCATGAATTTGACCTGGTTCTTTTTAGTTAATAGTAATTATATTCATTTTCCATTGTTGCATAACAGATTTCCACCAAATCAGCAGTTTAAAACAACACAAATTTACTATCTTACAGTATTTGTGATCAGAAGTCTAGACACAGATGAACTTGGTTCTCTGCTCAGACTCTCATGAGGCTAAAGTCAATGTGTCATCTGAGGGTTTCTAGAGCTCTGGGTCCTCTTTCAAACCCATGTGGTTCCTGTGGTCTGAGGCTCCCATTCTCTTTCTAACTGCTGGCCAGAGGCCATTCACAGTTCCTTGCCATGTGGTCCCCTCCACACACCCTCTCATGCTTCAAGGAAGGGTCCAGTCTTTTTTAAGGACTCACCTAATTAAGTCAGGCCCACCAAGGATAACCTTTTTAACGTAACTCAATCATAGGTTGAGTAACTCAATCATATCATCATAATCACAGGTTCTGCCTACACTCATGGGGAGGGAGTTAGGCAAGGTGTGTACAGCAAGGGGTGGTAATCTTGGGAGCGATCTTAGAATTCCACCTGTCAGAGCATTGTATCACAGTTAATTTTTTACTTTTGACAAACATACTATGGTTATGTACATAGGTACATAATATGTTTCTATACAACTAAAGTTATTCCAAAAAATTTAAAAGGCAACATCATGGATTTCAACTTTCAGGCAAGATGGAGTAGCAATGACTAGATTTACATAGGTACATAGGTACAATGTGTTTCTATAAATCTATAATTATTACCCCAAATTTTAAAGGTCACATTATGGTTTTCTACTTCCAGGCAAGAGGGAGTAGTAATGACTAGATTCACTCTCCTGCCCAAATAATATCAAAAACCCAAACAAAAATAGAAAGTCCACAAATAAGATATATGAAGCAATGGTTTTGAAGATACAGGGATCAAGCAAGGAAAGAGACTGATCCTCAGAGACACAGAAGACGACTGCTCTGGCTTCCTGCCTGGAGAGAGTTTCCAGGATGTGGCACAGGGAGAGGAAATACAGGTGGAAACTGGCAACTGTGAGTGCAGGGATGCCAAGGTAGTTAGAGTTTTCAGAGCAGAGGACCTGGTAGGTGAGAGCTGCACACAGAGAACCATGGAGACCTTCAAGGGTCCTCACGGGGTATTCCACAGAGGGTTGATCAGCACGTGTGTGAAGAAAAAACCTGAAGCCAGGGAAAGGATTAGAGGGAACAGTGCCCAGCTCTCACACAGGGATGGGAAGAGCATCTGTTCAGACGCTGAGTAGGGTACCAAGAAGGGTCCTGCCTCAGTGGTAGGGAATAATCAACCCTACATTAAATATAGTTCTGATTCCACCTAATGGATCTAAAAACAAGATCCAAAAGGATCAAACTATTACAAGTAACATCTACGACATAACAAAGCTCATGAATATTGATAGAAATATAAAAATATCCAGCACCCAAAGAGGTAAAATTCATAAATGTCTGGCATATAATCAGAAATTACCAGCAGGAAAATAGACCCCATAATGAGCAGAAAAATCAATTAACTGAAAATGACCCACAACTGCCATAGGTGTTAGAATTAGCACATGAGGACCTTAAAACAAGAAATATACCTGCATAGTGTATGCTCAAAAGGTTAAGTAGAGAGATCAAAGATATTAAATGACCTGAACTGAAATTCTAGAGATGAAAGCTATCATGTCTGAGATGGAAAATAAGGTAGAAAGGATTAATGGAAGATTAAACATTGCAGAGGAAAAGATTAGTAAACAGCAATAGAAACTCTCCAAAATGAACACAGAGGGAAATTCTTATTTTAAAAAGAAAGCATGTCAGTGAACTTTGGGATTCAAGTGGCCTAATACGTGTGTAATTGCAGTCCCAAGGGAGAGGAGAAAAAGAGCAGAACAGAAAAAAATATTTGAAGAAGAAATGGCCAAGAAGTTTTTCAAATTTTGATGAAAACTACAAACTCACAGATTCAAGACTCTTAATGAAACTTAAGCAAAATAAACATGAAGAAAACTACACCAAGCCATATCATAATTGAATTGCTTAAAACCAGGGATAAAGAGAAAATCTTAAAAGCGGCCAAAGAAAAAAGACATTATATGAACAAATGAAACTCGCATACACTGCTGATGGGAACGTAAAATGGTACAATGTTTTTGAACAATGGTTTGGCAGTTTCTTAAAAAGTTAATCACACATCTATCAGATACTCAACCATTCCATTCCAAAGTATTATACTCAAGAGAAATGAAAGTATATTCCATACAAAAACTTGTACATGAATGTTCATGGATGTTTATTTGTAACAGCCTCAAACTGGAAATAACAAAAATATCCATTAACAGCTGAATGGATAAACAAATTGTGGTATAGCCATATAATAATAGTAATGAAAAAGAATGAACTAACAATGTATGCAAAAGAATCAAAGAAACTCTCAATAATTATACTGAGTGAAGGAAACCAGGCTCCCCTCCCCCCACAAAGAATACATACTGTGTGATTCCATTCCTTCAAAAATCTTAAAAAGAGGAACGCTAATTAATTGTGTAGGAATCAGCAATACGTGCATGGCAGGTGGGAAAGAATGGAAGGGAGAGAATTCAAGGAGGGAAGAGGAAAGTTTTGAGGGTCATGGACATGTTCATCTGTGGGGATTTCACAGGTGTACACATATGTCAAAATGTAGCAAATTACACATTTCAAATATGTGGAGTTCAGTGAACTTCAAGTATAATCCAACAAAAGCCAAAGGACAAGGGCACCCAGGTCCTGGCTCCCACAGGCTTGGCCGGCTGGTGGGGCAGGCATCCTGGGCTCAGGAAACAGCAGTTCACGACTCTGAGCCTCAGCTTC
Organism: Mesoplodon mirus; assembly: GCF_964341445.2. Taxonomy (NCBI): domain Eukaryota; kingdom Metazoa; phylum Chordata; class Mammalia; order Artiodactyla; family Ziphiidae; genus Mesoplodon; species Mesoplodon mirus. The sequence goes on along the minus strand of NC_138980.1, from coordinate 24,166,390 downwards.
CACCTCGGTGTCAGGTAAACGTCACAGCTGAGCCAGGTGAAGACAACCAGTGAGACCAGCTAGCCCAAACCAGGCATTTGGCAGGAGCTCAGAAACTTTTCTCTTAGGAATGTGGGTATAATCAGTGACTCCCATTGGCATGCTGAGTGACTGACTCTCTTCTAAACCACATCGGCAAACATTTCCTTAAAGGTCCCTGTTCAGTCCCAAAATACAGAAGTATGTTTTCAAAAGTTTGGTCTGCAAGCAAAATGCAAGTCTTCAGTAATCGTTAATTCATGTTCCCATTCATTATTTTTGAAGGACACACACATGACTTCCCATCAGAACCCGCTTTCTAAGGTTCATCACACTGGCCTGACAGAAAGAAATCCCATCAACAGCCATGGGAGGGGAATGAACAGTTTCCATCATGGCTTCTTCTTTTTTTTTTAAAGCCATACAGAGCGCCTTGTGGGATCCTAGTTCCCCAACCAGGGATTGAACCTGGGCCCTCAGCAGTGAGAGTGTAGAGGCCTAACCACTGGACTGCCAGGGAATTCCCTCCAGCATGGCTTCTGACATGTTGAGGAGAGCCCTCAGGCTGCTCCCATGTGTGGCCTCCAAGCCTCGTCCATGCCACAGCCCAGCTGCCATGTCAGGCCTGCCTGAATCCCCACACTGGGCTCCACCTGTTCCTGCTGACCCCTGCCCTCTTCATCCTGCCCACAGTGAATGTCTGGAGTTTCCCTGATGTGTCAAGTCCGATTAGATGGTGGTATGGGCTGAATCGTGTCCCCCGCCAAAATTCATGTGTTGTAGTCCTAACCCCTGATCCTTCAGAATGTGGCTGTATTTGGGATAGGGTTTTTAAAGAGGTAATTAAGTTAAACTGAGGTCACTAGGGTGGGTCGTAATCCAATATGAATGCTGTCCTCTTTTTTTCTTTTCTTTTTTTTCGCGGTATGTGGGCCTCTCACTGTTGTGGCTTCTCCCGTTGTGGAGCACAAGCTCCAGTCATGCAGGCCCAGCGGCCATGGCTCACGGGCCCAGCCACTCCGCAGCATGTGGGATCTTCTAGACCGTGGCACGAACCCACATCCCCTGCATCAGCAGGCAGACTCTCAACCAGCACACCACCAGGGAAGCCACTGGTGTCCTCTTAAAAAGAGGAGATTCAGACGCAGATACACACAGAAGGAAGACCATGTGAGGACACCGGGAGAAGATGGCCATCTGCAAGCCGAGGAGAGAGGCCTCAGGAGGAACCAACCTGCTGACACCTAGATTTTGGACTTCTAGCCTTGAGAATTACGAGAAAAGAAACATCTGTTGTTTAAGCCACCCTGACTGTGGTACTTTGTTCGGGCAGCACCAGCACACTGACACAGATGGGGTCCCTCAGACACCCCGACCCCAGCCCCATGCCTCCTTCAGATTCCCCACCACCCCCAAGTGAACTGAAGTGAGAGAAGGCTGAATGGACCTGGGGCCTTGATGCCAGGCAGACAGAGAAGTTTTCACCTTACCGGCCCACAGGTGATGAGAGGCTCTGAGGGTTGACGGGGTGAGGAGAGGGAGACACCGCTGAGAATATTTAGGGAGATGGGTGAGAAGAATGCGCAGTGGTCATACCTGCCTACGGCTTGGACTCAGAGAGGCAGCACTAACTGAACAAAAGCCCAGGAAGAGATCATCAGCAGAACCAGGACCAGCTGGGCTGAGTTATCCTATGGTGCTTCTTCCAGCTCAACTCATTCAAGGCCACGCCTAAGGTGTGAGCTTCATCACAGGAGCTGGAAGGAGGAGGAGGACTGTCCCCAGGAAGGACCTGGCACTGATGTTAGCAGTCCCGGCAGCCCCGAAGCTAGGATTAGCCAAGTGGGGAGTGGTTAAGGAGGGAACTCCCAGCCCCTCACTCTCCGGGGCAGTCCTGGGAAGGGGCCTGACTGTTCCATCCTCACAGAAAAGCAGTGAAGCAGACACCATCCCCCTTTTTCCAGAGGAGGAAGTTGAGGCTTGGAAAGCCAACTGATTTATCCCAGGACATGGTGGCCAGTTTAGAGGCAGCTCCAGGCTCAAACCCAGGTCTCCCAGCTCTGGAGCAACAGCATGAGCTGTGCCAGGCCCAGTCAGGGCGTCTTCAAGGTGGGACAACTTCTGTGGGGAGGAAAGAGGTCAGGCTGGTTTCACCCTTCCCGCTTCCTTCCCAGCTCCTGTGTGCACATAAGTGTGTATACGTGCATGCAGACGCTCATACACACCCCCACACACGCACACACTTATATTCATATACACACTTAGACACATATGTGCTCTCACATGTATATACACACTCACATACAGGCAGCATGCTCACATGTGTGCATACTTGCTCTCACACGCATAAACACCCACACACATGCACACCCTTGTGCTCTCCCAGCCCTCACACTGGTTCACCCTCACACACACATACTCTAATCCCATTGCCATGTGAACTTGTCCTTTGTTCGTCTGAACCACAAGATGGGTCTGAAAACAAGATGCTGTAGGTGATAACAGCCCATACATCACACAAAAAGGCACAGTTAAATCAATGGACAGACCTTGGTTTTTGTGTGATGATCTCCTTGGAGGCCCAAGTTAAGTAGATTTTATTTAAATTGTCTTCTGAAAACACCAGAATTCTTTCTAACTACTTTATGATTTGTTTCACAACATAAAGTTGGAAGGAAATTCTGTTTTAAAACTTCATATTACCCATTGGAAGGCACTTTCCCCACCCAAGGTTTTGTGGCTACATCAGAAAAATAAAGGTTTTCTCATTTACCAATATGAATCGAAGCAGATGTGTGTGAGGCCTCCGATTCATTAGCTTAATCATGAGCATTTGGGAGTATGTGTGCCATATTGTATAACCACAAAAACAGACTAACATTAATTAAAGCAAATTTATTGGCTGTTTGAAAACCCATCTAATAATTTTTGTGAAGAATTAGATTTTTATTTTGGTCAAAACTGCAATTTTTTATCTAAGTGGAAAATCTCATTCTGCTCAAATGAGAGACTGAAAAAACGTGGCTATGTAGCTAGTGCAGTCTTTGGCTTTCTTCAACAACCAAGTCACATTTCTCCATCATTGACTCAGAGACTGGACATATGCTAATACCTTTTTTGCTTCTGTATGGCCTTAACAGGATGGCAGAGCCCCAGTGGTAAAAAGATCTTAAGATCATCCTTGTAACCACAGGACCTCCTGTCCAATTAGCAGAGACATTCCTTCTGGATTCAGTCAAAGAAGAATTCCAACAAGAAGAACGATTTTCAGGATGTGTTTGATCCACTGAGCTCTTCGCACATATCAACTTGTTTCATCCCCACAGAAACCTTATAACGCAAGTACTATAATCCCCATTTAACGGATGAGCAAACTGAGGTTTGGAAAAACAGCCATTTACCTGAAGCTACACAGCTGAGAAATGACAGAGCTGGGATGTGAACCCAGTTCTGCTTAAAGCTAAAGTCTTCCCCATCACCCTCCACATCGGACACCTGTGGAGGATATCCACACTGGCAGAAAAAGCTGCCACTGCTCCAAGCTAAAGTATTGTTTCCATGGGGGGCTGCTGTGAGGCTGCAGAAAGGGCTCAGAGCTAGGAGTCACGTCACCCAGGCTCGGGCGCACGCTGCCACCTGGGGCTGGTCACTGTCACTTCTGGGAGGGTGAAGCCTATCTCTCAGGGGTTGGGATGGGGCTGTTAAGAAACACCACAAGGAAGAATACGTGACCCTTCTGTACAGGGCGAGCACTTGGGAGGCCCTCAACTGTTTCCCCTGTAGTCTCCAGGAGTACAGTGACATGCCTTTCTTTAAAACTATATCTGCAGTGAATTCCCTCGTGGTCCAGTGGTTAGGACTCCACACTTTCACTGCCGAGCACCCGGATTCAATTCCTGGTCAGGAAATTAAGATCCCACATGCCATGCCGTGCAAATAATAATAATAATACATAAAATAAAATCTGGTAGGGGAGACATACTATTTTTTAAAAAACTGTATCTGCAACCTTATGTTTTCTCCCAGTGGTTGGTGCTTAGTGCTGAAATATGTTTCCAGACATGATGAAGGGATGTTTTCTAAGTGTCTGTGTCAATAATTAAAGATTAATCCTGATCCTACACATGGAGAAAATCGATTGGGGAGGAGCTGGAGGTCGTGTGTAGCCTACAGAGAAGTTTACTGAACAGAGTTACATTTGCTCAAGGAATTAGAAGTCGCAGAGCAGACCAAGTGCAGTGCCCAGTACTGCAAAACACTACTCACGGAGGGTTCTGCACCAAACCAACAAATGAGCCTAATTCTGAGATGCAATTTTCAGAGTTCTTCCAAATCTTATTTTAAGACTTCTTTATCATTTGTTTTTGCTTTTTGCTTTTGCTTTCAAAAACAGCAAGAGACCCAACTGAAATGAAAGTTCAACCAAAAGACAGATTGCATCCACTTTTCCCATCATAAAACTTGAAGCATGATTTCACAGTGGTGCAACAGTTTTGGAGTTCCACAGGAGGATGAACATGTATGTCATGGACAAACTTGGATGGTCCAAAATCAAGATAAAAAACAAAGCCCTAAAAATGATCCTCTTTAGGCAGGTACTCTACATCATAAAAAATAACAGAAGTAAGAAACTTTCCCCATAAAACCATCAGCTGTACTGTGCCAACGAAGATGTGGAGAGGCATAGATGCCATGTTGATAGAGGGATGCAGATTCCACGGATGGAATCCTATGTGGTCATGAAACATGACCATAAAGACTGTGCAGCACCTGGAAAAATGTTTTTGATAAAAGGTTAGAATAGAGAGAAGCAAGGTGTAAATAGTGTGTGCACTTAGGTACACATAAATCTGTCCATCCATATAAGAATTGGAAGGGATCATGCAAAAGGTTAAATGTCCTTGCTTTAGGGTGGTGGGATTATCAATAATATTAATCATGTTAAATCGACATACATCTTGGTTATTTAAACGTTTAAAAGGGAGGAAGGGGAAGGGTTGCCAAGCAGGTGTGCTATTTCCCAACATTGGGTCTAACATCCAAAAGGAGGTGGCCACAGCCCAGGAGCAGTGGGAGCTGGGGAGCTGGTGAGCAAAGAGAAGTGGCTTTGAAAGAACTCTGTCTCCCACCAACACCTAACAATGCCTAGTGGGGGGCAGGGGTCAGAATAATTAAGGGAAAAGGGGGAAATGTGTAGAAATCTGTGGTGAAGGAGAGGGTTCCCTGAAGGTGTAGGATTACACCAAAGGCCTTTGGAACCCTGACACTGAAGAACAGCAGGATCTAGTGCTCAGAGCACACCCTGGGCTGTACAAGCTACTCTGACCTGCCCTCTCTTCTCTTCCTGAATCACCATGGCCTCTCCCCACAGGCTGAGCAGTGCTCTCAGCCCTGCCTCATGCATAGAGAACTGAGGCTCTGGACCAGCCTGGGCCACACAGCCAGCAGGTGGTGGTGGCTGCTACAGACTGAATCATTCAGCCCCCCGCCCCCCTGTAATGGGATTAGGTGATGTGGGCTTTGAGAGGTGATTAGGACATGAGAGTAGAGCCCTCATAAATGGGATTAGTGTTCTTATCAAAGAGACCCCAGAGAGCTCCCTCAACCCTTCTGTCTGCCATGAGAGGACACAGGGAGAAGACCGCCTATGAACCAGGAAGCATGTCTACACCAGACACCAAATCTGAGGGCGCCTTGGTCTTGGACTTCCTAGCCTCCACAACTGTGAGAAATAAATATCTGTTGTTTAAGCCACCCAGTCTGTGGTATTTTGTAACAGCAGCTTGAACAGACTAAAGACAGTGGCCTTCTGATTCCTTGTCCAGAGCGCTTCCTCTTCAAACTCAGACCCCTCAAGGCCACCATGACACACAGCACCAGGCAAAGCTGGGCAACCTCCTGGCCTCACTGCTCCTGGTCACTGGGACTCAGGGCACCCCAACAGATTCCTCCAACGGTCTGGAGAGGAGCCTCCTTTCTCATGAGTGCACTCCTATGGGGAGAACACTCCCTGGGAAGGAGATGAAAATGGGCTGAAGGGGGACTTCCCTGGTGGTCCAGTGGTTAACACTTCGCCTTCCAATGCACGGGGTATGGGTTCTATCCCTGGTGGGGGAACTAAGATACCACATGCCCCACAGCCAAAAAACCAAAACATAAAGTAGAAGCAATATTGTAACCAATTCAATAAAGACTTAAAAAAGAAAAGCAAAGAAAGTGGGCCAAGCTAAGTGGGCCCCAGCAGCAGGCGGCCCTGACTGCCCTCGGCTGGATATGAAACTCATAAAAAATGGTGTAGAGAACACACACAACCTTATCACTCCTCCTTCCAAGGCCTCCTGCTGACCTGAGGGAGCTCAGGCCTGGCCTGTGTGCCTGGAACAGGTCATGGCCTCCCTCTGAGTGACATTTCTCCCTTGTAAAACAATGACAATAACCTCTGTCTTCCACAATTCATCATGCTGTTGTGGGAAAGTTTTAAGATTTTAAGTTATCCTATAACTTGTTAAGCTCACATTTTGTGATTGCATTATATTCAGAGAGAAATACAGATTGTGATCCTACAGATAAACTCAAATTTATCAATATACATAAACACCTGCAGAACAAACACCTACCAACCTACTGCCTAGCCCATTAGATCAAAAATCCTTTAGCTGGATTTCAAGCCATTGAGGAAGAATTTCTCCAGAATGTGGCTCCAGCTTGTTGCCCAAGCCTCTCTCTTGTTATTCCTTGGATGGTCATCTACTTGGTTTTACCAGCCCCTTGTCTTCTTCCCCTCCTAATAACAACACTTCAAATTGTCCTTTGGGGACCATCCTCCACTCCTGGTCCTTTCAGCTCCAGTGGGGTACACACAGATGTGCCCAGTTGCACACAACCCCCCACACACACACACACAGATCAGAGATGCTGCCTGGCTCATCTCAGTGACTGGTGCAGGTAATCCATATTGACCATTGGAGTGAATCAGTGGGACTATTGGGAAAGAGAAACTCTAATGCTGAGGATATGGACCTGGAGCTGCTGACAGTTGCCCTGCCACTTCATGGGAAAGAGTGAGGGCATCCTTGACAAATATGGAGCCAACACAAGGAAACACAAAATCAAGGCACCTCTAGCTGTGCCTGAGCAGACATTTCCCTGGACATTTCAGTTAAATTCCCTTTTTAATTAAGCCAGTCTGAGCTGGGGTCCTGTCACGTTGTTATTTGAAAGTTTAAGGATCCAAAGGCAACTAGAAAGGTGGACTCTAATGAGATGATGCTCAATGAAGGTAAAAGAGACACCCTGCTCTGGGGACCATGATTCTTCCATGACCTCTGGAAGGGGATTTGGAGGCCACAGTGAGATATAGTGGTTGAAAAATTCTTGGGGGCCTATGGCTGGGATTGGGGTGAGGAGGGGGAGCAGAGCTGCCTAGGCACACCTTATGGGTATAGGGCACCACACACGTTTTCAGGTCCACTGATCTGCTTGGTCCTCGGAGTGGCTGGGCCAGTTCCCTCCAGCCCGAGCAGCCTCTTCCACTTACTGCAGGGTGATATGCAGGTGTCCTCGTATTTGTGTATGCCACGATGTGGAAAGAGCTGGAAAGCAAGACCCTACAGTGCCATCACCAGTGAGGAGGCCACTCCAGTCAGTCACTTTGGGATCAGAACAGCATGCACTTAAGGGTTAAAGACCACAAACTACAAAGCATGGGACTGAGCCAGAGAGAACCCCAAATGCATCAACCTTGCCTTTGACTACTATGGCTAGATGCAGGGCGGGAGAGCAGGACCCTGAGAGAAACAGAAATTTTGCAGCTGGAGAGTGTTCCCAAAGTGTGGAGCAGTGAAGGGGGCATGGTCATGAAAACTGCAGCAGTTTGGATGACTTCCCCCTCCCTCCACCCCCGCCCTGTCCTCCTCTAGGGTAACATTCTAGGGCACCTATCTGACACTGTTGGTTGCTCCCCAATAGCCATTCCTAAGCTCCCTTCCTCACAAAGCTACCATTTTCGGGCCTCCCTGGTGGCGCAGTGGTTGAGAGTCCGCCTGCCGATGCAGGGGATACGGGTTCGTGCCCCGGTCTGGGAGGATCCCATATGCCGCGGAGCGGCTGGGCCCATGAGCCATGGCCGCTGGGCCTGCGCGTCCGAAGCCTGTGCTCCGCAACGGGAGAGGCCACAGCAGTGGGAGGCCCGCATACCGCAAAAAGAAAAAAAAAAAAAAAAAGCTACCATTTTGTTCCACTGGCAACATGCCCAGACTCAGAGGATTCACCAAGCTTGGCCAAAGTCTCCTGTGGCAACCCCATCACCCTTGACAGGATGATGGTGATCACTGGCCCTGGTTCTGGCTGGTGGCTATAAAGGAAAGTTCCCTAACTCAAATAAAAAAGAAAGCCTCTCGAGAAGATAGCTTTTTCCTGCCCTCTTCCCTTCTACCTTGGCTATTCTTGTGTGAAGACATGTGCTTGGAGCTGCAGCAGCCATCTTGTGACCATGAGGAAAGACCAAGTGAATGGCAGCATTTTGTCTGTGTCGAGGCGTCAGGAGGACCTAGATCCATGTGCGGCACCCTTCGGCCAGCCTGAGACCCAGAGTCACTTCCCCTTGATCGCCCAGCACCCCCAAGCCACTCCCGGGGCTCACGATACACCAGAAATACATCTACACGTGGAACAACTCCTACAGAACACCTACTGAATGCTGGCAGAAGACCTCAGACCCCCCAAAAGGCAAGAAACTCCCCACGTACCTGGGTAGGCAAAAGAAAAAAGAATAAACAGAGACAAAAGAATAGGGATGGGACCCGCACCAGTGGGAGGGAGTTGTGAAGGAGGAAAAGTTTCCACATACTAGGAATCCCCTTCATGGGTGGAGACTGCATGTGGCGGAGGGGGGAAGCTTCGGGGCCGCGGAGGAGAGCACAGCAACAGGGGTGCGGAGGGCAAAGCGGAGAGATTCCCGCACAGAAGATGGGTGCCGACCGGCACTCACCAGCCCGAGAGGCTTGTCTGCTCACCCGCCGCGGTGGGCGGGGCTGGGAGCTGAGGCTCTGCCTTTGGTCGGAGCACAGGGAGAGGACTGGGGTTGGTGGCGTGAACACAGCCTGCAGGGGATTAGTGCACCACGGCAAGCCGGGAGGGAGTCCGGGGAAAAGTCTGGACCTGCCGAAGAGGCAAGAGACTTTTTCTTCCCTATTTGTTTCCTGGTGCACGAGGAGATGGGATGAAAAGTGCTGCTTAAAGGAGCTCCAGAGACGGGCGTGTGTCACAGCTAACAGCGTGGACCACAGAGATGGGCATGAGATGCTAAGGCTGCTGCTGCCGCCACCAAGAAGCCTGTGAGCGAGCACAGGGCACTATCCACACCTCCACTCCTGGGAGCCTAGGCAGCCTGCCACTGCCTGGGTCCCGGGATCCAGGGACAACTTATCCGGGAGAACGCACGGCGTGCCTCAGGCTGGTGCAACGTCCCGCTGGCCTCTGCCACCGCAGGCTCGCTCCGCATCCACACCCCTCCCTCCCCCGGCCTGAGTGAGCCAGAGCCCTGCAAGCAGCTGCTCCTTTAACCCCATCCTGTCTGATCCAAGAACAGACGCCCTCTGGCGACCTACACACAGAGGCGGGGCCAAATCCAAAGCTGAGCCCTGGGAGCTGTGAGAACAAAGAAGACAAAGGGAAATCTCTCCCAGCAGCCTCAGGAGAAGCGGATTAAAACTCCACAATCAACTTGATGTACCCTGCATCTGTGGAATACATGAATAGACAACGAATCATCCCAAATTGAGGAGGTGGACTTTGAGAGCAAGATTTATTATTTTTTCCCATTTTCCTCTTTTTGTGAGTGTGTAAGTGCATGCTTCTGTGCGAGATTTTGTCTGTATAGCTTTGCTTTCACCATTTGTCCTAGGTTTCTATCCGTCCTTTTTTTTTACTTAAAAATTTTCTTTTTCTTAATAATTATTTTTATTTTAATAACTCTATTTTATTTTATCTTATTTTATTTTATCATCTTTCTTTCTTTCTTTCTTTCTTCCTTCCTCTATTCTTTCTTTCTTTCTTCCTTTCTTCCTTCCTTCCTTCCTTTCTTTCTTTCTTTCCTTCTACTTTTTCTCCCTTTTATTCTGAGCAATGTGGATGAAAGGCTCTTGGTGCTGCATCCAGGAGTCAGTGCTGTGCCTCTGAGGTGGTAGAGCCAACTTTACAACACTGGTCCACAAGAGACCTCCCAGCTCCACATAATATCAAATGGCGAAAATCTCGCAGAGATCTCCATCTCAACACCAGCACCCAGCTTCACTCAACGACCAGCAAACTACAGTGCTGGACACCCAATGCCAAACAACTAGAAAGACAGGAACACAACCCCCCCATTAGCAGACAGGCTGGCTAAAATCATAATAAGTCCACAGACACCCCAAAACACACCACCAGACTGGACCTGAACACCACAAAGACAAGATCCAGCTTCATCCACCAGAACAAAGGCACTAGTCCCCTCCACCAGGAAGCTTACACAACCTGCTGAACCAACTTTAGCCACTGGGGACAGAACCCAAAACCAACTGGAAATACGAACCTGCAGCCTGCAAAAAGGAGACCCCAAACACAGTAAGATAAGCAAAATGAGAAGACAGAAAAACCACAGCAGATGAAGGAGCAAGATAAAAACCCACCAGACCTAACAAAGGAAGAGGAAATAGGCAGTCTACCTGAAAAAGAATTCAGAATAATGATAGTATATAAGATCCCAAATCTTGGTAACAGAATAGAGAAAATGCAAGAAGCATTTAACAAGGACCTAGAAGAACTAAAGATGAAACAAGCAATGATGAACAACAAAATAAATGAAATGAAAAATACTCTAGATGGGATCAATAGCAGAATAACTGAGACAGAAGAACGGATAAGTGAGCTGGAAGATAAAAGAGTGGAAATAACTACTTCAGAGCAGAATAAAGAAAAACACAATGAAAAGAACTGAGGACAGTGTCAGAGACCTCTGGGACAACATTAAAGGCACCAACATCCGAATTTTAGGGGTTCCAGAAGAAGAAGAGAAAAAGAAAGGGACTGAGAAAATATTTGAAGAGATTATAGTTGAAAACTTCCCTAATATGGGGAAGGAAATAGTTAATCAAGTCCAGGAAGCACAGAGAGTCCCATACAGGATAAATCCAAGGAGAAACCTGCCGAGACATATATTAATCAAACTGTCAAAAATTACATACAAAGAAAACATATTAAAAGCAGCAAGGGAAAAACAAATAACACACAAGGGAATCCCCATTAAGTTAACAGCTGATCTTTCAGCAGAAACTCTGCAAGCCAGAAGGGACTGGCAGGACATATTTAAAGTGATGAAGGAGAAAAAAGTGCAACCAAGATTACTCTACCCAGCAAGGATCTCATTCAGATTTGATGGAGAAATTAAAACCTTTACAGACAAGCAAAAGCTGAGAGAGTTCAGCACCACCAAACCAGCTTCACAACAAATGCTAAAGGATCTTCTCTAGGCAAGAAACACAAGAGAAGGAAAAGACCTATAATAACAAACCCAAAACAATTAAGGAAATGGGAATAGGAACATACATATCGATAATTACCTTAAATGTAAATGGATTAAATGCTCCCACCAAAAGACACAGACTGGCTGAATGGATACAAAAACAAGACCCATATACATGCTGTCTACAAGAGACCCACTTCAGACCCAGAGACACATACAGACTGAAAGTGAGAGAATGGAAAAAAGATATTCCATGCAAATGGAAACCAAAAGAAAGCTGGAGTAGCAATTCTCATATCAGACACAATAGACTTTAAAATAAAGACTATTAGAAGAGACGAAGAAGGACACTACATAAAGATCAAGGGATCAATCCATGAAGAAGATATAAGAATTGTAAATATTTATGCACCCAACATAGAAGCACCTCAATACATAAGGCAAATACTAACAGCCATAAAAGGGGAAGTCAACAGTAACACATTCATAGTAGGGGACTTTAACACCACACTTTCACCAATGGACAGATCATCCAAAATGAAAATAAATAAGGAAACACAAGCTTTAAATGATACATTAAACAAGATGGACTTAATTGATATTTATAGGACATTCCATCCAAAAACAACAGAATATACATTTTTCTCAAGTGCTCATGGAACATTCTCCAGGATAGATCATATCTTGGGTCACAAATCAAGCCTTGGTAAATTTAAGAAAATTGAAATTGTATGAAGTATCTTTTCCGACCACAATGCTATAAGACTAGATATCAATTACAGGAAAAGCTCTGTAAAAAATACAAACACACACTGGGCTTCCCTGGTGGTGCAGTGGTTGAGAGTCCGCCTGCCGATGCAGGGGTTATGGGTTCCTTCCCCGGTCTGGGAAGATCCCACATGCCGCGGAGCGGCTGGGCCCGTGAGCCATGGCCGCTGAGCCTTTGCGTCCGGAGCCTGTGCTCCGCAATGGGAGAGGACACAACAGTGAGAGGCCCCCGTACCGCAAAAAATAAAAAATAAAAAAAATACAAACACATGGAGGCTAAACAATACACTACTTAATAACGAAGTGATCACTGAAGAAGTCAAAGAGGAAATCAAAAAATACCTAGAAACAACTGACAATGGAGACACGACGAGCCAAAACCTATGGGATGCAGCAAAAGCAGCTCTAAGAGGGAAGTTTATAGCAACACAATCCTACCTTAAGAAACAGGAAATATCTCAAATAAACAACCGAAACTTGCACCTAAAGCAATTAGAGAAAGAAGAACAAAAACCCCCAAAGTTAGCAGAAGGAAAGAAATCATAAAAATCAGATCAGAAATAAATGAAAAAGAAATGAAGGAAACGAGAGCAAAGATCAATAAAACTAAAAGCTGGTTCTTTGAGAAGATAAACAAAATTGATAAAGCATTAGCCAGACTCATGAAGAAAAAAAGGGAGAGCACTCATATCAATAGAATTAGAAATGAAAAGGAGAAGTAAGGACTGACAGTGCAGAAATACAAAAGATCATGAGAGATTACTACAAGCAACTCTATGCTAATAAATTGGACAACCTGGAAGAAATAACAAGTTCTTAGAAATGCACAACCTGCCAAGACTGAATCAGGAAGAAATAGAAAATATGAACAGATGAATCACAAGCACAGAAATTCAAACTGTCATTAAAATCTTCCAACAAACAAAACCCCAGGACCAGATGGCTTCACAGGCGAATTCTATCAAACATTTAGAGAAGAGCTAACAATGATCCTTCTCAAACTCTTTCAAAATATAAAAGAGGGAGGAACACTCCCAAACTCATTCTATGAGGCCACAATCACCCTGATACCAAAACCAGACAAGGATGTCACAAAGAAAGAAAACTATAGGCCAATATCACTGATGAACAGAGATGCAAAAATCCTCAACAAAATACTAGCAAACAGAATCCAACAGCACATTAAAAGGATCATACACCATGATCAAGTGGGGTTTATTCCAGGAATGCAAGGATTCTTCAATATATGCAAATCAATCAACATGATAAACCATATTTACAAATTGAAGGAGAAAAACCATATGATCATCTCAATAGATGCAGAGAAAACATTCGACAAAACTCAACACCTATTTATGATAAAAACCCTGCAGAAAGTAGGCATAGAGGGAACTTTCCTCAATATAATAAAGGGCATATATGACAAATCCACAGCCAACATCGTCGTCAATGTTGAAAAACTGAAAGCATTTCTACTAAGATCAAGAACAAGACGAGGTTGCCCACACTCACCGCTCTTATTCAACATAGTTTTGGAAGTTTTAGCCACAGCAATCAGAGAAGAAAAGGAAATAAAAGGAATCCAAATCAGAAAAGAAGAAGTAAAGCTGTCACTGTTTGCAGATGACATGATACTATACATAGAGAATCCTAAAGATGCTACCAGAAAACGACTAGAGCTAATCAATCAATTTGGTAAAGTAGCAGGATACAAAATTAATGCACAGAAATCTCTGGCACTCCTGTACACTAATGATGAAAAATCTGAAAGTGAAATCAAGAAAACACTCCCATTTACCACTACAACAAAAAGAATAAAATATCTAGGAATAAACCTACCTAAGGAGACAAAAGACCTGTAAGCGGAAAATTATAAGACACTGATGAAAGAAATTAAAGATGATACAAATAGATGGAGAGATATACCATGTTGTTGGATTGGAAGAATCAACATTGTGAAAATGACTCTTCCACCCAAAGCAATCTACAGATTCAATGCAATCCCTATCAAACTACCACTGGCATTTTTCACAGAACTAGAACAAAAAATTTCACAATTTGTATGGAAACACAAAAGACCCCGAATAGTCAAAGCAATCTTGAGAAAGAAAAAGGAACTGGAGGAATAAGGCTCCCTGACTTCAGACTATACTACAAAGCTACAGTAACCAAGACAGTATGGTACTGGCACAAAAACAGAAATCTAGATCAATGAAACAGGATAGAAAGCCCAGAGATAACTCCACGCACATATGGTCACATTATATTTGATAAAGGAGGCAGGAATGTACAGTGGAGAAAGGACAGCCTCTTCAATAATTGGTGCTGGGAAAACTGGACAGGTACATGTCAAAGTATGAGATTAGATCACTGCCTAACACCATACACAAAAATAAGCTCAAAATGGATTAAAGACCTAAATGTAAGGCCATACACTATCAAACTCTTAGAGGAAAACATAGGCAGAACACTCTATGACATAAATCACAGCAAGATCCTTTTGGACCCACCTCCTAGAGAAATGGAAATAAAACCAAAAATAAACAAATGGGAGCTAATGAAACTTCAAAGCTTTTGCACAGCAAAGGACACCATAAAGAAGACCAAAAGACAACCCTCAGAATGGGAGAAAATATTTGCAAATGAAGCAACTGACAAGGGATTAATCTCCAAAATTTACAAGCAGCTCATGCAACACAATCCAAAAATGGGCAGAAGACCTAAATAGACATTTCTCCAAAGAAGATATACAGACTGCCAACAAACACATGAAAGAATGCTCAACATCATTAATCATTAGAGAAATGCCAATCAAAACTACAATGAGATATCATCTCACACCAGTCAGAATGGCCATCATCAAAACATCTAGAAACAATAAATGCTGGAGAGGGTGTGCAGAAAAGGGAACACTCTTGCACAGCTGGTGGGAATGTAATTTGGTACAGCCACTATGGAGAACAGTATGGAGTTTCCTTTAAAAACTACAAATAGAACTACCATATGACCCAGCAATCCCACTACTGAGCATATACCCTGAGAAAACCATAATTCAACAAGAGTCATGTACCAAAATGTTCACTGAAGCTCTATTTACAATAGCCCGGAGATGGAAGCAACCTAAGTGTCCATCATCGGATGAATGGATAAAGAAGATGTGGCACATATATACAATGGAATATTACTCAGCCATAAAAAGAAGTGAAATTGAGTTATTTGTTGTGAGGTGGATGGACCTAGAGTCTGTCATACAGAGTGAAGTCAGTCAGAAAGAGAAAGACAAATACCATATGCTAACACATATATAATGGAATATAAGAAAAAACATGTCATGAAGTACCTAGGGGTAAGAGGGGAATAAAGACACAGACCTACTAGAGAATGGACTTGAGGATATGGGGAGGGGGAAGGGTAAGCTGTAACAAAATGAGAGAGTGGCATGGACATATATGCACTACCAAATGTAAAATAGATAGCTAGTGGGAAGCAGCTGCATGGCACAGAGAGATCAGCTCGGTGCTTTGTGACCACCTGGATGGGTGGGATCGGGAGGGAGATGCAAGAGGGAGGAGATATGGGAACATATGTATATGTATAACTGATTCACTTTGTTATAAAGCAGAAGCTAGCGCACCATTGTAAAGCAATTATACTCCAATAAAGATGTTAAGAAAAAAGAAAATAAATGTAAAGTTGTGAGAGGAAAAAAAAACAAAAAAAAATAAAAATAAAGTGACAGGGTTAACAAAACAAAACCAAAAAAAAAAAAAAAAAAGAGAATGTCAGAGAATGACCTGGCACCCAGTTATGGCCAAGTCATTGAACTAACCCAGCATCTGCAGGCTGACTTCCAGGATTCTCAGGTTATGCAAGATAATTCAATGACTGTACTGTTTAAGGAATCACACTTGGGGATTTTCGTACTGACCTTCAAAGACTTACTGACCACCACTTTCCTCTACATTATCTTATTTGCTCATCAGTACACAGGTAGTTGTGACCATCGTATTAGGGAAGAGGAAGCAGGAGCTCAGAAAGTTGAAGAGGTTAGATGCCAGGACTAGTAAATAGTGGGACTGAAACCCCATTTATCATCTACCCCTCTCTGCCTGCTGGTATAAATTCATTCAGCTTTCAGATCCCCGAACTTCAGGAGCGATGTTGCAAATCTTCAAAGCTAATGTGTAAAAGTCCAATTCAACAATTCCAAAATATATCTGTGAAAGGAATGTCCCAACAGTTGGCTCATTCGAAACATGCTGCTATTATTATAAAGCTCTCCTAAACTTCTGCAAAATAAAACAAGAAAAAAAAAAAGAGTGGAGAGATAAAGTGAGCATGCCAGGAAGTAACTATAAACTTCTTTGGTTTGGGAGCCAGGAAATGTCAAGGAAACAAATGTAGCTCTGATTTATACTCCATCTCCAGTTGTGCCATGGGATTCAAAAATTGGCATTTTTATTAAAGCATACACCTTAGAGCAGTCCTGATAAGTGAAAAGCTGCCACAGAGGCCAAAAAACGCTACATTTGATTCTGGGTTTTATGGTAACTTAACCAATATATATAGTTGATGGTAGGGAAGGAAAGGACTTGAATTTTACCCTGAGTCTCTGGGTTTTTCTTGTTTTCAAACTGATTGGTCTGGAGAATGGAAGACCAACAGCCAACAATAAATCACTCGTAAGCTGAAAATAGTTTCCTCTGAATACAACTAAATATTTCTTTAATTCTTGCATTAAAATTTTTGCTGTAGTATAGCAGCTATTTTATTTACTCTAAAATTTAAGCTTTTGTAATACTGTAACTATAGGTATAACTAATGGGGGGGGTTGATTACCGAGGCAAGCTCTTTAAAGCACTTTAAAAGCATAATATCATATGCTTGTTTTGCATTTAAATTTTTGGGTCGTACTGAAGATACTATTGTTAATGACTCTTGCTCAAAAATCTTGCTTTTATTTTCTGAAAACCATTTCTTTATTTTGTACCATGGGAAGGGTCTTTAATAATGATGAGTTATCATGAATATCCCTTTTTTGTAGCTTCTATATCTACATTATCAGGCACATCAGCCAGTCCCAAAGAAGTTATTTCACAGTTCTGTTCCCAAGGGAACAAAGACAGTGGGTCCCATATTAACAGTGGCTTCTGTTGGCTTATTGTTTCCTTATTTTTTTCTGACATTAAAGTTGTGTATGGTTGGTAAGGATTTCTATTCTCTGAAAACAAGCTTGTTGGTAAAAGGACAAGCTGCAGGCATCCTCACATACACAACTACTTCAGCACAGGCTGAAAGGATGCTTCACTGAGAACAAATTAGAACTGAAAAACATGTTCAAGTACAAAGGTTCTTTCTTTAAGAGATTTTCAGTTCATTATTTATTTGTCCTTCATATCGAAGAGTTTTCCTAAATTATCTTCACATCTATTTAAACCCAATTACCAACTCCCACTATGCACCTCCCATGAGTCCCCTCATCTCAGCCAGGGACTCTCAGGATCACTGGCCAGGCCATGCACATTTCCCATCCAGTGACATTTGTAAGAAGAATGGCTAGGAGCAGGAACAGACTGGTGCCCTGGGAAAGAGATGCCTTTTCAGAGGGACACTCAAACAGCCAGAAGCTGAACCCCAACTGCATTCATAGTGTGGCATCTCAGATGCTCCAAGTAGAGACTCCTCAACACCAACTTTGGTTAGCTAGTAGCACGAAGTGTTAAGATGTGTCCTATGCTAATGGTACAGCCTGCAGAATGGTATAGCGAATTTCAAGTGGAAATCCCAGGATTTCAAATTTTCCCTTCCCCTTACTAATGAAGAGGAAAGAAGTGTGGGGGGCGCGGGGGGAGAGTGGTTTGGAGAGAGAGAGAGAGAGAGAGAGAGAGAGAGAGAAACAGAGAGGGAGAGGGGCAATACTCTGCCCAATAACTCCTTGGAAGCAGGATGAAGCCTCCTATGATCTGCATAGTTCAGGACTTGAAAATCTCAGCAGTGGCTGCTTTCCCAGGACTCCCCTCCCTATTAATGGACACAATTTGCAAGTTCCTTCTAAAAGGTTTTACTGGGATTTCTGATTTACTCAATCAAAGCTTGCAGTTTATTTTTTATTAAGTAAAAGGGGCCCCGCATTCGAAAGAACAGCCTCAGTTATATCACTAACAGGGAGAAAATTTACTGGCCCTCCATAAATCAATTCAACATCCTTGTCTCTAAGGACTTGCCTAAAGGTAATGGGCTGCAATTATGAAAACATCACCAGGAGTTGCCAGCAGGGCTCCAGAGAGATTTCTAAAGTCTGCAGGCACTTTCAAGAGGAACATAGGAAATCATTTCATGAAGCAGCAATTTTGCCCAAAACCAAATTAGAAGAGATGTGATACTGGCTTCAATTAAAGTGACTAAGAAATAGGTATGGTGAACACAAAGGCATGGTACAGTCTTCTCCCATTCACCTTAAAGAATCCAAATTAACTCAACAATGGATACACAGCTACAGTAATAAAGATCACAGCTGGGCACAGCTCAGGGGAAATGGTAGTAACAGCCCTGCCCATCCTCTCCTCTACCTTGAAACACTGTGGTGCTATTCATACTACAGTTGAGGATGCCCCTCTGGGGAGTATGCTTGCCACCTTGGGGTAGCTGCCTTTCCTAGGAAGAAGAGGATGGCTCAGGCAAGGGAGGCCAGCACAAACAGGGGCACTCTGGCCAGTCTACCACCACTGTTCTATGGGGAGGTGCCCTGCTGGAGGTTTTGATCAGCATGATGGGTGAGAGATTTGAAGTCCCAAATGTGGCTCCTGCTTTGAAGACACATAGCAGCAACCTTAACAGAAGTGTCCGAGAGTCTCATATGATGCTTCCAGCAAGGAAACTCAGCATCTGCTGGGTCCACAATGCCCAGGTGGCATCGCCTAGGTGGCGTCGACCGAATCCAGAGTCTGTATTTTTTGGCCCGGACTGTTTTTGATTCCCCTCACCCTGCCAAGCTGATGTTGGCACCCCCTCAGGTCTGGGTTGCCCTGGGTGAGCGCTGAGCCCAAGCAACCCCAAGCACAGCACAGCATCTCCAAGATGGAGCTGTTCTGAAACAATTTCCTGAGGGGCCGTAGGCTGGACAGGGCAGGTTGGATTGACCATGTGCCTCCAAGGGCCCCGGCCAGGTTCTGACTGAGGTTTCCTGCCACCAGGAAACCTCCGGTCTGCTGGGGGCCCCACACCTCTGCAGGTATATCAGCGTTGGGAACTATAGCTGCTACCAGTGACAGAAGTCACCACACACTTCCCGCAAGAGCTTCTTCATTATCCCGGCACAGGTAGGAAGGCAGGCCCTTAATGCTGGCGGGAAGCCACCGGTCCGAGTGCACACACCTGTGGAGACTCGCCCCCAGATCTGTTATTTCAAAGCCCGCAGTCTTTCCTCTTCCTCCCCCTGCTCGTCCCCGAAACAGCCCTTCTAGGTTGTTTTTCACGTAGGCCGACCCTGAGGCTGGAGCAGGGACAGCAGGACCCCTCGGCCGCCAGCACCCCAGCCTCCCTCCCCACCCCACCCCACCCCCGACCCCACGCAGGCTGCTCGGACGGACTCAGGCGCTCACGGCTGGCCGGCGGCCGCTCCGCACCGCGACGGCTCCCGGTGCACGGACAATCCCAGCCCCGCGCTCAGCGACTTACCTCGCGCAGCAGGTGCTCCAGTTGCGGCTCGGCCCAGGCGACCAGGGTGTCCGGCGACCCCACGCGCCACAGCAGCTCCCGCTCTTCCTCGAGCGCCGCCACCCGGCCCTGCAGCGTGGCGGCCTGGACGCCCAGCAGCAGGCAGGCGACCGCTGAGCCGGCGGAGAGCGGCAAGCACAACGCGCTCACCGCCCAGGCCCCGGCTGCTGTCGCGGGGAGCTGCGCACCGCCGCCGCGCGTCCGGCAGCCCTTCCGCGCGTCGCCGCCGGCGCCCTGGCCTGGACTCATGGTGAGCTCATCGCGGGTGGACTCTCAGAGAGGACGGTGCACAGAGCCGGGGTCGCTGGCTGAGCGTGCTGGAGAGCCCGAGGAACGAGGTCGGCCCGGCACGGGGCTTGGCCTCCAGGCAGCAGCGGACCGCGGCGCACGCCCCCTTCCCTGCCGCCAGCTCCTCCACAGCGGCCACTTTGGGCAGTTTCCTCTATGCAAATAGACCCTGCCAGAAGAGGGGCCGGGACCCACCCAGGCGAGGAGCGGCCAGGCCAGAACTGCGTGGCGAGGGGGCGGGGGCGGAAACGGAGCTGGCTCCTCGGAGCCCCACAGCGCGTACCTGGCTGACCCCGCGCGCAGCACGCACCTCCGCCCTCACCTGGACGCCGGGCTGCACCCACTCCCGCGCATGCACCTCTGCGACTCCGCAGCCCGAGTTCCAGCTGCGATCCCAAGAGGTCTGTGGTGCACCCAGAGACTCAGAGCGCCTTCTGCAGCCTACCCCTGGCTGCGGCATCATTCATTTGTTGGGAAAATTCCCCTCGACTTGTGAATTAACCTGACACTTTGAAGTGTCACAAGTTTTGAAGTACGAAACTTCAAACCCTGTGGAAAACTTAGTGAATCCTTTCTAGATGGTGCCCTAGCGCCGCTTGGTGGTGGAAAGCGACCTCTTGTGCATTCATCCTTACAGACGCAGTCAGGGTCGGGATTGAGCCCAGTGGAAGGATGCCTCTTAGAATATTTAATACTCTCACCATTTATTATGTGCCAGACATGCGGTGCTGGAAACAAATTGAAAGACCTTGTTCCTGACCTAGAGAAGTCTTTCATTTGAGAAAATGTAGGCTTTAACAAATGCAAAAGATAGGGGAAAAGAACTCCAACTTTTGATGAGCGGATGGCTTAATTCTGTAGTGGAAACACAACTTGGCCAAAAATAATCATCTAGTATGCACCACATTTAACCTATACTGCGATTCTGATGCAAATGTACACCCCAGGGGTAAAGTAGGAAAGCCTGAATGAGAATCAAATGGCCGGAACAGTCTTTTTCAAGAAAGGGGGGCAAGGCTGGAAGTCAAGCACATTCTCTGCTGGCTCAGATTCCTACCAGGCATATTGTATCCTAAAATGGGTCCCACATAACTCTCCCACTAACTCCAGTAATAATCAAATAAAAACAACAGACTTGCTTGGACCTTTGTAATTTGGGCAAATCCACAGCCGTTTTTGAAAACAAGACCTGTTATATCTTCCCACTCTCTGGGTATCTTTGGATTTATTAGCGTCTTTGGATAGATTACTTACCTCTGAACGCGGTTGAGGACCTTCAGCTGACATATTCCTCCTTAACTCCTGAATTTGGAGGGGAAAGTTACCTCCAAGATTGGAATAAAACAAATGGTTGGCATCTCACCTCTGCAACTTTGTAGCTGTGACCTTAGGTAACTTGGGGTCACAGTTAAGTGGTTATACAGAGATAGGTCTTGCTAAGATCTAGCGTATGCCCAATAAATTGTCTGAAAAGTACTTGCTCAGCAAACTGGATTGTCTTCTTTGAAAAGAGGCCAACACCATGTTACAAGTGGGCACATCATTCTTGCTACAAACACATAGGCAAATTGCCCATCACCTGTAAAGTATTGTTCACCATATTCCAGAAGCTTCTGTGTATTAAACAAGCCAAGCTCCTTGGTCTCTTTGGCCTCTGCCCTTGCCTACAGCCTCACTATCTGGAATATCCTGCTCTCAGATCTCTGAGCAAGATCCTCCTTCAGGTCAAGGTCCTCAGGTCCTTAAACCTCACTATCTCCAAAAGACCTACCCAGACTGTCCAATCTAAGGAGGCTTCACTCGCAGTCCTCAGAAGGATTACTCAGGAAGATCATTTATCACTGTTTGAAGTTACCTTTTTATTAACAAGACAAAGTTATCCATTTGTCTTGTTCACCCCTGTTTTCTCAAAGAGCAGTACAGGATCTGGCAAATATTTGTCAAGTGAATTAAGGAAAGGCGAAAATATGTTTACTGTCTACAGCTTAATTTAAAAGACAAGGCAGAAAATACTCTATTTTGTAAGCTGGGGTCCTGGAAGGAACAGATGGCATCCTCAGACTGAAGACAGTCTGATTGTAGAGACTGTCTACATGCTGGGGCAGATAAAGGGAAGTCAACAGGGGATGTTGAAGAAGCACTCTGGAGTATAAACAGTGGGAGGCCACTATCATCTCTAGCTACAGGGGGGAGAAGAACGAACTGTGTGGGAACCCTGTGAATGCTCGGAGCTCAACAAAGGTCAGCTCAACAGGAGCTGTGGCCTTTGGTCAAGGGATACCACCTCTGCAAAACCATGGCTTGGAAGGTAAGGAGCTGGGGGATAATCTCTCTCTCCTCTTACTCTCTGAACTGCTGGGCCTCCCACCGACCAAACCTACAGGGCAAGGGAGCCCAGATGATGCAATGCAAAGAGGTCAGCCTCCTAAGGGCAGAGAGCTGAGTCAGAGTGGTGGAGAGCAGATCTGGGAGGTGGGCAGGAATCCACTGCATTCCCTAACATGTATACAGATTACCAAGGTCAATCTAGCTACTGCTGCCTCTGAAATGGCTAACCTGTCAGTGATAGGCACTAGTCCTCAGGGAGACCAACTGGCTACTTGGTGGGAAATCAACTACTTTGGACTCCCTTCATCCCAGAAGGGCCGGCACTTTGTCCCTCACAGGGGTGGATAGCTATACTAGGTATGGGCTTGTCTTCCCTGTTTGCAGAGCCTCAGGCAGCACCACTATCCATACAGATTCCCCATTCTACAGGTGTGGAGTCCTATATAACAGAGCATCTGACCAGGGAACCCACTTTACAGCAGAGGAAGAGGGGGAGTGAGCCCATGACCATGGAATCCACTGGTTGTATTACATCCTGCACCAGCCAGAAGCAGCCAGCCTCACAGAACACTGGAACTGCCTTTTGAAGGCACAGGTGAAGCACCAACTCAGAGTATTCAGAGACAATATGCTAAAAGACTGCAGTGCCATCTTTCAGGATGTGGAATATGCATTAAATGAGGGACCTCGGGCTTCCCTCGTGGTGCAGTGGTTGAGTCTGCCTGCCGATGCAGGGGACATGGGTTTGTGCCCCGCTCTGGGAAGATCCCACATGCCGCAGAGTGGCTGGGCCCCTGAGCAATGGCTGCTGAGCCTGCGCGTACGGAGCCTGTGCTCTGCAATGGGAGAGGCCAAAGCAGTGAGAGGCCCGCGTACCGCAAAAAAAAAGAAAGAAAGAAAAAAAAGAGGGACCTCTACATGACACTTTTTTCCAATAATGCATGGGTCCAGGAACCACGGGGTAGAAGCAAGAGTAGCTCCACTCACCATCACGTCCCGTGACTCACTGGGGGATTTTGTGCTTGCTGTCCTCACAAAGCTGAGCCTTGCAGGATTGGAGGTCCTACTTCTCAAGAGTGTTACACTTGCAAGGGCACACAGCAAGGGTCCGTTCAACTACAAGCTATGGCTGCCCCCCAGGGCACTTTGAACTCTGTGTCCAGGGACCTGAAGTCTAAGAGTCACCATTTTGGCAGGAGTACCTGACCCTCAACAGTAGGGAGAGGAGGCTGCTTTTATACAGTGGGGACAGGGAGGAATATGCCAGGCACCTTCTGGCACTCCTTTGCCCATCCTAACTGTAAATAGCAAGTGCAGCAACCCAGCCTGAGGATTGTCAAGGACTCAGACTCTTCAGAATAAAAGGGCATTATAAAATATTTTATTAAAAAGGGATTACTTGGGTCAGATAGGGTTGATAACCACTGTATAAGATTATAAATAATGTTGATAATGAAGAGGTTCAGATATATTCAAAATGCTCTGTTTAAGAAGGCAGGGGTACTTAAACATTTTTTAAAAATTTCCAACAAAAATGGTTCAAATTAAGCTTTAAGTCTTAAAAGGATAAGTTTCAATTCCATGAGGAAATTGTTACTTAGAAAAGGCAGTATGATATTGTGGAAAAAGCATCAGGTATTGATGTATAATGCCTAGATTCCAGTTCTGGTTCCACTAATAGCTCACAGCTACTTACTATTTCAGACCCCCAGTTTTCTAGTTTGCAAAATGGATATACCAACAGGGACTAGACTTACTCAATCTGAAACTAGAAAACTAAACAAACTATATGAAACGGCAGTTTTCAAGATACTGGACATCAGGCAATGAGGGACAGTGACCCTTGGGAGATGGTGGAAAAATGAAGTGAGCCCAAGGATTGTCCCACCTTACTCTATGGAGAGATGTTTTCAGGCCACAGTGCAGGAAGGGGGACCCAGGCAGAGCCACCCTAAGGTGAAGGAGCTGCAAGTCCAAAGAAGCTGAGGCAGTTAGAATTTGCAGGGTAGAGGACTGGAGAGCAGAGCTGCACACAGAAAGAGAACTCTCCGCCTGAGATCATCACATTTGTGAGGAAACTACTGGGGCCAGGACAGAACCACTCAAAAGGATGAGACTCTAATTAGAGAGGAAGCAATCCCCACAGCCCACAGGCCAGGGAGAGCTCTTCTTCCCACCAGCCAGCATGGAAAACCTTATAATTCAGAGGGCATTGGGTAGAGTACTCAAAAGATTTTGCATCAACAGTGGGCATAAACTAGCCCTAGACTAAATGCTGCTCTGGTCCTGCCTAATAAAGCTTAAACCCCAAACCTGAAAAGATCAAAATGATTCAAGTAATTTAATCATGTTCCATAATAAAGCTCAAGTGAATATAAAAATACCCAATAACCAACAAGGTAAAACAAAAAGCCAAAATTACCAGGCACACAAAACAGCAAGAAAATATGACCCATGATAGGAGAAAAAGCAATCAATCAAAACCACCTCAGAAATGAAACAGATGATAGCATTAGCAGATAAGGATATTAAAGGTTATACCTGTATTCTATATGTTCAAGGAACTAAGAGGAGAGACTGAACATGTTAAGTAGAGACAAAAGATTTTTGTTAAAAGTCTAATCTAGAGGCTAAAATGACAATGTTGAGATGAAAATTAAACTCTATGGGATTAAAGGTAGGTTAGACACGGCAGGAGATTAACATAGTTGCAGTAGATGGGACTTCCCTGGTGGCTCAGTGACTAAGAATCCACCTGCCAATGCGGGGGACACAGGTTCAAGCCCTAGTCCGGGAAGATCCCACATGCCATGGAGCAACTAAACCCGTGCATCACAACTCCTGAGCCTGCACTCTAGAGCCCATGAGCCACAACTACTGAAGCCCGTGCACCTAGAGCCCATGCTCTGCAACAAGAGAAGCCACCGCAATGAGAAGCCCGCACACTGCAACGAAGAGTAACCCCCGCTCATGGCAAATGGAGAAAGCCCGTGCACAGCAATGGAGATCCAACACTGCCAAATAAATAAATATATATATTTTAAAAAAGGAAAATATAGCAGTAGAAACTATCTAAAATGAAACAGAAGGAAAAAGCTTGAAAAAAAAGAAAAAAAAGAACATATATTATCTCTTTAAAAGATAATAGATGGCTTAAGGCAAAAATAACAATGTATTGCAGGGTTTTAACATATGGCTAAGTAAAATGTATGGCAAAATGGTATAAAGCCCAGGAGGGGAAAATGGTAGTGTACTGTTACAAGATTCTTTTACTGTATGTGACATAGTATAATGTCAATTACAAGCATACTGTGATAAGGATGTATACTACAAACTCTAAAGCACATGCTAAACACACACACACACACACACACACACACACAAACACATACACACGGTTTAGCTAATAAACCAGCTAATAAAGTAGAATTATGAAAAATACTCAGTTCAAAATAAAGCAGAAAAAGGAAAATGGGAAGAAATGGGAAAAATAAAAAAAATAGGAAGATGGTAATCTAAACCCCCAAATATCAAAAATCCCATTAAATATAAATGGTCTAAACACAACTAACAGGCAAAGATTGTGGCACATATATACAATGGAATATTACTTAGCCATAAAAAGAAATGAAATTGAGTTATTTGTAGTGAGGTGGATGGACCTAGAGTCTGTCATACAGAGTGAAGTAAGTCAGAAGGAGAAAACAAATACCATATGCTAACACATATATATGGAATCTAAAAAAAAATAAAAAATGGTCATGAAGAACCTATGGGCAAGATGGGAATAAAGATGCAGACCTACTAGAGAATGAACTTGAGGAAATGGGGAGGGGGAAGGGTAAGCTGGGACAGAGTGAGAGAGTGGCATGGACATATATACACTACAAAATGTAAAATAGATAGCTAGTGGGAAGCAGCCACATAGCACAGGGAGATCAGATCAGTGCTTTGTGACCACCTAGAGGGGTGGGATAGGGAGGATGGGAGGGAGGGAGACGCAAGAGGGAAGAGATATGGGGATGTATGTATATGTATAACTGATTCACTTTGTTATACAGCAGAAACTAACACACCATTGTAAAGCAATTCTACTCCAATAAAGATGTTTTTAAAAAAAGATTGTCAGATTAGATAAAAATGCAAGACCCAAATATATACTTCCTACATAAAACACTTCATAGATAAATAAATAAATAAATGGATGGAAAAAAGATGTACCATGGTAACATACAAATGGAAATAGTATCTATTTGTGCTCATTTCATATGGTTCCTACAGGACTAAAACCAAAAGGATAGGAAAATCATTTATAGACTATAGAATACTGTATAAATCAAGAATATAGGGTATACATCAAGAAATGGTGAAAATAACAGCTACTTTATATAAATTCCCTTATTTAATCCTCACAACCACTCTTGGGAAGTTAGGTATTAGTATTTCAACTCATAGATGAGACTACAGAGAATACCTAATTTGTCTACCTATACAGGGAATCCCAGGGTCTAAATTCAATCTGACTCTGCAGGCAAGCATTGTCACACAAGTCATATTGTTCTCACGTGTGCAATTATTGTGAGGACACACAACATAACTTAAATGTTCCTAAAAATAATGGGGAAAATATTAAAAAAATAATAGCAAGATCTTTAAAAATTAAACTCCTCTATTAATAACATGCTCTAATCATTTAGGCTGGTTATTATCAATCATTCTCAAAACTGTACCTACCCATGTTGCCTTTAGTTAAGAGTAAATCCAGCAGTGTTTAAAAGCACTGGGTTCTTTTTAAAAAGGTATCTAAATTGGAAGGGAAGAGGGAAAACTGTCATTATATGCAGATGACAATGATACTCTATATAGAAAACCATAAAGACTCCACACAAATGCTATTAGAACTGATAAATGAATTCAGCAAGGTAGCAGGATATAAGATTAACATACAGAAACCTGTTGCACTTCTTTACAGTAATAATGACATATCAGAAAGAGTAAGTAAAAAACCAATTCATTTTATAATCACATCAAAAACAAAAAACAAAAAACCTAGGAATAAACCTGACCAAGGAGGTGAAAAACGTATTTGCTGAGAACTGTGAAACATTGATAAAAGAAACTGAAGATGACTCAAAGAAATGGAAAGATATCCCATGTTCTCAAAGTGGAAGAATTAATATTGTTCAAATGTCCATACTACCCAAACCAATCTACAGATTTAATGCGAGCCCTGTCAAATTACCCATGACATTTTTCACAGAATTAGAATAAATAATCCTACAATTTATACAGAACCACAAAAGACCCAGATTTGCCAAAGCAATCCTGAGGAAAAAGAACAAAGCTGGAGGCATAACCCTCCCAGAATTCAGACAATACTACAAAAGCTACAGTAATCCAAACAGTGTGGTATGGGCACAAAAAAAGACA
This sequence comes from Mesoplodon mirus, assembly GCF_964341445.2. Lineage (NCBI taxonomy): Eukaryota > Metazoa > Chordata > Mammalia > Artiodactyla > Ziphiidae > Mesoplodon > Mesoplodon mirus. The sequence continues at coordinate 24,138,339 of NC_138980.1, read as the reverse complement.
TGGATCAATGGAACAGAATACAGAGCCCAGAAATAAACCCACCCACTTATGGTCAATTAATCTTCGACAAAGGAGGCAAGAATATACAATGGAGAAAAGGCAGTCTCTTCAGCAAGTGGTGTTGGGAAAGCTAGACAGTCAGCTGCATGTAAATCAATGAAGTTAGAACACTCCCTCACACTATACAAAAAAATAAACTCAAAATAGCTTAAAGACTTAAATATAAGACATGACACCATAAAACTCCTACAAGAGAACATAGGCAAAACATTCTCTGACATAAATCATAGCAATGTTTTCTTAGGACAGCCTCCCAAGGCAAAAGAAATAAAAGCAAAAATAAACAAATGGGACCTAATCAAACTTATAAGCTTTTGCACAGCAAAGGAAACCATAAACAAAACAAAACTACAACCTATGGACTAGGAGAAAATATTTGCAAATGATGTGACCAACAAGGGCTTAATTTTCAAAATATACAAACAGCTCGTACAACTCAATAACAAAAAACCCAACTACCCAATCAAAAAATGGACCTACATAGACATTTCTCCAAAGAAGACATCCAGATGGCCAACAGGCACACAAAAAGATGCTCAGCATTGCTAATTATTAGAGAAACGCAAATCCAAACTACTGAGGTATCACCTCCACCAGTCAGAATTGCCATCATCAAAAAGTTTACAAAAAATAAATGCTGGAGAGGGTGTGGAGAAAAGGGAACCCTTCTACACTGTTGGTGGGAACATAATTTGGTGCAACCACTATGGAAATCAGCATGGAGGTTTCTCAAAAAACTAAACTAGAACTACCATATGATCCAGCAATCCCACTCCTGGGCATATACCCAGAAAAGATGAAAATGAATTCTAATTGGAAAGGATACATGCACCCCAATGTTCATAGCATCACTATTTACAATAGCCAAGACATGGAAGCAACCAAAGTGTCCATCGACAGATGAATGGATACACACACACACACACACACACACACACACGCACACACTAGAATATTACTCAGCCATGAAAAAGGAATGAAAAATGGCATTTGCAGCAACATGGATGGACCTAGAGGTTATCATACTCAGTGAATAAGTCAAAGAAAAATATCTTGATATCACTTATATGTGGAATCTAAAAAGATGATACAAATGAACTTATGTACAAAACAGAAATAGACTCACAGACATAGAAAATAAATGGTTACCAAAGGGGAAGTGGGGTAGGGATAAATTAGGAGTTTGGGATTAACAGATACACACTACTATATATAAAATAAATGACAAAGACCTACTGTATAGCACTGCGAACTATATTCAATATCTTGTAGTAACCTATAATGGAAAAGAATCTGAAAAGGAATATATATATATATATACACACATATATATGTATATATATATTACTGAATCACTTTGCTGTATACCTGAAACTAATACTTCAATAAAAATAAAATTCAAAGCTCATGATAAAAAAAAAGGAGCACTGTTTTTTTTTTTAAGTTAAAAAAACCTTAATTTTCATTTATATTTGTAATGGGAAACATTTTAAGTCACTGGGAGGAGGGGGTGCATGGGAACTCCTCCAAATCTACAATTAATCTTTAATCTCATTACATGTAACTGCTGTTGATAGTATCTAAAGAACTAGACCTATGAGGTGTCTGCTCCTTTGGGATATTTAGGATTTAGGATTAAATATCCCAAAGGGACCACAAATTGTCCCTTTACAATTAAATCTATGCTAAAGTCTTTTAATTATATATAACTTCTCCCCAGAATTGCAACGTTTAAAAACAAACTAAAACCAGGAAAGGAGTGAATATAAGAAAATATATCTGAATAGTTGACCATTCTTGATTGGTTAAAAAAGGAAAAATTCTTTGAAAATTCTTTGAAAATTCTATTCCCCCTTCCAGTTTCAGTGAAATGTCACAATAAAAACTGCTATGATAGGGAGTCAAAACTAGAATTCTTGGGCTTCCCTGGTGGTGCAGTAGTTGAGAGTCTGCCTGTCGATGCACGGGACGCGGGTTTGTGCCCCACTCCGGGAAGATGCCACATGCCGTGGGGCAGCTAGTCCCGTGAGCCATGGCCACTGAGCCTGTGCGTCCGGAGCCTGTGCTCTGCAACGGGAAAGGCCACAACAGTGAGAGTCCCACGTACCGCAAAAAAAAAAAAAAAAAAGAAAAAAAAAGTAGAATTCTTGATAGTTTTGTAATTCCTGGTACCCTAAAGAGGAACAACCAACATTACTGGGAAAATTTAAAAAACATGAAGTCACCTGGGTTAAAGCATTTATAGAAAGCAAAGTAACTGCTATTTACTAGGGGTTAAAGCATTTATAGAAAACAAAGTACATAACTGCTATTTACTAGTGGGTCAACTAAAAGCCAGGTAATCTGCTAGATTAAAAAAAAATAAATTTTTGGCTGTGTTGGGTCTTTGTTGCTGAGTGCGGGCTTTCTCTAGTTGTGGTGCACGGTCTTCTCACTGTTGTGGCTTCTCTTGTTGCAGAGCACGGGCTCTAGGTGCATGGGCTTCAGTATTTGCAGTGTGTGGGCTTAGTAGTTGTGGCGCACGGGCTTAGTTGCTCCGTGGCATGTGGGATATTCCCGGACCAGGGATTGAAACTGTGTCCCCTGCATTGGCTATTAGATAACAGATATTATCCCTCAGTAATTCCAAGTAAGGAAGTACAGTTACTTTAAAGTAACTTACTCCTCCAAACACAGAGAAGACCTAGGACTAAAGTTGAAACCATGCTAGTAAGAAGTCTGAGCTCTTTTAATTCATTGAACTGCTACCCCAAAGAATTAACAGACAGGTAAGAAATGAACAAAAAGGGTCGGGATGCTTCTTTATATTTCAATTTCAATCTACAGGCTTGACTAGATCCAAATTCAATGTTTTTGTTTTAAAGGCAGTGATACCCCACAGGTGCTGTGTATTTCCTATTGCATCACCTCAGACGCATATCAACACATCTATCTGGTTGCCAACCTGAGGTTCAGCCTGATCCCTTCATTTTAAAGTTCTCCATCAGTTTTCCCCTCATGGTTTTAGCATCCACTGATGATTGGTGCCCAAATATAGTATTTCATAAAGAGTAGCAACACAGTGTATTTCTAACATCCCTTCTGTATTTATCAGAAGGAATACTATAAAAAAAACTTCACTAACTCTCAGTTTACAGGATAAGTGGGGACTAGAGGAAAGGACACCACTCCAATGAAATATTGAATATGGGAAACTCTCTAAAGACAAATGACCAAGTTTCAATTAGCAAAGACATAAAAAGAGGAGAAAAAGGCACATAGTGATTAAGAGATCTGAGACAAATTAGCTATGTGTGGACCCTGACTCAGTACTGATTCAAACTACCTTAAAATAACTCTTTAGACAATCATGAAACTTTATAGACCCTACCAGATAAGGAATTATTTTGTTAGGTGTGATACTCGCATTAGAAACTCATGGTAAAAGATATACAGTACAGAAATATGGATGAAATGGTATCTGACATTTGTACTTAAATGCAACAGGAAAATAAGTTGGGGAACTGATGAAACAAAATTTGCAAAATGCTTTTGATTTTTTAAGCTGGGCTATATATATTTAGAGGTTCATTATTCAACTTTTGCATGTTATTTTAAAAAATCACTAACATAAAACTGTCCGCAAAAGCTAGACTGGCCAAGGAGTTGTAAAGCCAACCTGACTTAAAACTTTACCTTCCCTCTATGAAAATATGGAAAAAATAAAACCAATTAACCAACTAATTGGATCAACTCTTTTAAGAATTAAAATTGTTTCTACCTATTTATTTGCAAACGTGCAATCTACTAAGCCAACAATTACTGACGCTATTAATACTGTTAATGACTCATGAATTCTTCTGTTCTATTTGAAAAGGTTGCCTTTTTTTGTTGTTGGCTGCTTGGCATGTGGGATCTTAGTTCCCTGACCAGTGATTGAACCAGTGCCCCCTGCAGTGGAAGCAGAGTCCTAACCACTGGACCACTAGGGAATTCCCAGAAAATGCAGCTTGTTAAACGAAGTACTAGATGTTCAAATTTACAAATTTTTTAAAACTTATTTCTTTTTGTCTGTGTTGGGTCTTCATTGCTGTGTGTGGGCTTGCTCTAGTTGCAGTGAGTGGGGGCTACTCTTCGTTGCGGTGCGCAGGCTTCTCATTGCGGTGGCTTCTCTTGAGGAGCACAGGCTCTAGGCATGCGGTCTTCAGTACTTGCAGCACATGGGCTCAGTAGTTGTGGCTCTCGGGCTCTAGAGCTCAGGCTCAGCAGTTGTGGCACACCAAGTTAGGTGCTTCCGCCATGTGGGATCTTCGCGGACCGGGGCTCAAACCTGCGTCATCTGCATTGGCAGGTGGATTCTTAACCACTGCACCACCCTGGAAGTCCCTGGATGTTTAAATTTAAAATACCTTACTTGCACCAAATTTTGTGGGAATCAGAAATTTCAAACTGGAAATGAGTTAAAAAGCCAGGCCACTAACTGACAAAGTGTTTCTTCATTCCAGGATGTCAAGATAGTTTAAATATAGGTTATCTGCCTATCTACTTAAAACAGAGTATATTTTCAAATTATCATACCATTTTAACCATTTTGATGGTTGAAGCTATGTATCAACTACTAAAGAAAAACGTGAGAAAAATGGAATCCAAGTAATTAAACTCTTAGCCATTACATTCATTTCATCCCATTTCACAGAACCATTGAACAAGAATCAAACTGAAGTTTTTAACTCAGTAAGGTGTATTATCACAAGAAGGCACAATGCTAGAATCTAGGATACCTGAGTTTAAGTCACAATTCAGCCGCAATTATTAGGAGTCGTGGCTGAGTCATTTCTAATTTCTCTAGCATCAAGCCCTTCAAGATTATTCAGAGGAATAGTTTTCAGCTGTACGAACTACAAAACTCCACTGGGTATTTTTCTACTGTCAACTGCATAAGTCAATTTTATTCGTCTACTCCAAAAATTTTGATGAATGCATGGATGAGAACACCTGAGCAAATAAGCAGTAGCAGAAAACACTGGAAATAACCTATTTAGCTGCACTTTTAAAACTAGGTTTGACGTCAATGGAATTTCTAGAAATAGTAAACTAGGAGACATCAAATCATGAGGGAAAATACCCAGTTACAAACGATCCATATTTATACACTGGCCATTCTAAACCTTTCCTGTTAGTGCTGAAGCTCCCAACACTGTCAAATAAAAACCTGGTGCTTTCAGAAATTGAGTCCAGAAGTACAAGGAAAAAGGCAAGTAAGAGTAGGAACCTGAGAGTTCACAGAAGATGGGAAGGAAGGTTAGCAGGAGACACTCATATGATACCAGAGGTACCATCCTCACCACTAAACTTTTCTTCTATCCTACCTAATTCACTGAAGTTTCACTTTAATTCCTAAACTTCCATGAATTAGGCCTGGGAACTAGCAAATACCCTTAGTGAAGAATGTAAATACTTTTCAGCAGGGAAAGGGGTTAGCAATCATTACCTTCTTAGTAAGAAAGAGTGTGGATAGTTTTCTTTCCTCCTATATCCTGAGATCAGCTACTCCAAAGGAATGAGTTTCTGATGGGGGAGAAAGTAAACATTAATTTGGGAACCTGGAGCACTTGTAGGGAAAGGTCAGGAGGCTTCGGTAGTGCAGTGGCTCTAGCAGTATGGAAATGGAGAGGAAAATAAAGGATGGCTGACTTCTGAATCTCTATAACGAGATTGCTGTGTTAAGGAAAAACCTTTTCTTTACATCAAATGCTCCTTTAAAAAAACCTTATAACATATAACATAGTTGAACTATATGTGGACTGCATCAGAGGCCTAAGAATAACTTAGGCAGTGATTCTATGGCAAAACTTCTTTCAGCTCTCTTAAATTCCTAGTCAACGTCAGGAACACAGCTTTACTCTATGTGCAAATGCTACCAGCGGATCGTGTAGAGAAACCCACTTGGTATCACCATTTGTCATACCAAAAAATTACATGCATCTTATGTTCAGAATACAGATGAAACTCAAATCTTTGGTAATGCACTTCAGAAATGGGAATACTTTTAACAAAAATCTTTATCTGGATAAGCAATCATGAATTCTACAACAAAAAATATTTTTACCTGGCAGACTGATCAATAGTTTTGGGGTTTTTTTTACTAAATTAACATTTACCATGTAAATTTGTTTTGTTTGTTTGTTTTTTGTTTTTTTGTGGTACACAGGCCTCTCACTGTTGTGGCCTCTCCCGTTGCGGAGCACAGGTTTCAGACGCGCAGGCTCAGAGGTCATGGCTCACAGGCCTAGGCGCTCCGCGGCATGTGGGATCTTCCTGGACCGGCGCACGAACCCGTGTCCCCTGCATCGGCAGGCGGACTCTCAACCACTGTGCCACTAGGGAAGCCCCTACCACTTAGTTTTTCATGTGTAAACAGGTAAGCAGAAAAGAATACCTACAGACAAACAAAAAGTTCATTATGTTAACCAATCAGGGTCTGGAAACTTCTGCAGTTTTCTTCCCAAGTGTTCTCCGATCAAATCATCTTTTTTTTTGTTTTCCAGTAAACAGTAACATAAATACAAATTGTTTAATAATAACCATAAAGTCTCATAGGCTGAGGTTTAAGTATTTATACTTCATATGGTAAGGAGACAGATATTGGACAATTTCTAGACTCCTGAAGATTTGGCATTAAAAACAAAAACCTCAGTCATCAGAATTCCTATTTCTACGTTTGTGACTAACTACATAAATAACCACTGGAAAACAGGACTTTCCAAGCTAACTTTCCAGTTAGACTTTAATCTTAAACGAAGTGTGTATGTGGTTTTATTAATCTATTACAATGCACAAGTTGGATGTCTTTCCATGAATGCTACTTACCACCACTGACATCAACCAATGAAACAGAACACAATACTTACAATTTAATGAAATTCCAACAGCAAACAGTTCCTATGGGTTTTGGTTTCTAATACCTGCCTACCTAAAGTTAATAATACTTATTACCTGTTCAACAATTACAGAAAAATCGTTTAAAGTTAAGGAAAGTTTGAGGTAAATAAAGAATATTCATTTAAGAATGAAATAGTCAAGATTTCCTTTTACTCAAAAAAAAACAAAAAACCAAACACAAAAATCACTTCCAAGAGTCAACCTCCATGTACAAAAAGGCAAGATCAATCACTGGACACAAAGGATATTCCAAAGGTCTTTAAAAATGGTAATTAATCTCAAAAAAGGAAAATTAATTTTAGCTTTTATATTTCATTCATTATCAAGACCATATTTGCTTAACAAGATAATTATGCGATTGATACAAAACATACAGCATTTACACTTAACTGTACAAAATAATTTAAGGTTTATAAAAATATTAGAATGTTTAGAGTTGACTGACACAGTCTTAAATCATCTCTTCTAGAGAAGTATAGTAAGACCACTGATTTCCATTTTATTTCTTTTTTAATAAGTCAAAGAAAGGATGCTGCAATGCTTCATCCAAGGTAATTCTTTTCACTGGATCATATTCTAACATTCTTTGAATCAGGTCAAACAGTTTCTCATGTTCTTCATCATGACAGAGCATAAATTCCTGAGGGGAAAAATGACTTTGTTTAAGAAAGACAATAAAAAATAGTTAAAACAGGTTTTTTTTTTTTGTTTTACCTTTAATGGTTTGCAGTGTCCCGTAACATATCTACCAGCAGAACTACGTTCCTCCCAATCTAGCTGATTATGATGAAAATACATCTGTTTCCTATAGGAAAGAGAAGTCTGGATTAAATTTTAAGAAAAAAAGAAACCCCAAACCCACATTCTTACCCTGCCCCAAACAGGGGATTGGGGGAAAAGATGGAACCATAGACATCTCTCTATATATACATAAACATACAATTTCTAAAAATCTCAGCAATAATTATATCGGATACCTTATATGGTATTTTTCCTAATCTTGTACCCTCTGAAGTTTTAGTATCCCACCTAAGTTGTACCATATGTGAAACAATGCCAGCTTCAAAAACAGAGGTTCCTAGATCCATTCCTGTAAATTCTGATTTCACTAGATCTGGAATGGGGCTAGAAATCGTTAACAATTCCCTGGATGACTTCTGCGGTGAAGCTATGTTTTGAAACCACTTATAGTATTCTTGTCCAAAGACGTACATGTGGTTTGCAACAGTCTGGAATTCAAATTTAGATAGGACTCCAAAATCAAGCTCTTTTTACTACTCTATGTATTATTTTTAAATCAACCTAGGAAAACATTTATGCAAAGGTTAACCTGAGTATAAAAACACCACTTTATTTACTGGATCACAAAGTAAATATTGCATTACTTTTCAAAAACTTGACTTCATGAAAAAGAATTCAAAATCTACAGTCTTTGGAATAAGCAATAACAACAAAGATGGGTTTTCTATAGTTTGAATATAGGCCACTGCATGTACCCAATAAGGACTTTAATCTTAAAAAGCATACCTTGTTTTCTGAATCATGTGTGTTGGTATGGGTCCTAATATACGTTCCATCATTGCCAGGTGTTCTTTATTATCATCAGTCTAAAAAAAATAGGAAAAAGAAACTTAGCACTTTCCATTTCCCTACACGCACATAAAAGGATAACACAAGAAAACAGTGTGTCCGGGACTTCCCTGGTGGTCCAGTGGTAGAGAATACACCTTCCAATGCGGGGGACGTGGGTTTGCTCCCTGGTCGGGGAACTAAGATCCCACACGCTGCGGGGCAACTAAGCCTGCCCACCACAACAAGAGAGCCCGCGAGCCACAAACTACAGAGCCCACACACTCTGGAACCCGCACACCACAAGTGGAGAGAGAAAACCCACGTACCGCAACAAGAGAGAAGCCCACGTGCTGGAATGAAGACCCAATGCAACCCCCCCAAAAAAGTAAATAAATAAATGTTAAGAAAAAAAAAAGAAAATAGTGCCTCCATAAAAGGACTAGATTAGACAGCTATACAATTTATATTACACTCTACTTCAAAGATGGAATAAAACTGAATGAGCTACACTGATTGTCTGATTTCTGAAATGAATTGGTAAGGTTTGTAGAGCTGATTGAGGAACAACTTTTTAAGTATATTTTACTGAAGTACAGTTGATTTACAATGTTCGAATAATTTGTTTAATGTAAAACAGAACAGTTTTTCCTTATTTGTATTACTTGCACTGTTTAACTGAGGGATGACTGGGAAGATTACCAATAACCTGGCTACTCATTTTATCGGTTGCTTAACTAACCTCCATTACCCAATGGATAGCAACTTTGTAACACTAATCCTAGACAATAAAAATACAGTCCCAATAATTCTTACAACAACCTTGAGCTAGGAATGTGGGAACATAACTTTCAAAGAGGTTAAGATACTAGCTCAAGCTCATATAGCTCATCAATGAGGAAACCTGAGCTGTGAACCCAAGTCAAAACTCATATTCTTAAATTACACAGTAACAGAGCTTTGGCTAAAGTCGAATAAATTGTTAAACTAAATGGTACACTCCTAAGCAGAGGCTGGAAAGCTTCTTCTATAAAGGACCAGATAGTAAATATTTTAGGCTTGGATGGTCACAGATGGTCTCCACCACATATTCTTTTTCATTTTTTAAAGCAGGCATCAGATAGGATATAGTTTGCCAATCCTTGCTCTGAAGAGCAGAGTCTATGTGCAATGCTTTTTAAATCCATTAACTACTGTGCCTAGCACACTGCTTTCAAAATGTTCTTAAGTCATGACAGGAATAAATAATACAAGCTCCATTATCTTCAAAAAGTTCCTTAGTTGAAGACTATTTTGGAGGGTGGAATTAAAATATAAACCACATCTCAAACCAAAGTTAATAATCGACGCTTAAGGTCTCAGAATGATTTACAATCATAAAACCATCTGAAGGATTTTATATGTGTCAGAATGAAGAAAGCATGCACTGTGCTCAACTTTTTCCTTGACCCTATAGCTTACTACCACAAAACCAGACACCACCCCCTAGAAATGTCCGACAGCTATGTTCTAGATATCAAACTTGTCTACAAACTCAGAGTACTTTTAACAGATCTCTACGGAGTAGACAGAAGTTTGGTGAGGTGCCCCAGAGCGGCGAACACATATATTCTGCAACAGCCACCTAAGTGACTTATAATTCATCACAGCTTCCTCCCTCCTCATCCTGCATTGCCATAACCTCAAAGCAACCTTGACAGTATTAGCCAGGAACTTCCTAACCACCCTCACCCCATCCAACAACACACCTTGATCAAATCACAACCCTCTTAAAGTTCTCCAATGGTTACACCACTTGAAGCTTTCAAGACTTTTAGTTTTCCGACATAAGCAAAATTATGAGGAAAACAAGTAGAGACCTAAATAACATTTTCTCCTTTTTGTTCTGCCAAGTAAGCCAATAACTATTATCATTGCATAGAAAGAACATTTTAATACCAAAAAAAACAGGAGAGATAATTTCTAAATGAAAGCCAGAACGGCAACCCTACAAAATCATTTTCATTTTAGACCGGTCTACATTTGGAAACCACTGACTCCTAGGATAAAACAAATACCTTTCTATGGCAAACAAGTCCACTATGAATCAGTACTTGCCTACTGACACCATTTTCCTATTTATCCAAGACACTCCGGCAGCACTATTCATCCTTCCTCAACTAGAGTAGCTTCCTTTATGCCTCTTGCATTTATGAATACCATTTCTTCCTGATATGGCCATCACACACTCTAGTTTTCTGACAAACTCTTACTCTTCCTTATAGCTTGGATTAAACTCCCTATTCCTCAGTGATGCCTTCTCGAAGGAAACTTAACCGTTCACCTTTTCTGGGTTCCCTTCTACATTGTTCCATTATAGCAAGTATCATATTGTACTGTACGTTTTCCCATGTCTATCCTGTGTATGTCTTCCTTGAGGAGAGAGATGCTGTCTTTTCATTTTTATACACACAGTGCTTAGAAATGTGCCTAGGGTGTCATACATGCTTAATACAACTTACTGTTTCTGAATTCTTTTAATAAAAGTGCAACATAACCAGAGCTGAATTAAAACTGACCATAGTAACACTAATGTAAATTTATGAAGGAGCATCACAATAAAATGGATCATATGAAGTCAATATGAACCATGTGTTTAAAAGCTCCACATGCAGAATGAATTATGACCATTCACTGAGAGTAGTTCATTCAACTGTGGTTTTAGAGAAGGATGACTATTTTGCACATGGAAGTTTACATCTTAAGAATAATGACACTATGGCAACTTTCCAATATGGAAACCAAAACTTTAACATGCCTTTAACATTAAAGCTCATTATGAATCAGTAAGTAACATTTACTAAATACATACCTGAAAGACTGTGAAACCAAGGTAATATTCAATAAGAATGCAACCTATGCTCCAAACATCACATGGCTGAGACCAACCCAAAGCTATTTAAAAACAAAACCAAACATTTTATTAGGCAACAATTTTTAATTGCCAATACACAATATCTTTTCCTATGTGGGTGCTCTCTTTATATAGCCCATTTAGGAGAATATGATAGTAAATTCAGGGTTTACATTTTTAGTTTTATACCAAACATGATTCAGTATGCTTTCAGAGTCCTCCATATCCTTGTATCAACTTACAGTATTTTAACCTGGGGGAGGAGGCATTTTATGGAAAGTAAGAGGGGTTAGCAAATAGTCCATAGTCTCTGAATTGCCTGTGCAATGAGGAGCACTGTTATACCCACTTAACGGTTGTTCTATGAAATTTTACATTTTATTAGTGCAAACATAGGTCAATAATTATCCTCAGAGTGTAATTACTAACCCCTTATCAATTACCATCAGCTTGATATCTGAGTTTATTTCTTCCATTAAAAGAAATAGTAGTGTCACCTAAATTATGTAAGAATTATAATGGGTATTATAAGCAGTGTCACCCATAAGCAGAATTATACAGATATTTAAAGTTCACATAGAGAGGTATCTATATATGTACTTTCAGGTTGTCTATACATGATCATATATTTTCTCCTTCAGAATTCTCAATAGTAACATTATTCAGAAAAGAAAAAAACACCTAGCCTTAAGTCTTTATGTATTTAGAAAGGAAAAGAGTAAACCTAAACCATACAGATGTTTTAACCTTTTATAGATTAAGTTTTTAATAAAAAAATAATGTACAAATAAAACCTACTTTAAAAGACACTTCAATTACTTTCAGTAACATTACTGAATTTAAAGACAAAGGAAGAAACAATATATTCAAGGAACTTGACTATGATTTAGCCATTTTTGTTAACCCTCATCATACTTATCACTTGAACAAAAGGATAATGGAGCATGGTTTCTACTTACAGTAACACATACAAAATCTGCAAATGATAGAGCTTGGATCTAAGATGAAAGTTTTCTTTTCCAGCCACTCCTGTCTCCCAGTCCAGCTTTCTCCCAAGTGACTGTAAACTACCTCATTCTCTTATGGCTCAGCTCTCATACTCTTTGGAATTTCACATCATTCACTTTGACCAACTTCTGTTTACTACCAACACCCAAGACATGAGACCAACTGCCCTCCTCAGTGGTGGCACCTGACAACATCTTCCTCTTCAACCTAATTCTGCCTTAATCCTCAGGAGTAACACTTCACAAACACACAAAGAACCCTTCTAATCTTCCCATCTGTTCATTTCTTTTCCTAAACACCAATAACCCCAATTTCAGATTTATATCAACTATCCCCAGCCTGGCCACACATGGGACTGTATTATTACTAAGAATCACTGTATCTTACGCAATCTAGGAGGAGGCCATTAACTAACTGTAAGATACACCACTGTTTTATGAACCAATAACAAAGAAAAAATGCTGTTTTGTCTTATGTTTCCTCACATGTTAAAATGTGGAGAAAAATCTTCTTCTTAAAATTGATAAAACACAGCAAGTTATCTCTTTTTAAGCTCTGAAAATACCTCTCTGTCCACAATCTCCTCCCACACTCTTTTCTTTTACCTTCATTGCAGGCTTCAGTCCTCAACCATGAATACACTTTCTAAACTACTGCAACATAGCAGCTTCTTTCAGACCATACTAAGCAGAAATCCTAGTAACATCAATCTCAAAGATGAGCTCCAATGCTGTGCTATCCTATGTGGTAGCCACTAGCCACATGTGGTTATTTAAATCTAAAAGTTTAATTAATTTAAAATTCAGTTCCTCAGTCACACTGGCTATACTGAAAGTACACAGTAGTCTACATGTGGCTACTAATGGCTACCATGTTGGATAGTGCAGATATACAACATTTCTATCATCATGGAAAGTTCTACTAGCCAGCACTACAAACTATTCTTAATTTCCTGTCCCTTTTACTAATTCTTTACTCTAGGTAAACATCATTAGTTTGCTTTCACACTCATATTCTCAACTACCAAGTCCTCTTCGACAAAAGGTAAAAAGTGGAAAAGACTGATTCCACAAAGATGTTTTACTATCCAACCTCGGTTGAAACTTACTTTTGGCAAAGTAATATGCTTATACCATTTAACTATCTCCCAATATCACCTGATCTGAATTTTTCCCACTGTCTCCAAGCCCCCAAATCCATCCCTGACTTCCTTGCTCTATCAACATGACTCGGTCTCGAACTTTTAAATTTTGAGGCCTAAGATGTGCTCTCCCTCACTGAGTTCCCTTTTATTAATATTGAAAAACCCTGCACCTTAACTAATTTTCCTTTCCATGCTTTCCCATGTCAAAGATGATCAAAGAAGCTCTCCTCTTAGACTAGCCCCTCTTTCTTCTCCTCTTAACCTCCATCCACCCTACATCTAGACGTCTGCCAGCCAAATCTTTAGCATTTTCACCAGCACCATGCTTTGTGATGAGACGAAAAGAGGTGCCCACATCGCTTCAAAATCACACTGCTGTCATGGACTTAGCCAATACAGCTTGTTCTCTTATGATCTTGTAAGACTGACTTGTTCAAAAAGAACCACCACCTGGAATATCTTTACAGATGATATCACATTTTTCCCACTCAGGAAAATTATTTATAGCAATGTCCAGACAGCTTTTATGAAAACAGAAAACATTTTCTGTACACTGCTAAGAAAATTACAGCTATCCCCCAACTACCTGCCCCCCAATAAAAGCTATAGAGAACAAAAAATCTCTTTTTCAATTAAAATATCAGGAAGTCTGGTATCTACTAACCCAAAATGACCTCTGGAGCTCTGTAATGCCGTGTAGATACCACAGTGCTATGATGTTCATCATCGTATGTTGCACTTCCTAAGTCAACAATTTTGACATCTGTGTTTTTCAGTGTGCGTTCATCACGTTTCTAGAGATACAGTTAAGTAAACACAAAGATCAATAAAGATATGAAATATTTTATAGCACTATCCAAAAGGCTTGCACATGAATTCTCTTTTTGATTTTCAAAATAACCCCATGAGAAAGGCAAAGGATTACCCTTTTTGGGTTAAACGTCAGGATATAATAAGCCTCAAAGGTAAAATTCCTCATCCAAGGATCACCAAGCTAAATTAATTTTAAAGACAACTACCAAAATTAAAACAAGTGTAACTTACCATTTTTGAATTATACTTGACTACATAGTCAGACTCCACAAATAAAATATTTTCAGGCTTCAGATCTGTATGGGTTAATTTATTATGATGCAAAACTACAAAAGAACAAAAAGACATTATTAGTTTCACTTACAAATGTAATCTGTACCGCGGGAAAGGAGAATTAGTAGTAGAGGTAGGGATCAAAAGTGGTTTCATCTTTACTTGCAACGTGCATTTTTAGTGACAATGGTTTGATATGTTGCTTGTCCAATAAAACCTTTAATTGACTGGTATTTAAAAATTTAACAAGTATACTTACAATTTACTGACTGACAGATCTGATATGCCATTTGCCTGATATGGTCAATTTGAAATGGCAGAAAGCTATTTTCTTTCATGAAATCATAGGTACTAAGTCCCAGGAGTTCGAACACAATACAAATATGACCATGATGATCAAACCATTCTAGCATCTGGACACATCGGCTGAAACAGATCAGAATACAAATAATTCAGTTCACAGAATTCTGATTATTTCATGTAACATAATGGATCACAGTTCCAAGTTTCTTACTTACAAGACATTATTGGGATCAGTACTATTTAAATGCTCCAATACTTTGATTTCTGAATGAGCTGCTTCACGATATGGTCCCACATTTTTTGTGATTTTCACTGCTACATGTATGCCACCCCTTAAAAACAAAATGAAAATGGTAAATGTACAGAAGGGCGTTGAAGACATGTATCCTCTAAAGCAGCTGTCCCCAACCTTTTTGGCACCAGGGACCGGTTTCATGGAAGACAAGTTTTCCATGGTTGAGGGGAGGGTGTGATGGTTCAGGTGGTAATGCAAGCTATGGTGAGCAGCAGATGAAGTTTCACTCGCTCGCCCACTGCTCACCTCCTGCTGTTAGGCCCAGTTCCTACCAGTCCACGGCCCAGGGGTTGGGGACCCCTGCTCTAAAGCATCATCTTGTTAAGTACCAATCACTCTATGCTATTTTCCTAAAATAATCTTTCAGGGTATATTATAGCAGATCTATAAACATTTTTTCAAAACATTTTGACAAAATATACATTATACAGAGTGATGATTTCTCTTAATACTTAAGAACGTTAATGTTTGTTTCCAAAAGTTTAAATTGACCTAGATTTTATAAGTAGTTTTTTTTTTTAAAAAAGGATAAAAATATAAACCTTGAAGATACTACTGCTGAAAACATTCACTCATTCGCCAGGCTAGACCGAATGTGCCAGATGTTGCATTGGAATCACTGTTAAAAAGAGCTTGTCCCATGTACCTCACAGTCTAATGGAAAAGACAGACACTTGAACAACTTATCATTAGGTTAGAAGTGCCTGGTATAAGGAATAGAGAGAAGAAAGAACCTAACCATCAGAGTTAGGGGAGCTCAGACTTCTTCAGAGAAGAAAGACAACTATCAGTTTGTTAGATAATTCTGGCAAAGGAGACACCAGCAATAAGTCATCAAGCCAAAAAAATGTTTAGTGCATTCACGGATGCGAAGAGGTATAAATAGCAACAACGTAGGGCAGCGTGTTTTAGACCGGGGCATCTGTAGTACTTCCTAAAAAGTACAGAGGGAATTCCCTGGTGGTCCAGTGGCTTAAGACATGAGCTTTCACTGCCGTGGGCCCAGGTTCAATCCCTGGTCGAGGAGCTGAGATCCCGCAAGCCATGTGGTGCGGCCAAAAAAAAAAAAAAAAGCCGTAAATGATTTTGAGGAAAAGGATTTCCAAATCTTCAGCTTCCTTCTGTCCTCTTTTCTAAACCTGATCTTCTTGAATACAAGCCAGCAGTCAACCCTGCATTTTTCACTATGGCCTTCCCACATTACAAAAGAGAACCCCATGCACGTGAAATTAATATGGCAAGGTTTGTGCCACAGGCTGTTTATAAAAAAGAAAAAAAAATTCTTTGAGGCAAAAATTTTTCTAGTGGCTGGATAGCAAACCTATTCCGAACTCATTTCTTTTGACAAGGTCCCAATGAAGTTGTGGGCTGATATATAATCATCAAAATAAATTTTTAATGATTTATCTCCCTATGATGTATAGCATATATCTCAAGACTTAAAAGAATTACTATAAAACTGCTGTGACAAAACTTCTTCTAGTCTCATCTATTTCATCATATGGACAAGTTTTCTAACTGCTAATAAGCTATAAAAATGAACAGTGCTAATAGCTATAAAAATGAAAAATGGATAATGGTGTTAGCTAATGCTACTATAGTAATCATATTGCAGTATATAAACGTTCAAACCAACGTTATACACCTTAAACTTATAAGCTTTCATATTACTTGTCAATTAAAAAAAAAGAAAAATGGAAACTTAATGTTAAAACAGTAAGATTTATCTATGGACACATGAACTCATTTTTTTAAAGGCCCCAACCATCTCGATAAAAGATATATTTACAATTACATTGTATGTTTTAGGTCTAATAAGTATCAAAATTTGTAACAGATTTGTACTTGATCAATTGAATACTCTTCATTGGAATATCTCAAATACTCAAGTCTTGGAACCTCAAGAAATTTTTAAAAGACCTCAATGGGACAACTAGTGAAATGTGAATCAGGTTGTAGATAAGCTGGCAAAACTTGAAAATACATATAACATGTAAATATAGAGAATGATTAAACGCTGTAAAATGTTAACATTTGTGGAATCTGGGTGAAGAATAGATGGGAATTCTTAGCAACTTTCCTAAGTCAAAGTATTTCAAAATATCTTAAAATTTTACTTTATGTTCACATTTTTGTCATAGAGAGGAAAGGGTGATAATAAAAGACACTTAGGATAATATATTCTTTATGAAAAGTGAAGTAAAAGTTAAGTTCAAGATAAAGCATTTCTAAGTATTCAAGAAAAGTTTGTTCATGGATGACAGGAGGTATCAAGCTGTTGTATTTAGATTCCCCCAAACATATTTAGAAAGAGAGATATGTTTTTTTAAAAAAAATCACCATTTACAATAAGCTGGAAATTACATCCTCAACTATTTTATGATGAAAAGTATAGATGTCAATTTAGAAATGTGCAGTTTCCAATAAACTGTTGTAAGACGTTCACTTACAAAAAAATTTGCAACCGCAGAATAGAGATCCTAGAGGAAAACATGAAAATGAAGCAGAGAGGGTCAAAGAACAAAAAGTTTAGTATAACTCATTAAAGAATCTGGACTTTATTCTGTAGGCTTCAAGTAATATAATTTTTTTATAGTTTGAGAAGCTAACCCTAACGTGCAAATATTATCCTTTGGAAATAAAAGTTTTTGAACCAAGAAGATTAGACATGCTAATTTATTGTCTCTGCAATTCAAAAGTAGGGTAAAGCACTCCAAATCTCTTATAGAAAGCTAAGGACCTAAGTTCTGGGAAAGTCTTCACTTGAACACTGACATTAATTTCCATGAACTCCATCTGATAAACATTTTCAGCATTCTTGGTCAAAATCCATACTTATGGTAAATAAATCGTACACAGTTCAAGAACTTCTGAATACTTATACCTCCCAGGAAAACACATAGCTACCACTTAAATTCCATTTCATCTAAATTATGGATCCTTCTCCACCAAAAATATCAGAATGTTCAAAAAAGAAAAACAACAAACTTACATGCCATGATCAATGCACTCTACAACTCTGCCAAAGGTCCCTTCTCCCAAAGTGTTCACGATTTCATCTAAAGTGAGGGGGGAGAAAGAAGTGTAAGTACCTGAGTACAAATTATCAGTTATTCAAATAATGAATGCTTAAGTGTGGAATTTTTTCAAATGCTCTCTATTAAAGCATAATTAACGTTCCAGCCCTCAAATTATTTGATTTTCAGATGCTACAAAAATAATGTAGATAGCTATCTTTCTTGCTCTAATCTCAAATTCCACTGATTATTTTGGAACTTTAGAGTAGAAATATTTAAACTCTATAGAAAAGAAGAAATACAAAAGAACAACAAACAAACCCACAAAAAACAAAACAAAAAAGCAATGAAGAGTTCTTTAGCCCCCCGCTGACAAACTATTCTTAAAAAGATTATTCTGTCTGCAAAGTTTAAAAAGTGTTGAAAAATATTCTATACATCTTGCTTTTAGAACGGCTCCACTTTGACAGATAAGGTGACCCTCTTCATCATCTTCTATACTCCTGGATCTTTTCCTTTGGTGGCTCTTCTGGAACGGCAAGTGGGCAGCACCAAGATCGTCCAGCCAATCAATATAGCAGAGTGAATTCAGGGCAGAATACGCAATTCATTCAGCGGGGAGATATTCAGGCATTCAGATAAGAACCAGGCCACGAAGAGTTGGCAGGAGCAAGTTCAAATTCAGTCCCCAGAGATTCACAGGACACAGTTTATGTTACAGAAGAAAAACATGGCAAGATTTTCAGATAAGTTACTTAAAGTGGCAATAGAAAAAACAACACAATTGTCTCTAAAACACTGACTTAATTGAAGTCTGAAATTTAAAGAATGCAATGTCATGATCTATTAATCTCGTTATAAAATAGCCTATGCTGTGAGTTGAGATGTCTAGTTTGTCAGGAAAATGTTTTAAAACGTCAAGATTAGCTCAAATTGATACTTAGCAATATTTTTAAACATACTTATTAAAATAAAAGGGGAAAATAAAGGCTAATGTCAATGTTTGATCTAATCAATGATAGTTCTACTGAAGAAAACTTGGGGAGGAAAATAATAACTCATAGTTTACTGCAAACAAGTGAAGATTCATGAGTGTAAAAAAAAAGGCAGGCTTTCTGGACAATAATTTCCCCTTCAGCACCCACTTTCAGAACTCCAATGGAACTAATTGCAGATTGTGCTATACACAGGGTAAGTATCCACCAGTGCAACTTTCTACATTTGTCTCCAAGTACTGGGAAAGGGGTTTCTTTTAAAGTAAAAAATGTTTAAGATGAAAGAAAAGATGGGTGCTTCATCTTTTCGTATGATTATGTTATAAAAGATAAAAATATTTTTAACATTAAAATCAAGAACCTCATGATCTGGTCTGCAGAAAATGAGTAAATGTGGGCAAATGAGGACTAACTAATAAATGCAGATTAGTTGTAAGAATTTGGAAGTTTCCTTTAAGGATTCAAGTAATATAAACACAATTATATTCATATAGTATTATAAACTTTTTCAAACTTATTGGCTCAGGAAGAGCTTTTACACACAAATAAGTATCCACCCAAAATAAAAACAAAATCAATCATACCGAACGTGACTGATTACTTGAACATTGTCTATTACGCTTCCTTTTAGGACTGCTTCTCCAGCTTCGGACTGAAGATTTACTGCAGTGGATTCGATAACTGCTTTCAACGTCTCTGTGATAACGTCTAGGAACATATCTTTTGCAGTAATCATTTCTGTATTCATCAATGTTAGGAACATATATTTTGCAGTAGTCATTTCTGTATTCATCAATGTTAGGAACATATATTTTGCAGTAGTCATTTCTGTATTCATCAATGTTAGGAACGTATATTTTGCAGTAGTCATTTCTGTATTCATCAATGTTAGGAACGTATATTTTGCAGTAGTCATTTCTGTATTCATCAATGTTAGGAACGTATATTTTGCAGTAGTCATTTCTGTATTCATCAATGTTAAGAACATATATTTTGCAGTAGTCATTTCTGTATTCATCAATGTTAGGAACATATCTTTTGCAGTAGTCATTTCTGTATTCAATGTTAGGAACATATCTTTTGCAGTAGTCATTTCTGTATTCATCAATGTTAGGAACATATCTTTTGCAGTAGTCATTTCTGTATTCATCAATGTTAGGAACATATCTTTTGCCGTAGTCATTTCTGTATTCAGCAATGTTAAGAACATATCTTTTGCAGTAGTCATTTCTGTATTCAGCAATGTATCTCCGGTACTGATAATATCTCTCATTCAAGAACCTTGCTTCTAAATAATGACTGCAAACACATTAAAGGATTTAAAATTACTCTCTTCATTCTAGAACGCTTTAACGTTTAACCACATTTTAACGTGGTTAAAATAAAACATTCTCTCAAGAATTCCTGGTTTCAACAGCTAACTCAATAAAAGAAAAAAATACAAATTGATGAATTAGAACTTATACTTAACTCACAAAACTTAAATAATTTTACTTTAACCAACAAGCAAATGGGTACATATATCTCTATTAATATATACTGCTATGAAGGAACAAACCTTGGGTCAAATCATTCAACATATTCAGTGTTTACTTGATTAAGTGTCCCTTTACCTTCTGGTGAAAGTTAAGACCAAAAATTCACAAAACTGCTCTTCTGAAATTCATCAATCTTATGATATATGCATCTGTAACTAAGCTCTCTTCCTTTTTGCAGAGCCACACACAACATGAAGCAGGCAAAACAGGATTCCTTTCCTTCTTAATGTAAGTTAGGTATCTCTGGCACACAGAGTTCTTGCACGAAGGGTGTATTAGAGCTAAAAGGAATCTTAAATATATTTCAGGCCTTTCATTTTACAGATGACTACACTGAGATCCCTAGAAGGAAAACGATTTGCCATGGTTGTAGAGCACATTCTAAATCCTATTGTATGTGCCAGTATTATTATACACACCACCTATTCCATCTCCTCTCCTCTATTTCGAGCTTCCTGTATCTTTCTGAGAAATAGTCAACACAGTTTTTGAACGCTGCTTCATGTGCCAAAAATATCCAAAATATATGCCCCTCAAATGAGAAAAGGTTCTTGTAATTGCTTGCTTAGGATTTCCCAACCCCCTACTTCCCTTTGCATTTTGAATTTCCTGTCACTCCTGCTTGTGAAATAAACAAGAATTCAGGGAAAACAGCATCATCTGGTGCCATAGTGCTTACCTTCTTTTTTTATTTTTTTATTTTTTTTGTGGTACGCAGGCCTCTCACTGTTGTGGCCTCTCCCGTTGTGGAGCACAGGCTCCAGATGCGCAGGCCCAGCATCCATGGCTCATGGGCCTAGCCGCTCCGTGGCATGTGGGATCCTCCCGGACCGGGACACGAACCTGTATCCCCTGCATCAGCAGGCGGACTGTCAACCACTGCACCACCAGGTAAGCCCCATAGTGCTTGACTGCTGAATCTACAGATCCCTTTGAAAATCTAATTGAGAGGTATGGGCCCTCTCCCCTAAGAAACGCACAAATGCGTAAACAAATCTTGGCAAGGAATTTCAGAGATCATGGACCTCAGGAAGTCAATGGATTCCAGTTAAGCAGCCTTGATTTGATGGAAAGAAAAAGACAGAGCCAACTGACCCAGTTTCCCGTCCCCCTCTCTACCTGGGATGAGTATCCTTTTCAACAGTGTGAAGCTTCAAGAGGGATGCACGTGGAGCACTGAGGGAGAGAGGGGACACCTGCCCAGTCAGACACACCAGCTAAAATAATCCTGACAAGCAATGGAGTGACAGATGTTAACTAGACTGCCCTCACTAACCTCGTTCTTTTTCCCAGAATATGTTGTCATTCTTTTTGCTCAGGAGGCTGGTTTATGCAAAAATAAAGGAGAAGCATCTCTAAAACTGCTACTCAACAGGGCTGGCATCAAATCCAGGCTGGGGAGATGCAGAAGCCCCCTTTCCCCAGTGTCAGCCTTAAGTTCTAGCCATTGGAGAAACAACTCAGGATATTAGGGTCTAAATCTGGGTCTAAGTCAGGGATCTGATCAGTTGCTTGGAACCGTTAAGGGAGAGATCTACAATACGTCAAACTAGAAATTACCATACTCTAAAGGGCATCTGTTTAATTCTGTAAGGCATCCTTCCCATAAAAGTCTAAAATGTATCGGAAAACTCTAACACTAATAATCCTTAGCTGGACTAGTGCATGAAATTAGAGCTGCTGATAATCCATAAATAATCTATAGAATAACAAACATGGAGTGAAGTAATACTATGAGGATAAACTAAAAAGATGAGGACCTCTTCAGCCTACAACAACCGAGCCTTAGAGATTAGATAAACAAAGTCTACAGAATTATAAAGGCTATATGGACAGAGTGAACAGGATGAACAGACTGACTGAATTTCTAAAAAGAGTCACTGAATGTCCAGTGAATATTTCACTGTAGTTCTTTAAAACAGCCAAGACTAATGAGGTTATGGGCATTCGTTTTTATTTCCACACAGGTCCTGTGGAAGATAAAAAATATATGAGGCAAAATCCCTGCCAACAAATAACTGTTCAATTTGAGATTACTCACACAAAAATCAAACAAAACTCAACCATGCAGGAAATGCCAAAAGCCTGGATATGAGTGCTTAGGAGAAAAAACTCATAATGCTTAAAATGGTCAGGGAAGATTTCGTGAAAAAGAAGGGAAGAGTTGCATCTTACAGGGACATCAGGATTTGGATAAAGTAGGAAGTAGAAGAAGTGCCAGGAAAGAAAAATGGCATATTACCATCTTACATTTATAGAGTACTTTTAGCCAGAATGGTTTAGAGATGAGTTTGTCTACATGCTACTTAGGAAATAGTAAGTAGACAATTTCAGCAAGAGCAATTTTCACATAGGGGAACATAGGCAAATAAATAAGCTGGGAACAGATCATCCAAAATCTTGCATGCCAGGCTAAAGGGCTTAAAACAGTGTTTCTCAAAGGGTGGTCTGTTTATTAACAATATCGAAATACTGAATTTTTAAAAATGAAGATCCCTGGACCCCAGGTCAGACTCACTGAATAATCTGGTACTATGCATTTTAAACATACCTCCAAAGTGATTCTATTCACACTAAAGTTTCAGAATCACTGGTTTAAGGCTTGATACTCTATGTTACAACAAGACATTTAAGGATATAAAATGTGTTCACAGTGTTCACAGCCACATCAGTCTTCCTGTGTAGAATTAATTGATTAAGCTTGTAGGAAGGGAGCAATTCACAGGCTACTTACAAATCAGAAAGAAAAGACACTCTGAAATATATAAGAAAAAAGGTAAGATAATTGATCTACAATAAAAGCGCTGATAAATCATAAGAAAAATATGCTTTAATAGAAAAAATAGGCTAAGAATACAAAAATAATGTTCACAATCAACTAGATTCAATTAAAAAAATACTCAAGTGTTCAATAAGCACATGACAGAGGACAAATTCAGCAGAAATTTAAACATTCAAATGAAAAGAAAACACTATTCTTGGCATTTCAAAATAGACAAGACTGGTGACAGCATGTCGTAGGGAGTGTAACTTGGTACAAACTTTCTAGAAAAATATGTGGAAAAATATGTGAATATGTAGCAAGAGCCTTATAAGAGTTCACACCCTTTCACTTGAAACTGTCCCTTCTTAGAACCTATTTTCAGGAAATATTCAGAGGCAAAGATTTGTATACAAAGATAGTTTTCAGAAGAAATAACTTTACATCCAAATGGGGGACTAGCATCCTACCAAGAGTACCTTCTTTATATGCTTCTGTATTTTTCAGTTTTTTTCCTATAATTTTACAAAAAAACACTCTTATAAAGTTTTGAATCTTGAAAATGACTATTAGATTACTCCAGATTACGGAGAGCAATTACCACCAGACATCTCTGGTGCCAATATCAAAGAAGAAACTATTGGCCTAGTGGTTATTGCACTGACTCAGTATCATCTTTCTGTGGTTAATTATGAATATGAATAACTGTTCATCATTCATATCACTTCCTTTCGACACATACAATGCATAATAAATCCATGAATGGTTAGTACTATATGTTCAGCCTTACAGAGTATTTTGTAGTTATCTTAATATAGGGTACAGATATTCTTGTATAATACATTAATTAGCTCAGGTCATTGAAATCCTGGCATAGATTCTCCCTCTTCCCTCCATATGATAGTGTGTGAAGAATGATTAGTCTGCACTGATTAACAACAAGCTCACTGTTCTACAGAACAAGTCTGTTTTGGCATGGAGAAGGAAAAAAATTGCATACTGTTTTTTAAAGTAACCCCAGTTGGCTAATTTAGAAAGCAATCTGGCAAACAGTCTCAGTGGAACATCTGCACAAAACAAGGAGAAAACATGGAACCAACAAAAACAAATGAGAAAGGGAAATTAATGGAGGACAGAATGAAAGAAACTCTATTCACCTAGGCTTTGTTTAATCATTTAGGAACTTGAAAAATTCCTTCAATTCTATATAAACGTAGTACCTCCAAATTTTACACGGGTAAGAATACAACAGAACAGGACACATGCCATTGGAAATTTTTATTGAGGCCCTTCTTACAACAGCCAAGCTTCTAAAAATCCCAAACATATCCACTGGCCTTATCTACAAATATAACCTGTAGAATACAGTATAAGCAACTAATCCCCAACACACTTTAACATTCTCACACACCACATGCTATTTTTCCATCTGGATGAAGTCTTCCCCACCCTTCATTAACTCTCATTTGTGGAACCCTAAATAAGTGCCCCAATGTACAGCTCTCCCTACTACATACAAGTTAAAGGCACTCACTGGTCCTTTAATCACTTACTTAACTGTCGTGTGTCTCATTTCCCACAACTATATTACTGGCAGCTGGGACTCCATCAACTGTCTCCTACAGCTCCCAAATGGACACAGATATGTGAGAGCAGGAACTCTGTTCTATTCACAGCAGTGGCTAGCATATAATAGGCACTCAGTAAATATTTTCTGAATGAGTATTTGTTGACTGATTTATAAAACAATCTGACAGATGAAAGTTATATAAGCTAATGACAAGTCATTACAACTATTAGTGTTAAAATGGTACTAGTTCAAGCGTAATTTACCAATAAGATTCTTTAAGCTGGTGATGTGGTTGACAATATCTGTTCTCTTGTGTACTACTGTGGGATCTCCTCTTCTGTTTGTGCCTTCCACTGTAGCTTTCATGTCCCAGGCTTTCTCTGTTATCCCAGTCAGGGCAGTGAGTTCTGTTGGAATGACTCATCTGTTAATGGAAATGAAAAGTGAGTTGTGGAATTTACAGATGGTTATATTTAGTAAATAAAATATTTCACATTACTATTAATTAAATAGAAAAACCCCAGCACATGGGGTCCTACAGGTTCTAAAATCTTCGTAGGTAATGGTTCCCAAGGCATGGAGGCACTGTCCCACTGGTATGTCAGATGATTCTAAGTGGCATACACACCTAGCACTAAACGATAACACTGTGAGACCTGAATGCATTTTCTTTCCGTTCTTCTGGATAAATTCTCAGCTTGGTGCATATCTTCAACTAACACTTGCTAACTGCCATTTTTAAAAAAAGAGTCAGGATTCAGGCTTACAGCCTTCAGTAGACAACAATATCTAGCTAGAAATTAATAACTTTTTTGGTTTTATTTTTATCATTACCTTCTTTCTATGGCAAATTATTACTAATCTCTTAAGTTATTGATATAATCAAATTATTAAGTTATTGATGTTAACTTTAAATGTGAACTAATTTAAAACAAATATCACAAGTGTCATGCAGCTTTGTTGAAATACTGTGATACAAATAACTGAAGTCAGAGAAACACTTAGGGATAGAATATAGGAGATGACTGTTTATTTTCAGATCATCCTGCAACCATTCTTAAAATTAAACATATTTGTTATAGATCTGGGGTGACTAAAGAAATGAACCTATAAGGATGAATAGGGTCACACTGAAATCAGATAATTGTGACAATTCCTTGACTCCATCTACATCCTCACAGGTTGCATTCAGGATCACGATCTGTGTTCTAACAGTGCCATCCCTATCTGCCTCTTCCCATCTTAATTCTTTCACAAAGCAGTTAAGTTTTTAACAGTGATGTCCAAACTGTTGAAGAGGGTGAGGTTCACAACTCAGCAAGGAGCTGAAAACAGGTAAAATGGAGCAAAACCAACTTAGTTAACCTCCTTCAGTTAGCCCAAATGACTCAGTAACAAGCAGACAAATTCAAGTAAAAAATTTAAAAGATTTCAAATGAATTAAAAGACTTTAAAATGAGGCATCTCCTGGGAGGTATTCCCTAAGAAAATGTAGGTATCATGCCATCAGGGACCGAAGCCACCAAATATTTAGATCTTTTAACTCACTTCTCTTGTTGATTCTTAGGTCCAACAAAAATCCTAAAACTCGAGTCAGGGTTCTCACTGGAAATTGATAAGTGAGCATTCTGATTTACATAGTCATTTGAATATGGGAAACTGAAATAAATGACATTACAAATTAACCTGAGCCAAAAGACCATCAGAAAAGCCATCAAAAAAATTATATTTCTAGTGGAATTCTTCTAACCCTTCAATTACCCAAATTATATTTTAACCACATAGGAACTCTTTAAAATTGTTTAGTTAAGCATTCTTAAATCATAGCAAGCAAAATTACAACATCTGATGACTGAGGTTTATTACTATGATTATTATAATGCATTTTTTGCAAAACACGTGTGTCTGCTTCAGTTTTGGTTTTTTCCTTCTACTATCAGTAGGCCATAACTAGCTCACCAAGGCAGAATTCTTAAATAACCACAGTTATCAATATGCAAATATTAAAATAAGCATCTTGGGAGAGCCAAAGGTTTTTATTTCTCTAGCCAAGTTCATTACTTTAAATTTAATTCAGCTGATAGGAAGCCGTCCCACCCCAACACTACTGTTCAGAAATATTTTCTCAGGAGGCCAAGAGAAGAATCCCACATCCAGGTTATACAGATTAGGTTCCTTCGCATACAAAAAAAGAGAAAAACTAGCTAGAATTATCACACTATTTCTTATTAACAAAGAATCCTACATGTTAGAATCATCGGACATCCTTCAATAAAAACATCAGATACAACAAACATCAGATGTTTATATCCATCTTAGAAACCTGATTCTCTACTGCCCTTTAACACCCTATATTACCCGACAATTTGATGTTATCTATATAAAAATATCTATGTAGGTTAAAGTTATGATTAGATGGCTCCAAGAGTACTGTATGGAATGGATAACAAGAAGCCTGTGGGTGTATGTATGGAGCACAATCATACAAAGATAGCTATAAAATAAGACCAGGTGGTTGACGTGGTCAGTTTGGAGCACTGTTTCCTAAGAATAGTATAAGCGTTTCATGGTTACTTAAGTAATCAAGGACAGGGTGATCCAAAAGTATCAGAAATGCACATCTGATGCAACAATACTATGCTCCACTTTAGGAAAAAAACAGTTCGCACAAAGGATGAGCCTCTCCGTATTTACCTCTCACAAGCACGAGCTAAATTCCACCACCTGGACTCGCAAACGAGCAGTTCCTCGGACGCCCAGTCCCCACCCCTCGCCTCTCCGCCAGGGCACCTGGCCAGGGCCTTTGGCGCACTCAGAGGCAGAAGTCTGACCTCGGAAAATCCCAGAATGCTACAAACGGCCGAGGCCAGGGACCCAGAGTAAGCCTTGATCTAGGACAACACTTGCCCCAGGAGGCTCTCGCAGGGTCTCACTCTGATCGGCGGGACGGGTCACGGGCCTAAGGAGCCGTGATATGAGTGGCCTGGCCTCTCTGAGACGAGTCAGCGGCAGAGCCGAGGCCTTTCCGCCCTAGGATTTTAAATCTACCATGACACCGGGGCAACTTTAGGTTTCAAATGCCACGAGCAGAGCTGTGTCCCGAAGAAACCCCGGTCGCCGAGGCCCCGAATCCCGTCGTTTTTCTGACACCTGGCTTTCGAGACCTAAAACACTGGGAAACCGCCCAGCCCAGAACACCCTACCTGAAACCTTACCTCCTCAAAAGCAAAAGGCCCTTTGGCCAATAACTGTCACCAAACCGCCGTCTTCAATCCCTGTCGCTGCGACAAACACCCGACAAAATGACAGCAAAACCATCTCCCCAAAACCCCACCGTCGGCCTCTAGCGCCACTTATATAGGACGAAGGCGCCTACGTAACAAAGCTCCCGCGCTCCCGCCCCTCCCCTAAGGGGCGGGGCCCAGTGTGACGTCAGGGCCGCGCCCGGCCCTCCACCACGCTGCTGCGTGGGCGGAGCAGTCCCGGCCCTGAGATGTGCAGTGGTTGAGGCGACTCCTTAGATTGTTTTCATTGCGGGAGAACCTGGCTGAAGTCAGGAGGAGACGACTTAAGCCTGTGGCACGTGTCTGCTGCTACTCGAGGAGTTATGCTGAATGCAGCACCTCTTAGCCGAGCCAACCTTGGCTCCGTTTCCTGCTCTCCCACCCCAGTGGGCCGCAGCACGGCTGAACTGTCAGGCAGAGCCACCGTGCAATAGACAAACCCCAAACCGTCTCGGTGCTAGGCCCAGGCTGGTGCTGGGGTTAGCTCAGTGAATGCGATTGTGTAGTCCAGCCCGCTTGGAACGTCCTGTCTAAAAATGGATTCTGATAAATAAGATGTCTTAGGAAACAAGCTCAGAGGTGCTTATCTTTTTAAGGCCTGTGTTCCTGATAAGAACAAAAAAAATAAGTTTCAGTTGAGACTCCTTACAAAATTTTTCCTGTTGTGATCCCTGCCTCCTGGGCAGATTCGGTAGCTGGAAGTTTCCCTAACAAACTTTTCCCCATTATTTATTCCTGTGAGTCAGTTTTAGTTAACCAATGCAGAGTAATGTCTGAGAGCTAGTGAGCCCCGTTAAGGGGCTTGCTTACCTCAAATAAGGTATTTCGCAGTTCTAAAGATCCCCAGACAGTTTCCCGTTGTGAGCGTGTAGAGTGAGAAGAGAGAAGAGGGCCAAAATCTGAGCCCTGGGGAGCACTTAAGGGACAGAGGAAAAGAGCCTGAGAAGGAATGATCAGAAGGAGAGGAGAACCAAGAGTTTGGTGTCAGAGTAAGTGAGAGAAGGGTTTAAATGAGGGAAAGGCTGACAGTGACAAATGCTGGGAAGGAGTCAGGTAGGGTTGGTCCTGAAAAGTGTCAAGGGGATTTTGTGTTCTGACAAACATTCGATGGATAAAAGAGAAAGTCAGAAATCAGATTTGGGAGGGCACGGTTGGACTCTTGCAGGCATAAATCCAATAACATGTGGGTTTGTACCTTGTACCTTGTTAGGTGAAAGGAGGGCCCTGTCATTTCATGATCTAATAGTGTAGAAAATGTGTGCCACGTACTTTGGATAAATTGAATTGTTATGGAGATTGTACCCCATGTTAAGAAGTGAAGAAGTGAAGTTGAAAAGATACTTGGAAAATTGGAAGTGAAAATTCTTTATGCTGTAGAATGAAACAGACATTATTCTCCTCACCTGGAATAGCCACCATTTATGCATCTACAATTGTAAATCTTACCCATCCTTTGAGGTCTATCTCTAACATGCTATCTCTGACTACATGAGTTCCCACCCATCTCCCTGCTCTTGACTACTCTGGTTAGAGATGAGGTCCTTAATCAGTTGGCCAAGGCACACTGGTGTGCCTGGAACCACCAAAATATGATGACCAATTTTGCCCATAGTGTGAAATGTATTGGTTCTACAATTGATTACACCTACTATTTCAGGGACATCTATCAGTTGGAATGTTTATCTGAGTAGACTGGGCCATCTTGCGAGGTAAAGTGGGACTCAGCTTGAGGCATATAGAGGCATAAATTAAGCTGGCAGCAAAGAAAAGTTCCCCTTTTTTCCTGGCACATGAAGGATCTTTGTCTTGTGAGGCTAAAAGAGAATGTGGTCAGGACAGTGCACAGTTTTGCTCAAACAACAATAGAAAGTTAAAAGACAGCCAAGTGGAAAGGCCCCCTACAGAGGGATTTATAGACATCACAAAACAATGTTACCCAGTAGTGGAGTCTGCTTTGTAGTTGCTGCTATCTTATTTTAGTGTCATTTTGAATATTCAAGTTTGTCTGCCACTTAAATATTAAGGTCTAATATTTGAAAGTGTGTCATGATCAGGAGGAGGTCGACATGTATGGTGCTCCTATTTACTCTCTGTGGCTTACGTGCTTTGACTGGAGACAAGGACCTGATTTATATTATCTTTGGTATCTCAGTGGCTACAACCCAGTACATATTTGTAGGTTGTTTATGGAAGCTGCTTTTGGTTGTTTTGCTCAGTTGGGTTAAGTTGGATTAAATCAAAGGTTGAAATTTACTCCCAGAATCCCTGGGCCAGTTGGCTTAATAATCTTACCTGGCACCTTAACCCTTTCTATTAAGTCAGTTACCTGGAAAATGAATACCTTGTGTCAGAGGACTTAATAAAAAGTCTGTCTAATTTCTCAGAATCTACTACTAACACCAGAAAATCTGTCCAATCTGGTAACTTTGTCTCAACACAAGAACAAGTATGTCTAAGAAATCCTTAAGTTAAACCATATATAAAGAAAATCTTAGCTTTGAAGAGCAACCAGAGGAATATTCTTATCATATATTCTAGCACAGACATTCTACAAGTTTAACTTCAGATATAGGAAACAGTCATCTCTGAAAGCAGAGTTCCAGAGTAAAAGTCTAAATTGTTGTGTAAATTACGTTTAACAAAAGATTGTCAGCTATATGGAGAAATCTTTACAAAGCTATAAACCTTTATGAGTTTATAATTTCTAAGTTGCTATTACTGATAATTACCAATCTGTATTTAATTAGATTTTTTTGTGTTTTTAGCTATCAATTAAATACTCATTATGTGCTAACTACTTTGTATACATGATCTCATTTAATAATCTAAACAACACTGTAAAGTGATCATTGGTTACTTGCTTGCAGTCAAGTTATCAAGTACCAGAACCGAGATTCAATCTCAGGACTTACTTGCTCCAAAGCTCTTGTGTTTAACCCGTTCTACTGGCTGCTTCAACTCATACAGCAAAGTACAAAGCAACTTACTTTACTTAGTCATTAGGGAAACCAGGCTGAGTTCATCTTTCAGCAAGATCAAAGGAGTTCGTCTTAAAAAAAGCACTTTTCAAGGTGATATATCATCAAGGGCTCCTCATGATGAAACAATGACTCAGTTTATCTCCAGCACATCAAGGTCATCAAAGGTCCCAGGGTGCCTTATTCACTGTTCAACAGCAAGTCACAAAGGGTCTCCCGTGCATCCCATGCTGCCTAAGATGGATAACATCCCAGGTTTCTCCAATATTTCCTGAGACTGGTTGTGAGGAGATTCATACAGCACACCATGAAGCAGGATCCAATCATCAAACAGTGCCAGAAACATTCCCTGATACACAGTGCACTTTGCAGTGTATCAAAGGTGGGGAGTGGAGGGGTGACAGGAGTGATTTAATTCAGAGGTTCTTTTGGGAATAGGATAAGCTGATCTTTCCAATCTCCTTGTCAATTTTCACTACCTCTAATGAAAGGGCTTTGGAACTAGGTTAATCAATTAGTTTCTCAACACCTGCTACCAATAGTCTCAACTATCAACCATCCAGTGAAACCACTGAAGGGAAAATATATTTGCCTAAGTAAATTCCTAAGTTCTAAATTTCCTATGAATATTGTAGAATCCTACATAAGCATATGAAAACATGTAATATATATTTGTCTCCAAATCTTCTGGGGTTACCTTTTATTTTAATGTATAAATATCAAGCTCCTATTTCACGTAATTGTAGGAAGTACAGTATCCTTCAGAGTATTCTGATGATTTCTATAGAGGTGTTAACTTCTCTGGTGGCTTCCTGTCACCTCTCACTCTAAATTCCCATTCCTGGCTCTATCCCTCAATTCCCTTATACCATCTCATCTGCAGTTGCTGTCTTTGCTTCAGAACATTTTGTACCAAGTATTGACACAGACTTCTCCTTGATTCTCCAAAGACTAGGTACCTTTTATGAGGAATAGGCTTAAAATTTTGAGAATACCAGAGGGTGGGTACAGCACAGAAACAAAAAGAACTGAAATTTTGTATCAGAATTCACAATTCTGAAGGTCCCAATCATTTCTTATCACAGAGAATTTCTTACTGGCTTTCATCTCCTTAGGACTCAACTAGGGGAATGGATATAAGTAAAATGGATATATACTACACATTAGTTAAAAGCAATGAACAATTTTGCTAAATTTATGCTAAATTGACATATAGCAATATAAATAGACCTAAAAAGTTAATGCTGAATGAAGAAGAAAATGTGATTTATAAAACAATATCATTTAGGCAGATATTTAAAAACTGCAACTACACCACATGTTTTCGAGGATACGTATATATTTAAATAAAGGTTAGAGAGTGAATTGGAAAGACAATATATTAAATACACTAGAGATGTGCTTCTCAGAGTTCTGAACTTTAGCCTAGAGACCATTTAGGCTATGCACTCAGTTTACTTTGTAGCTTTGTTGCCCTGGGTCTAATTTTCAACACAGTCTTCCCTGTGGCTACAGGAGACAGCTGAGTCAATAGTGTGCCTTAAGTTGACAGCTGGCTGACCTGATCTTCTCAGTTTCCATTTTCAGAGCTTTTAAAACAACTGACCAAAGGCAGACAACTCAATAACTCTTACAACTGCAATTGTCCCCATACTATTCAAGTGCCTCCAGCTATTGCATAAGCTGATGTTTCACCTCCATCTGAACCTCATCCCAGTTCACCACCAGTGAGAGTTTTTTCCTGGACCCAAAGGGCTATGTTCTTTATTCTGTTTCACCACCTTCTCTCTTAGAAGCAACAATAAGGGACATCCTTGCCTTATTCCTCTTTGTAAAGGGAATGCTTCTAAAGTTTTAGTTAAGTTTCATGTTGTAACTTTTCTTCTCAATGTATTGTGGAAATAGGTCCATACCAATTAATACTTATATATAACCAATCCTCATTATTGGTGGATTCAGCTACTCATTAAAATTTATCTGTAACCCCCCAAATCAATACTCATAGTGCCTTCATGCTTATTCATGGGCATGAGCAGAGCAGCAAAAAATTTCTCAATGTGTACATTCCCAGCTGAAGTCAAGCAAGGCAATGCTCGGCCTTCTTTTCCAGTTCTCATACTGAAAAGAAGTGCCTTTTTCGCAGTCTATTTAATAGTACATTTTTGTGCTTTTCCTTGGTGACTTCCCTGTTTAAAATGGCCCCTAAGTGTAGTGCTGAAGTGCTATGTAGTGTTTCTAAAAGCAAGAAAGTTATCATGCACCTTATGGAGAAAATATGAATGTTAGATAAGCTTCATTCAGACATGAGTAATAGTGCTTTTGGTCATGAGGTGAATGTTAATGAATCATCGAGGTTTATTAGGTAAGGTTTGTTTGTTTTGTTTTGTTTTTGCAGTACGCCAGCCTCTCACTGTTGTGGCCTCTCCCGTTGCAGAGCACAGGCTCTGGAAGCGCAGACCCAGCGGCCACGGCTCACGGGTCCAGCCACTCCGCAGCATGTGGGATCCTCCTGGACCAGGGCATGAACCCGTGTCCCCAGCATCGGCAGGCAGACTCTCAACCACTGCGCCACCAGGGAAGCCCTAGATGAGGTATTTGTAAACAGAAAACCACATTTCAAAAATTATGGGCTGATTGGATGATGAAAGTATTGTGAACCAGAGGATCACAGAAACCCAACCTTATTTCTCCTAGGAGTGATGAGTATCTAGTCACCAATTCAGTATTTTCAGCAACGTTATAAAACCTAATTCCTGCAAATAACGAGAATCAACTACATATATTAAAATAAAAGAAACATTACATGGGACATACTTCTACTACAAAATAATTTATTATTTATCTGAAACAAACTCTACATATCTAAATTACATCTCTTTAATTATATTTCCTTGATGGTTTGGATCTCAACAGTTCCTTGTTTTGTAGAATTTGTTTAGACATTTAATGCAGTTATAATCTGTGTTCTATTTAAACTGTACATAAATTTTCATTTTTTTTAAAGTTTTTTTAATGTGGACTATTTTTTAAGTCTTTATTGAATTTGTTACAATACTGCTTCTGTTTTTGTTTTTTTTGGCTGCAAGGCATGTGGGATCATAGCTCCCCAACCAAGGATTGAACTTGCATCCCCTGAATTGCAAGGGGAAGTCTTAACCACTGGACGGCCAGGGAAGTCCCTTATTTCATTCTTTTGTCCACTACTATTCTTTAGTGAAAAAAGACTCTCATAATCAGCATTATGACCCACTCTACTGAACATGTGTTGGCATAAAATTGGTAACTGAGAATTGACCTTCCAAGTTGATTTGTTGAAGTGCATAATACTATCTTTCCATTCTTCAGTATTACTTAGCATCTCTTCATCAAACTCTAGGTAAAAAAAAATAAAGTTTTTCAAGTAATAAAATCCATTTCAAAAGATAGTCCTGGCAATTTCATAAAAATTACCTATGTCAAATGAGAAATTCTTTTCCATTTTAATGAGGTCCCTCTTAAAAAGTGTCTTGACACTTAACTCTCTAACACCATACACAAAAGTAAGCTCAAAATGGATTAAAGATCTAAATGTAAGGCCAGAAACTATCAAACTCTTAGAGGAAAACATAGGCAGAACACTCTAAGACATAAATCACAGCAAGATCCTTTTTGACCCACCTCCTAGAGAAATGGAAATAAAAACAAAAATAAACAAATGGGACCTAATGGAACTTCAAAGCTTTTGCACAGCAAAGGAAACCATAAACTAGACCAAAAGACAACCCTCAGAAAGGGAGAAAATATTTGCAAATGAAGCAACTGACAAAGGATTCATCTCCAAAATTTATAAGCAGCTCATGCGCTCAATAACAGAAAAACAAACAACCCAATCCAAAAATGGGCAGAAGACCTAAATAGACATTTCTCCAAAGAAGATATACAGATTGCCAACAAACACATGAAAGAATGCTCGACATCATTAATCATTAGAGAAATGCAAGTCAAAACTACAATGAGATATCATCTCACACCAGTCAGAATGGCCATCATCAAAACATCTAGAAACAATAAATGCTGGAGAGGGTGTGGAGAAGAGGGAACACTCTTGCACTGCTGGTGGGAATGTGAATTGGTACAGCCACTATGGAGAACAGTATGGAGGTTCCTTAAAAAACTACAAATAGAACTACCATATGACCCAGCAATCCCACTACTGGGCATATACCCTGAGAAAACCATAATTCAAAAAGAGTCATGCACCAAAATGTTCATTGCAGCTCTATTTACAGTAGCCCAGAGATGGAAACAACCTAAGTGTCCATCATCCAATGAATGGATAAAGAAGAGGAGGCACATATATACAATGGAATATTACTCAGCCATAAAAAGAAATGAAATTGAGCTATTTGTAATGAGGTGGATAGACCTAGAGTCTGTCATACAGAGTGAAGTAAGTCAGAAAGAGAAAGACAAATACCGTATGCTAACACACATATATGGAATTTAAGGAAAAAAATGTCATGAAGAACCTAGGGGTAAGACAGGAATAAAGACACAGACCTACTTGAGAATGGACTTGAGGATATGGGGAGGGGGAAGTGTAAGCTGGGACAAAGCGAGAGAGTGGCATGGACATATATACACTACCAAACGTAAGGTAGATAGCTAGTGGGAAGCAGCCACATAGCACAGGGAGATCAGCTCTGTGCTTTGTGACCGCCTGGAGGGGTGGGATAGGGAGGGTGTGAGGGACGTAGATGCAAGAGGGAAGCGATATGGGAACATGTGTATATGTATAACGGATTCACTTTGTTATAAAGCAGAAACTAATGCACCATTGTGAAGCAATTATACTCCAATAAAGTTGTAAAAAAAAAAGAATTCCTTAGTCGAACGTATGACTAATTTGTTTATTGATAATTTTCACTTGAGGTAATCAGTTAGATATCCTATCTTCACTAGGTGACTAGACTCTACAGGAAACTTCTGCCTGAGCTCTCCTGAAACCAAGTTTCAGCGCATGTACATCAGCACAAATAACAGCAGTTTCATTCAGAGATGATGAATCATGTCTTCAGGCAAATAAGGACATTGTGAAGCTTGTTCCTGGATGTTACTTTGAATTATCTTGCTCCTGTTGTGTTATATTATTTGCCTTTATTAAAAGCATTATATGATTATGTTCAAAAAAGTAGAAATAAATATATTTTAAAAATAAAAGTAAAAAATAAAATTAAAAGATAAAAAAAATTTAAAAAGTAAAAATTTCCCTGGTGCCTCCGCTATTATTGTCCTTGCACCCACAGAGAGCTACAGTCAACCCCTGACTCCCCAGGAGGCCCTGCAAGACCTCTAGGTAGGTCTCTGGACCTGCTTTGTCGGACCCACCTCTGCGTGTGTTCCTCTCACCTGCTTCTGCTCCTGAAGCTGGCCTGGAGCATGTGTGCTAGTGTAAGCCATCTGGGGTGCAGGCTTCCATGGGCATGGCACAAACCACTGGGACCTGCATGGCCAAAGGAGGCTTTGGAGGGGGATGGCGCACAGCCCACTGGGGCCTGCAAGGCCAAAGGAGGCTTTGTTGAGGGCAGCACGCAGGCCACCAGGACCTGTGCTGCTTGGCGGAGGCTTTGAGTGGGGTGGGGGTGGGGTGTTCCTGGTATTTGTTTTGGATATATCTCATATCTTTTTTGGTGCCTCTATCCTCTTTTACTTTCTTCTTTTGTGTTAAACAGATATTTTCAAGTGAGGAATAAAATATGCATTTTAAGTTAAAAAACAATTTCAGATTAATGTTAACTTAATTCCAATATTACACAGAAACTGTTCAAATATGTTTCTCTTCCTACCCCCTCCTTTGTGCTATTTTACTGTAAAGTATATCTTTAACATTATGAGACCAACAATGTTTTATAATTGTTTCAGGATACGTGCTGCTGAAGTGAGCACTATAATTATTGTTTTATGCAGTTGTTTTTAAAATTATTTGAGGAGAAAAGGGTATGCATCATATCAATAGAATAAAGGATAAAAACCACTTAATCATTTCAGTAGACACAGGCATTTGACAAAATTCAATGTGATAAAAGCACTCAAGAATCTATGAATACGGCTTCCATTGTGGTGCAGTGGTTAAAAATCTGCCTGACAATGCAGGAGACATGGGTTCCAGTCCTGGTCCAGGAAGATCCCACATGCTGTGGAGCAACTAAGCCCATGCACCGTAACTATTGAGCCAGCGCTCTAGAGCCCGTGAGCCACAACTACTGAAGGTCATGTGCCTAGAGCCCATGCTCCACAACAAGAGAAGCCACCGCAATGCGAAGCCTGCACACCACAATGAAGAGTAGCCCCCACTCGCCACAACTAGAGAAAGCCCGTGAGCAGCAATGAAGAACAAATGCAGCCATAAATAAATAAATAAATAAATAAATAAATAAATAAATAAATAAATAAATAGAAGGAAACTATGAATACAGGGAAGCATCCTCAGCCTGATAAAGAGCACCTATGAAAATTCATGTTTAACATGATCCTGAAGGGTAAGTGACTGGATGATTTCTACCTAATGTCAGGAACAAGACAAGGATGTCTGTGCACATCATTTTCCTTCAACATTGTACTGAATGTTCTAGTCAGGGCAATTTAGACAGGGAAAAGTTATAAAAGGCATCTGTATTGAATAAGAAGAAGTAGGACTATATCTATTCACAGATGACATGAAATTATGTACAGAAAATCTCAAGGAATCCAATAAAGCATTATTAAAACTAATAAATGAGTCCAGCAAGGTCATAGGATACAAGATCAATAAATAAAAATCAATTGTATTTCTATGCACTTTAAATGAATAATCTAACAATGAAAATAAGAAAACAATTCAATTTATGATAACATTGAAAGGAATCAAATTCTTAGGTGCAATTTTCACAAAAACATTGGAAGACTTCTATGCTGAAAATAACAAAATATCATTGAAAGAAATTAGAGGGTCTAAATAAATGGAAAAATATCCCATGTTCATCAGAAGAT
Organism: Mesoplodon mirus; assembly: GCF_964341445.2. Taxonomy (NCBI): domain Eukaryota; kingdom Metazoa; phylum Chordata; class Mammalia; order Artiodactyla; family Ziphiidae; genus Mesoplodon; species Mesoplodon mirus. The sequence goes on along the minus strand of NC_138980.1, from coordinate 24,099,909 downwards.
GAACAGTATTGTTAAGATGACAGTACTCTCCAAATTAATCTAATGATGCAATGGAATCCGCATCCAAATCCCAGCTGGCTTCTTTGTAGAAACTGACAGGCTGATCCTATAATTCATGTAGAATTGCAAGGGACCTTGAATAGTCAAAACAAGCCTGAAAAAAAAGTTGGAGGATCCATATTTCTCCATATAAAAGCTTACTACAAAGCAATGGTAATGAAGATGGCGGAAGGGTAAAGGCATACAGGTAGATATCTAAAACAGTAGAATAGAACTGAGCATTCAGAAACTCATAGGTCCATACTCAACTGATTTTTGACAAGGGCATCAAGGCCATTCAATAGAGAAAGAGTAATTTTTTCAATAAGTGATGTTGGAACAACTAGATTACCACATGTAAAAGAATAAAATTGGACCTTTACCTCATAACTTATACAAAAATTAACACAAAATGTATCAAAGACCTAAACGCTAAGAGCTAAATCTATAACACTCTTAAAAGAAAACATGGGGGTATAGCTTCAGGATCTCAGATTTGGCAATATATCCTTAGACATGACATCAAAAGAATAAGCAATAAAAGAAAATAAATTGGGCTTCCTCAAAACTAAAAGCATTTGTGCTTCAAAGGACACTATCAAGAAAGTGAAAAGGCAATCTCAGAATGGAAGAAAATATTGGTAGATCATATATCTGATAAGGGCATTGTATATAGAATATGTAAAGAACTCTTACAACTCAATAATAAAAAGGCAAAGAACCCAATTTAAAAATGGGTGAAGGATCTGAATAGACATTTTTTCCAAGGAAGATATACAAATGACTGAGAAGCACATCAAAAGATACTCCACATACTTTCAAGATTCTCTCTTTGTCCTTTGGCAGTCTGACTGTGATGTGTCAAAGTGTTGTAACACTGATTATATCCTATTTGAATTTCATTGACTTCTTGGGTGTGTAGATTCATGTTTTTCATCAGATTGAGAAATTTCAACCATTATTTCTTCAAATATTTTTTCTGCCCTTTTTTCTCTTGCTTCTCCTCTGGGACTTTCATTACACGTTGGTTGATATGCTGAATGGTATCCTACAAGTCTCTGAGACTCCATTCATTATTTTTTTTCATCCCTTAACTTTCTGTTCTTTAGACTGAATAATCTACATTGATCTACACCAAATTCAGCTGATCCTTTCTTCTGCAGCCTCAATTGTGCTGTTGAGACCCTCTAGTAAAATTTTCATTTCAGTTATTTTACTTCTCAACTCCAGAATTTCTATTTGGTTGTGTGTGTGTGTGTGTGTGTGTGAATTTTTGTCAAGCTTTCATTTAACTCTTTAAATATGGTTTCACTTAGTTCACTTAGTTCTTTAAACATATTTCTAATACCTATTTGATGTCTCTATGAATTGCACCCAATATCTGGGCTTCCTTAGGGACAGTTTCTATTGACTGCCTTTTTATCCTGTGTATAGCCACACTTTCCAGTTTATCTGCACGTCTTATTTTTGTTGTTGTTGAAAACTGGACATTTTAGATAATATATTGTTCTGATACCACCTCCTGGGGTTGTTGTCATTTCTGGCTTCCTAGGGATTACCTTGGGTCAGCATAGTTTAGTAGTCAGTCAGATTGAATGCTGCTGAAACCGCACTCCTTCTTGAATGTGACTCGAACTCAGCCAAAACTCAGATTGGGACTTGAACCCATGATCCCTGACTTAGGAGACGACTCACACCCACTGTCTTTTAATTGAAACTGCTCACCTGGTGTCAGGACTTATTGAAGCTCAGGTTCTTTTTTCTCAATGCAGAAAGAATTCAGTGTGAGGCAAAGTGATTGGCAAAGAGTGAGCTTATTAGCATAGGATGCTTGTGAGAGATACAAATGGGCAGGCAAGGGAGCACAGCAGCCCCAAGAACAAAGCAGGCTATGTTTTTATAATCAAAGAAAAAGTGGGGAGGGGAGAAGACCACCTTCTTCCTCATTTTGTGGTGGATATCAAGGCTTACATCATTAGTTCCTCCTTTGGCCCTATATGGTCTAAATGGGACTGTCATGGTACTAGTTAAACATACGTATATTAGCAGAGGGGTGGTAACATATACTAAAATATGGTACTTCATATCAGGTTTCAGTATAATGTCCCCTTTCACCTAGTTTTTTTTCCCCTTTCACCTATATTCCTGCCTTGGCCACATGCAGAAATGCTACTATTCAAGAACCATTAACTCCCTGAATTCATGTAACAAGATTCAGAACCCATATCTACTGTCTTGCGTTTTAATTATCAGGACTTGTGGCTTGAGTGTGCCTGGTGCTTGAATGTGCCTGGTCTTCCTTCAAGTAGTGTAGATTGTTGCTAGGTTACTGGATTCTTTTCTTGCATGGTCATTAGCTTACAACAGTCTTGCAGACTCCCTTAAAATTCTCTCTCTGTCTTCAATCCTCCAGTGGGATATTCAAATTAACCATTTAATTACCCTACTCTATCACTTTGAGTTGGTTAGGCTTCCATTCAGTGCAAAGGTGATCTATGTATGGGTTAGGGAATGCATTCAAAATTCAGGGAGTTAACAAGTCTGACTGGGCTTTCACTTCTTGCTTGCACAGGGTCTAAATGTCAGTCAGATATGAACAGTAGACTGGGGTCCTCTCTGGTGTTTCCTGTGTGTGAATGTAGGCCTACCCGTGTGCACAGCATTCCAAATCAGCAGGAAAAAGTCAGAGTTTTCATATCCTTATTTGAACTGTCTTATTCCCTTCATTTTAAACTTTTGGCTGGTCTCTTGCTTGCCGCTATTGTTATTATAGCCTTAGGCAGCTTCCGTGTTGGCCTTTGACTGTTTGCTACCAAGCACTATTGTTTTTAACAGAGCTGTGGACATGGGGCTTTTCCTTGGAACTCCAAATCATATCAATCCCTTCTGGCACCAGCAAGGTCTATAATACCATGTTGCTGAGTCGGGGAAAGTGAGGATGGAACAAGTTCCAAGTTAAAATGTCACAGACCCTATTGTTCTTACCGAGGCTCAGTAGTTTTTCTTGAATAAATGTTTCTCAACTTGTATACCTTTAGTTAATTTCCAGAGTTCTGAAATGGTTGTTTCTAGTAATTCATCAGTTTTTTAGTTGCTTCTTTTGGAGAAAAGATGTGTCAAGGTCTTCTATCTGTTCTTCTGGAAACTCTTCATGAGTATAATTAAAATTTTTCTAATATTTATGTTTAAAACATAAAAAGAACAGGTAAAATTAATATTAAATTGTTTTATTTAATCCAATATATCAAATTATCATTTAAACATGTAACTTATATAGTTTTTCCAGCTTTATTGAGATATAATTGACATATAACATCATGTAAGTTTACGTTGTACAATGGGATGATTGCTACAAGTATATATTGTGAAATGATTGCCACAATAAGGTTAGTTAACACTTTCATCACCTCATATAGTTACCATTATTTTTTTGTGCAGTGAGGACATCTAAGATCTACTCTCTTAGCAACTTTCATGTATACAATATGGTATTGTTAACTACAGTCACCATGCTGTACATTAGGTCCAGAGAACTTATGTACCTTATAACTAGAAGCTTGTACCATTTGACAAACATCTCCCCATTTCCCCTACTTCCCAGCCCCTGGCAACCACCAAGCTACCTTTTTTTTTTTCTGTGAATTTGGCTTTTGTACAGTCCATATAAGTGAGATCATATAGTGTTTGTTTTTCTCTGTCTGACTTATTTTACTTAGTTAATGCCCTTAAGATTCATCCATGTTGTAAATGGCAGGATTTTCTCCTTTATTACAGCCAAATAATATTCCACTGTACATATATCAAATTTTCCTTATTCATTTAAATTTTGAAGGACACTTAGGTTGTTTCTATGTCTTGGCTATTTTGAATAATGCTGCAATGAACATGGAGGTGCAGATATCTCTTTGAGAGAGTGAATTCATTTTCTCCAGATGTATACACAGAAGTTGGATTTCTGGATTATATGGTAATTCTGTGTTTAATTTTTTGAGGAACATCCATAGTGTTTTCCATAGTGGCTGCACCAACTTACATTCCCACCAACAGGGCACAAGGATTCCCTTTTCTCTATATCCTTGCCAACACTTATCTCTCTCACTCTCTCTTTTTTTGATAACAACCATTCTAACAAGTGTAAGGTGATATCTCATTGTAGTTTTGATTTGCACTTCCATGATTAGTGATGTTGAGTACCTTTTCGTGTACCTGTTGACCATGTATATCTTCTTTGGAAAAAAAAATGTCTATTCAGGCCCTTTTCCAATTTTTAAAGTGGATTATTTGTTTTTGTTTTTTTTTGCTATTGCATTGTATGACTTCTTATGCATTTTGGACATTAACCCCTCATCAGATATATGGCTTCAAACATTTTCTACCATTCAGTAGGTTGCCTTTTTATTTTGTTAATTTTTGTGTGTCTGGTGCAGAAGCTTTTTAGCTTGATATAGTCTTATGGGTTTATTTTTGCTTCTGTTGCTTGGTGCTTTGGTGTCCAATACAAAAACTCATTGCCAAGCCATGCCAGGAAGATTTTTCCTGTAATTTCGTTTAGAAGTCCTATGATTTCAGATCTTACACTTAAGTCTCTAATTCATTCTGTGTTAACTTTTGTGAGAAGTGTAAGAGGGGGGTCCGATTTTATTCTTTTGCATGTGAATATCCAGTTTTCACAACACCATATATTGAGAAGACTATCCTTTCCCCATGAGTGTTCTTGGCTCTCTTGTCAAATATTAGTTGATCATATACATGTGGGTTTATTTCTGGGCTCTTGATTCTGCTCCCATGAGTCTCTGTGTCTGTTTTTGTGCCAGTACCATACTGTCATAATTACTATAGCTTTATTAGTATAGTTTGAAATCAGGAAGTGTGATGTCTCCAGCTTTGTTCTTCTTTCTCAGGATTGCTTTCGCTATTTGGGGTCTTTTGTGGTTCCCTATGAATTTTAGGATTGTTTTTATCTATTTCTGTGAAAAATGCTATTGAAATTTTGATAGAAATTGCATCAAATCTATATGGCTTTAGGTAGTATGGACATTTTAACAATATTAATTCTTCTGATCCATGAACATGGGATATTCTTACATTTATTTGTGTTCTCTTCAATTTCTTTCATCACTGTCTTATAGTTTTCAGTGTAGAGATCTTTCACCTCCTTGGTTAAATTTATTTCTAAGTATTTACTTATTTATTTATTTATTTATTTTGGCTGTGCCTCGTGGCTTGTGGGATCTTAGCTCCCAAACCAGGGATTGAACTCGCACCCTCGGCAGTGAAAGCACAGAGTGCTAACCACTGGACCACCAGGGAATTCCCAATATTTTATTGTTTTTGATGCTATTGTAAATGGGAGTGTTTTATTTGATTATTTTTAGCTAGTTTATTGCTAGTGTATAGAAATGCAACTGGTTTTTGTATGTTGACTTGGTTATATAAATATTATTAATAAAATACATTACATTTTTTTAAATGCTGTCTTTGCAATCTGATATATATTTTACACTTACAGCTCATCTTAATTTGGATTAGTCACAATTTAAGTGTCTAACAGACATATTGGCTAGGGGCTACTATACTGAGCATGCAGCTCTAACATTTGTTAGAGTAGAGAAAAGCAATTGATTTTTAATATCAATCTTATGTCTGGTCACTTTGTTAAACTCTCTTGTTATGTCTAATTTTCTGTCTTTGGATTCTTTTAGAGTTTCTCTATATAAGACCATATCATCTGCAAATAATAATGGACTTGTTTCACCTGTTCCAACCATTACACCACTTATTTTTCTTCTGTTCCTGTGATGTCTAAGACAGTTATAAATAGAAGCAGTAATAGTGGGCAACACTGTCCTGTCTGATTTTACAGGAACTATTTCTAAGATTTTGCCATTAAGATAGATATGTATAACAGGTTTTTGGTAGCAACTTTTCACTAGATTAAGGTGGTTGCCTTCTATTTCTAATTTGCTTAATTTACAAACACACACACACATTCTTGGTAGGCATTTAATTTGCTCTTTATGCTTCTTCTGACATGGTCATATGCTTTTTATAGTAATATAAAAATTATATTTAGATATTCTCTAACTTAAGCTACCTTTGCATTTCTGATAAAACTTTCATATCTATACATTTTGGTCATTGTTGTGGTTTGCAAACTTTTTTTAAAAGGATTTTTGTATCTGTGTCCATGAAATAAATTGGGTCTCTCTCTACTCTCCTTTAATTCATTATCCACACAGAAGTTCTAGTAATCTTTGAAAAATATTAAACTGATTACTCTATATAAGGCTATCAATAATTTTAAATTTTAATTAAAAACAAATCCAAATTCATTACTATGACCTATAAGGCTTTACAAAATCTGGCTGCATCTTATGCTATTCTCCATTGCCTTAAGCTTTTTTCAACACTACTCAGTATTTTTCTGGAGATCCTAGCACATCAAAGCAAGAAAAAGAAATAAATGAATTTCAAAGGAAGAAACAAACTATCATAATTGTGGATGTTAGTGTATATAGGTAGAAAATGCAATATAACCTATAAATTATGAACAAGTCTGATGGATGTAAAATCATGTAAAAAAATCAAATATTTCTATATGCAAGTAACAAATTGTTGGAAAGTTAAATTTGAAGGATGCCATTTTCATTAACATAAAAAATCAGGTAGCTGAGGGACTTCCTGGTGGTCCAGTGGGTAAGACCCCGTGCTCCCAATGCAGGGGGCCCGGGTTTGATCCCTGGTTGGGGAACTAGATTACACATGCCTGCCGCAACTGAGTCCGCATGCTGCAACTACGAGTCGCATGCTGCCACAACTAAGAAGTCTGAATGCCACAACTAAAGATCCTGCATGCCGCAACCAAGACCCGGTGCAGCCTAAATAAATAAAATAAGTAAATATTTTTAAAAAGTCAGATAGCTGAGAGTAAACTTAACACAATATGCATAAAACCTCTATGGCAAAAATGATAAAAACTTTACTAAGATACCTTTGAAAGACCTAAATAAAGATATACCAAATTCACTGGGTGAAGGACTCAATATTTTTTTTAAAAAACTGCCAGTTCTTTAAACATTGACCCATTAGGTTCAAAGCAGTCACAAGCAAAATCAGAATGAGACTTTTTTTGTACACTGACAAGCTGATTCTAAAAGATCTATGAAACTACAAAGGGCCCAAATAGCCAAGTGACTTGAAGAAGAATAAGGTAGGGGACATGTTCTAATATTATAGTAAGTCTATAGTCATTAACAGAGTATGGTATTAGCACAAAGGGAGGTAAACCAATGGAACAGAATAGAGAGCCCAGAAACAGAAATCTATACGTTGGGTCCCCCAGGAAACAGACCCTGAGACTCTGAGATTTGTGGCAAGAAGTTTATTAAGGAATGTTTTGGGGCATAACACCTCTAAAAATGTAAGAGAAGCAGGGTTGGGTGGAGGTGATCTCCAGCTGATCCTCTTAGGAAATCTAGTTCTGAAGTCACCTTTCACAGTTGTCCCAGTTGAGTCCAGATATTTATGTTCACACATTGACTAGCCATTAGAAGTAGGCTGACACCAGGGAAAGCATGTTACTTCAGATAAGAAGCTTCTTTTGGCTGAAGGCATTTTCTGGAGAGTGAATGAGTTATAAGCCAGCAAAGCCCAGACTTTCTAGCAGCTGGAGGAACGAGTGCCTTGGTCCTGAGGTGGGATCTGGGTAGCACTCTATCCTCTTCTACTACTCAGATCCACCTCCTTCATATAAATCCACTCCATCCAGAACAACTCTTCCAGGATTCTGGTTGTTCTCTTCTCCTGAGGAATAGAGGTAGGCTAGTGGGATGAAGTATATATAGCACCTTCCACTACAGCTGGTTCCCAGGTCACAGCTGGTAACCATGTTCTCCTTCTTCCACAACTGGCTGAAGTGTTTCAGTGCAGCTGACTTTTATGACTCATGTTCACATTGTTCACATACCAGGTAGGAAAATAGAGATTTCACCAAGGGGAAAAGAAAGATTCTCTTCGTCTTTGGCTAGCACCTTTACTGATCTTGGTGACTCACCTGGTGAAGTAAGTCAGACCTTCAACCCTGTGTGGTCTGAGCCCCTAGTCACTGTGTCCTTCTCAGGTCATTGCTGCTATACTTGTCCATTTACTGTCAAGACTGGAAAATAGAGTCCCAGGAGTACCAAGTGGATCATCTCAGTGTCTAACATGTTCTTCCTGTCTCCATCGTGTAACAGCAATCCTGCCTCCTCCTAATGGTCGGGGTCAGTATTCTGACTCACTCCTTTCCCTCTTGGCACAAGCAGCACAAAGGGAATGGGCAGCAGTCGTAGCTTAAAGTTTTATGGGACTCTTTCTGTGTCCATGTGGGAGCACTCTCCCTCTGAGAATGAAGACCTCTGGAACAACGGAGCATAGAGTTGTGGGGAAATAGAGCACAAATTCCCCTCATAGCATATTTTTCCCCACCACAGATACCTCTAATACCAATAGGTCAGCCAGCTTGTATAGCCCAAGTGGCAGGGCTGTGTACACCGAAGCCTAGACCTACTACATAGCCATTTCCTGCTCTGAGCTCCATTTCTGAATAACTTCTTCTATGGCAGTGCTGTCACTGGAGGATATTCACCACTGAGCTTCTTGGTGATGCTGGTGACCCTCTCAATAGCACTTCTCTTATCACTTTAGGAAATGCAGCATCCTCCAGGCCCTCCTACAACACGTAGTCAGCTGATGAGTTTTCTGGTCTTATAGAATATGTTCCCTCTAGCATGCCCACTTCTGGGTCTTTTGATTCCTTCCTCTACCATTCTCCACAGCATTTCCAGCATTTGTACTTTACATAGTGTGAATGGCACTTTTTCTAAGCTTCTAAGAGCAATTCTAGAAGCATACTAGATTTGTCTCTCAGGGTCCTTGCCAGGATATTAAAATCCTGTGTCACAGGTGAGTTCTCCCATATTGATAAACTCTCCCTCTTCCAAGCTTCTGTTTCACCGACCTGCTCACCCTGGCCTCTTTATCTAGTACCTGGAGGATCCAGGTCCATATATACTCTTTCAGCTCTCACCAGTATTTGTTGGCAAGGCCCTGGAGCTTATTTTTCCCACAGTCCCTTTCTTCACTTAACAGGCCTAGGACTTCCCTGGCCAGCTTAGTTGTTGGTCACCTGAGGGGAGGTGTGGGAGGACCCTGAGTAAGGCGCATGCTGACTTGTGAAGCAGAAGTCTCAGTATCTTCAAGCATGGGGGGCAGCACTGGCCTTTTACAGGGAAGAGTAGGCTACTTCTGCATGCCCAGAAGGCTCAGAGCATTTTAAGAATTCAAGATACTTGAGTGCATCAACTCAGATAGCCTTATTCCAAGTGTCAGGTCCTACCCCTTCCCACATAGGGTCCTGACCACGGCATAGAAGACTTACTGGGGTTGAGAAGTCAACCTCTGAATTTCTACTACTCTTATAATTAAGTCCTGTGAATGTTGGCTATGCACTCTTTCTGGACTTAGTGATTGCTTATGTATTTGCCTTGTGAGTTTTCTTCACCCTGGGTATGGGCAAACTATGGCCAGCGTGGCCAAATCCAGCCTGTTTTTTGTAAATAAAGTATTATTGGAACAGTGCCATGCTTGTTCACTTACATATTTTCTAGAGTGGCTTTTGCACTATAACTGCAGAGTTGAAAAGCTGTGACAGGCTGAATGATCCACAAAGACTAAAATAGTTACTATCTAGCCCTATACTGAAAAAGTTTGTCAACCCTGCTTATACATTTCTTTTTTTTTCCTTCCCAGATCTTACATTTGCTTTTATACTTATTTCATTGATTCTGTGATACATTTTTTTTTCCAATTTGGGAATATGATTTTTTAAAAACATAGCAATAATCCCTGTAACTAAATAATTATACATTGGTCAGATTATTTCCTTGGGATAACTTCCTGGAAGTGGAATTCCAGTAGAAGTGTGTACACATTTTTTAAGACTTTCTGATACATACCCCAAAAACTTTATATCACAAGATGATATTTTTTTATGTTTTCCAAGTCAATAGGCAAAAAAATATACCTTGCTTTAAAATGAACATATCTGTTACAACTTAAAAACCCCAAATATTTCAAAAACCTTGCTTCTACTTTTCAATATATTCTTTTCTGTGCATGCATTATATCTCACAATTTAAAATGAAAAAAAAAACCTTTCCGTTATCTACATAATCTGAGAATGTATATACTACATGCCATTATTATGCTTTCATGTTAATAATTCTTTGTTGTATAAAACCATCCTAAATATTTACAAATGCCTTTCATGTTGGAGACATCACACAATAGCCTATAATTTGGTCTTGGGAATTACTTGAGTCATACTAGAGAAACCTGGAACTCATAAATCTTGTCTCACTGTCTTACCCCCTTTCACATTGCTGCAGGCTAATTCATCAGTCCAAGGAGCACCACAAGATAGCTGTCTGAGGGCCATCAAAAGTGATCTGAAAAGTTCTTTTCTGTATCTGAGACATGACCTTGGGAATAGGGCAACACTGGGGAGAGTTACCAGAGGTGACTTGTTCAAGGGAAAGGTGATATGTGTTTACCATTCGGGGGCATAATACCTTTTTAACATGGGAGTGTAGGCATGTAAAAGAGCAGATGGGTCACTGGAGATCTTTACCTAGACATGAGAAGATTGAATAGGTTTGTGCATGAACATATTCACTAACACACAATTCTGGTTATGTGTCTAATACAGGGGTGGATTCTTTGGGGAACGATAAAGAGGTGGTAGCTACAGCCCCCTCCTCCGTGTGTGTGTGTGTGTGTGTGTGTGTGTGTGTGTGTGTGTTTAATGAAGGGGGAGGGATATGTCATGGTAATTCATGAAGATATTTTACAAGGGTGATGGGAAAACTGGCCTTTTTTTGCATCCTTTTTGCTGTGGTAGATCTATATTCTTTTTTTCTCCCTGCTCCTCTTCCCCCTTCCCTGCTTTGTTATAAGTATTGCCTTTTTAAACAGCTGAGAAGGAGGGTGAGGGTAGTGTCATATTTTGAGCTGAATCACAGGGAACTCAGGCTCTTAGGTACCTATGGAAGCGGTGGCATTCTGAGAGATTTAGGGATAGGATATTTCAGACGGGGAGTTAAGGAATTCAGTGAATGGAAGCTCCTGAGAGAAGCTTTTGAGCTGGCTGGTGACAACTTTAGGTCTTCTTGCTCTCAATCAGGTTGAAGCTACCTTTTTGAGCCAACAGCTCACTTTTCCTTATTTTTGTTCTCTTTCTTATAGGGTAGAGAGTATTTTGTGGAGAAAAATAGATGATAGAACTGCAAAATATAACCGCAAGAATGAGGTGTAGGCTTCCCAACTAGAATATTAGGAGCCATATCTGCATCTAGTGAAGGGATGGGTCCCATTCTTGGTTAACATCCTTAATGTGAGGTTGCATTATGTCACTTTCATATTATTTTTCTTAAATAAGAAATGTGGCTGCTTTTGGCCAAGAATTCTGTTAATGCTGATTCTTTTGTTCATGTCTTCATGTGCCATGTAGATTGGGATTAGTTGTCTTCAGTGACCATATGTTTCCATAACTTCTGTTTTCTTAAGCCAATCCCAAGCTGGGGAAAGTTTACCAGAGAGACTTTTCAGAAAAATTAGATCAACATAAGAATAATATTTTTTTTAATTAAAGATACATGTTCTCATTTTATTCCAATGTAAAATGAACCTAGGAATAGTAATATTATATTAATTTTCAGGAGCTATAGTGGAATGTTCTGATGGTAGGGGTTCATTTTCCCTTTTACCTGATATTCATTTTTTAAGTTATTGAGGTATAATTGACATATAATATTATATTAGTTTCAGGTGCACAATGTAATGATTTGATATTTGTATATATTGCAAAATGATCACAAGAAGTCTAGTTAACATCCATCACCATATGTTGTTACACATTTGTGTTTGTGTCATAAAACTTTTAAGATCTATTTTCTTAGCAACTTTCAAATATGCAATACAGTATTAATAACTAGAGTCACCATGCTGTATGTTACATCTCCATGACCTATCTATTTTATAATTGGAAGTTTGTGCCTTTTGACTTCTTCACCTATGTTGGCCTTCCCCCCACACTGTGTTTCCCCCTCCCCACCTCTCACCCCACCTTCACCTCTGGCAACCTCCAATCTGTTCTCTGTATCGATGAACTCTGTTGTTTTTTTTTAAACATTCTACATGTGAGGTCATATAGTACGTGTCTTTCTGCCATAAAAATAGCTTACTGATGCAGGGAATGCTAATTGTCCCTAAATCTACTCTTTCCTACTTCCTCAGTAATAGTTCTCCTCCCCAATATTTAGCAGCTGATAGTCAGACTAAAGACTCTATTTTGCCAACTCTGTTGCAGATTGGTAAGGCCTTGTGAACAAATTTCAGGCAATGATAAGTAAGTAGAAATGTTCCTAAATGTTGAAGGTATACATTTCTATTCTCCTTCCTCCTCCTGCTGGCTGTGATGCAGATGTCATCACATCCGCTAGAGCAGGAATCCACAACCCGTGGGCTGGCTGGCTGTTCTAGAAACAAGGTTTTATTGGAAATCAGCCTTGCTTATTTACTTACATATTGTGTATAACTGCTTTTGTATTACAAAGATGGAGTGATAAGTTATGACAGAGACCATATAGCCAGCAAAGCCTAAAATATCGAATATCTGGCTCTTTAAGCAAAGTTTACTGACTCCTGGGCTAGAGCATGAATTGCCTTCTTGGACCACAAAGACACTGAGAAAACAGTACGATACAACTTAATGTTCTTTTATCTGGGGATTTCTTTTAATATATAATGTTATCTATGTACCTATTTTTAACTGATAGCTTGATGAAGGGATCATATCACTAATTATAGTTTATAATATTTTCTGTGCATCTTAGCCATGAACGTTTTATTAATATTTGATTGAACTTTTAATTGGGTTTCTTATTAAAACTACTTTAAAAGTAAATTTGGTATTAAGACCTGGGAAGTATATACATTCCAAAGTTCCATCTGGGTGATGGTTGGAGGCACAGGCAGGGACAGGGTCAGTGGACGGACAATGGAGGGACATGGGCATGGGTGAGGATGGAGTCCTGGGGGGCAGCAGAGTTTATGGGGTGGGTGTAAGAGACAGTGAAGGAGACTGAGAAAAGAGGCCAGAGATTCAGGAACAGAACCTGGGGTGAGCAGCAGATCTCAGGTACCATATAAGGGGAGAGAACTGAGTTGTGTCAAGAATTGTGTTAAAAGCTAAGGAAAGGACACATTGGATAAAGAATGAGGAAAAAAATGAATTAAAAAGTTAGGAAGTCTTTCATTTTCAAGGAAATGCAAATTAAAACCATAATAAGGTATGATATCACAGCCCCTAGGATGGCTAAAATCAAAAAGTTAGAGAATAACTAGTCTAGTGAGACATGTACAAACTGGAACCCTTGTCCACTGCTGAGAGAATTAAAATGGTACAGTCTGATAGCATCTAAATGTTAAATATGGAGTTACCACATGACCATATGACCTAGTAATTCTACTTCTAGGTATATATCCAAGAGAAATGAACACATGTTCACATAAGAACTTGTTCATGAATGTTCTCACCAGTGTTATTCATAATACCCAGAAGGTGGAAATAATCCAGATGTCCATCAGCTGATGAATAATGAACAAAATGTGGCATATCCATACAATGGAATATTATCTGGCAATAAAAAGCATTGAAGGGGGCATCCCTGGTGGCGCAGTGGTTGTGACTCCGCCTGCTGATGCAGGGGACATGGGTTCGTGCCCCGGTCCGGGAAGATCCCACATGCCGCGGAGCGACTAGGCCCGTGAGCCATGGCCGCTGAGCCTGCGGGTCCAGAGCCTGTGCTCCACAACGGGAGAGGCCACAACAGTGAGAGGGCCATGTACACCAAAAAAAAAAAAAAAAAAGCAATGAAGTACTGATACACACTGCAACATGGGTGAACCTTGAAAACATTATGCTAAGGAAAGTAGCCAGTCACAAAAGGCCATATATTATAAGATTCCATTCATATGAAAGAAAAGAGAGTGACAGAAAGTATATTAATGATGGCTCAGGGCTGGTAGGGGATGGTGGGAAGATGTGGAGTGATTGCTAAAGGGTATGGGGTTTCTTTTTGAGGTGATGAAAATGCTCTAAAATTGAGTGGTGATGAGTGCACATATCTGTGAATATGCTAAAAATGACTGAATTTTGAGCTTTAAGTTGGTGAATTGTATGGTATGTGAACTATATATCAATAAATCTGCTTTAAAAATTAGGATGTCACCAATAGCTTTTGAGGAAGCATTTTAAATAGAGTATAAATAGGTGAGGATAGAAGACTGTGGCATGTGAATGGGAGGTGTGGAGCCATGTAGGGGAAGCAGTTTTGAGAGAAGGTTATTTTAGGTTTGGGACGATGTGAAGCCACTTGGAGAGCAGCAGGAGAATCCTGTAAGTGTAGAGTAAGAGTAATGACCAAGGGAGAGAAGTGATGATTGATGTAGTTAAGGCCAAAGGAAGTTCTTAGGAGATATAGAGATGGCAAGGTGAACTTTCTGAAACCTGTTTTTTTCCAAAATGTGAGAGAAGAATCCTGGGAGCTCATTGAAAAGAGGAACGGCATCAGATTTATTTTTGTAATCTCAGTATCTAGTTAACTTAATGGTAAAGGCACATTTATTCATTCTCTACACATTTAACAAGGGCATACTCTGTGCCAGGTACAGAGCTCATGGCTGGGGATCCAGCAGGGAGGCCTAACAGATAAATCTCTCATAGAAGTCACATTCAAGTTTGTGGGGTAAAACAGTGCATGGGTTGTGGAGGAGACAGTGTTCACTGAATATTCATGTGCTCCTCTCTTTTTCCCAGCATTCCTTGCAGTGAGGTTGGAACCATGTGACTAAATCTGGCCAATGGACTGTGGGCATTCATAGATTTCTGGTTTAGGCTGTATAAAGCCAGTGTGCAGCCTCCATATCTGCTCCTCTGCTATGGTGACCTTGGAAACCACATGCTCATGAAATAATACTTATCCATATTAACTGCAGTATGCTCTCATATCTCCTATTTGTTTTGATTCGCCTTCTCTCCATTTCTCTTTCCGTCTCCTGCCATCTCTTCTTCCATCCCCCTGTCCTGATTTTTCTTTCAAGGGCTGGTTCCAACAGCCTAAACTGATTTCATGAGTGATTATTAGGCTCTTTGAAAAAAGTATTGTAGATCAGCTTTTTCAACATTTAATCTGTACATGAATCATAAGGGATCTTGTTAATGCAGATTCTGATTCAGTGGGTCTGAGTTAGAGCCTGAGAGTTTCTAAAAGGCTCCCAGGTGATGATGGTGCTTGCTCAAGGACCACACTTTATATAGCAAGGTTCTAGAGGGTATTCCTCAACTCTGGTAATGAAATTTCTGACAGAAATTTATTTCTCTGGAATAATGCACACATGCACACGCAACAGATTTGTATGTATGCATACAAACATATGCATATGTATATGTGTCCTCACAGTTGCTTGACAATATATCCCCTCCCAGGCACCCTCAATGGTACCTTTCTTCTTAAAGACAGGATATGTTCAAACTTTTGTTTATTAACTGGTGTTTTAGTAGTGTGCCATTTCCTTATATCTGTTGAGAGGGTGAACACACATAGTCATTCTTGAGAACAGTTATGAATGTCTGTGTGTGGAGGAGAGATGCTAGGGAAAGGAGATCAAAACCTTATGAGAGATGAAGGAAGCTTCTTGTGCCTGGCGGAATTCCCACTCCCTTGCTTGGCTTCATCCAATCTCTGTTACTCATGAGAGCTCTTTTAGAGACATCAGAACATGTAATTCCTGCTGTCTGTAAATGTCTCCTTTGGTTTTCATCTCCTAAATGAAGTTCATCTTCTCTGTGTCTGTTGACATGTGCCATAAGTCTCATCACCTTCCAGTCTCCTAAATCCTCTGCTCTTATTCGCAGGACCCTACACTTATGTACGTATTATTATCGTTGGCACGGTTGTTTTCATGACAATACATCAACGTGTTTGCTAACAGTGATGAACCTGGGGGAACAACTGATACAAAAATGTGAGAAGAATTAGCTGAAAGTACATAAATCATCAACATTAATACTATTAAAGTAAGAGCTGACTGTAAGGGCCTCTGTACCGCAGCATTTAGTGTTTTGATGATAACCTTTACATATATACTAATTTTATGTCATTATAGGAGTAATGTTTAGGAGAAAAGCAAAACAAACTTTCTTCAAATATGCACCAATAAGAAATACAATAAATCCTTGAACATCCTCTAATTTAGAGTCAAAAATGCCTTACATTTCCAGTCTATTCTTTTTCTTTTCTTTTTTAAAAATTTAATTGAAAAAATTGAAGTATAGTTGCTTTATAATGTTGTGTTAGTTTCTGGTGTAGAGCAAAGTGATTCAGTTATATATGTGTGTGTGTGTGTGTGTGTATATATATATATATATATATATATATATTCTTTTCCATTATGGTTTATTATAAGATATTGAATATAATTCCCTGTGCAATACAGTAGGACCTTGTTGTTTACCTAATTTATGTACAGTAGTTTGTATCTGCTAAACCCAGACTCCTAATTTATCCCCCACCTCCCCTTTCCCCTTTGGTAACCACAAGTTTGCTTTCTATGTTTGTGATTCTGTTTCTGTTTTGTAAATAAGTTCATTTTGTATCATATATTGGATTCCACATATAAGTGATATCATATGATATATGTCTTTCTCTGACTGACTTACTTCACTTAGTATGATCATCTCTAGGTCCGTCCATGTTGTTGCAAATGGCAATATTTCATTCTTTTTAATGGCTGAGTAATAGTCCACATTATATATATATATATATATATATATATATCACATATTCTTTTCTTCTTTATCCATTCATCTGTTGGTGGACATTTAGGTTACTTCTTTGTCTTGGCTATTGTAAATAGTGCTGCTATGAACATTGGGATGCATGTATCTTTTTGAATTATAGTTTTCTCCAGATATATGCCCAGGACTGGGATAGCTGGTAACTCTATATGGTAACTCTATTTTTAGTTTTTAAAGGAACATCCATACTGTTTACCATAGTGGCTGTACCAATCTACATTCCCAACAACAGTGTAGGAGGGTTTGCTTTTCTCTACACCTTCTCTAGTATTTATTTATTTGTTTATTTAAAGAATTAATTATTTTTTTGATTTATTGTTTTATTTATTTACCTTTTGGCTGCGTTGGTTCTTTGTTGCTGCATGCGGGCTTTCTCGAGCTGTGGTGAGTGGGTGCTACTCTTTGTTTTGGTGCACAGGCTTCTCATTGTAGTGGCCTCTCTTGTTGCAGAGCATGGGTTCTAGGTGCGCGGGATTCAGTAGTTGTGGCACGTGGGCTCAGTAGTTGTGTCTCGCATGCTCTAGAGCACAGGCTCAGTAGTTGTGGCATGTGGGCTTAATTGCTCTGTGGCATGTGGGATCTTCCCAGACCAGGGCTTGAACCTGTGTCCCATGCATTTGCAGGCAGATTCTTAACCACTGCACCACCAGAGAAGTCCTCTCCAGTATTTATTATTTGTAGACTTTTTAATAATGGCCATTCTGACTGGTGTGAGGTTATACCTCACTGATGCTTTGATTTGCATTTCTCTAATAATTAGCAACATTGAGCATCTTTTTGTGTGCCTGTTGGCCATCTGGATGTCTTCTTTGGAGAAATGTCTATTTAGGTCTATTTAGGCCCATTTTTTGATTGGGTTGTTTGGTTTTTTGTTATTGAGTTGTATGAGCTGTTTGTCTATTTTGAAAATTAAGCCCTTGTTGGTCACATCACTGGCAAATATTTTCTCCCAGTTTTATGGTTTCCTTTGCTGTGCAAAAGCTTTCAGTTTGATCAGGTTCCTTTTGTTTATTTTTGCTTTTATTTTTATTGTCTTGAGAGACTGATCTAAGAAAACATTGCTATGATTTATGTCAGAGAATGTTTTGCTTGTGTTGTCTTCTATATTTTTATGTTTTTCCTAATCTCTTATGTGTCTGCTGGCAAAAATCTGAGGAGAACAGCACATGAGCATTTTAACTGGACCCTTGGTTCTGAGCAAAGTTGGCTTCCCCATGCACTAATCTCTGTACTTTAGCCCACAGAGACCAGCATTAGGCATGGCTTTGAATTCTGGTAATGACATATTTCAGCTGATTTGTCAACCAGAACTGTTTGTCAGTGGCCAGCCTCTGTAAGTGGCATAAGGAATCCAGTAAAACAGAACCTTAAATCAGAACGGTAATGATTCATGAAATGTAAAACAAACCTTAAATCTAAAGGGTACTTGAGTACCATCTCTTGGCCATGAGGCCACATACTACAAACTAAGGCAAAAACTGAAAACCTGGAGCGGCCTGATGTATGAGAATAGGAAAGTTGTCCACAGCCCCAAATAAATGGCAGACCACACAATTCTGCCTCCAGAATGGTTAATAAAGGTGTGTGGAGGCTCTTCTCCAAAGATGGCCTTCCAATGAGGCATGCCTCCCTTGGCAGACTTTCTGGCAGGTGGGTGTGCCAACAGATGGGTGTTCAGGCACACAGATGTCCAGATGTTACTGGCAATCTTGGATCTACATGCCCTTCATGTAGCAAAGACAATCTACTGACACTGGTTGTAGTGAAGGAAAGTAAAGTGCTTATTGCAAGGCACCAAGCAAAGACAAAGGACAGTTCTTGCTCGAAAGACCAGAACTCCCTAATGGCATTCAGGGAAGTGTTTTTAAAGGCAACATTAGGGTTGTGGGTTTCAGGGTGTCTGATCAGCTCATGGACACTCTTCTGGCTGGTTGGTGGTGAGGTAACAGGGTGAAGTTTTAAGAATCTGAATCATCAACCTCTGGTCCCAATGAGTTCAGAGTCTGTGTACTTGTGGTCAGCAGTTTCCATCTGGTGGGAATCTGGTTTCTGTAAAAACAACTTAGGAATGTGCGTCAGACATTATTATCTATGTCTTTCAGTGAGAAATGGAAGGTCTGGTGGCTCTGCTATATGGCTGATCTATTGTTTAAATTTTTACCAGTTTCCCTGCCTGACAGCTATTCTTTGTTTCTACATGTTCGCATTTTCCTAATCATTAACTCTTGAGCCAGCTTTTGAGACTCAGGGGAGCCTGAAGCAAAGCCTTTTACTTAAGAGAGCCGGAGCACGGGGTGGTGGGCTTGTATACCTGAGAGGGTCCTAAAGAGTCCTGCTTGGTATAACAGACAGACAGATGTTCAGACTGATTTCAACAGATTGACAGATGTTCCGACACACAAGTTTTGGACACACGGACATTCAGAAACACGATTATCAGACACATGGACAGGGGTTCAGACTGACGTTTAAACAGACTCACATTCAGAAAAGTGAACAGATGTTCAGACAGATGGTTGGTTGGACAGATGGACAGATGTTCAGACAGAGAGCCATTTTTGCAGATAAGCATGCAGACAGATGGATGTTCGCACAGACAGACTGAGGTTCGGACAGTGGGTGTTCAGACAGATGGACATAAGTTAAGAAAGATGGACATACAAACAGATGGACATTGGAACAGATTGATACACATTCAGACAGATGGGCATTCTTAGAGATGGGTGTTCTGACACACAGATGTTCTGAGATGGACTTTCTGAAAAATGGATATTCTGATAGATTCATATTTAGACAGATTAATATTCAGAAAGACATTTTTACAGATGGACATTCAAACACATGGACACACATTCTGACAGAGAACCTTTCTGGCAGACAGACTTTCTGACAGATGGGCATGTGGACAGATGGGTGTTCAGACAGACCAGTGTTCAGATGGATGGATGTCCCCACTAATGGACAGTTAGGCAGATGAACAGTTATTCACAGAGAGGGAAGTTCAGACAAACAATTCTTCTGACAGACATTTCAGCAGACAGGTGTGCTGACAGATGTTTTGTGGCAACCCTGCATGAAGTGAGTCTATCTATGCCATTTTTTCCAATACCAGTTGCTCACTCGGTGTCTCTGTATCACATTTTGCTAATTCTGGCAATATTTCAAACTTTTTCATTATCATTTAATTTGTTATGGTGATCTGTGATCAGTGATCTTTGATATTACTATTGTAATTGTTTTGGGGTGCCAAGAATGGCACCCATACAAGATGGTGAACTTAATTAATAAATGTGTGTGTTCTGACTGATTCACTGACAGGCTGCTCCCCCATCTCTTTCCCTCTCCTTGGGCCTTTCTCTAACTTAAGACACAACAATATTTAAATTAGGTCAATCTAGAGGCCTACAATGACCTCTAAATATTCGAGTGAAAGGAAAAATCACATGTGCCTCACTTTAAATCAAAAGCTAGAAATGATTAAACTTAGGGAGGAAGGCCTATCAAAAGCTCAAATAGGCCAAAATCTAGGCCTCTTATGCCAAACAATTAGCCAAGTAGTGAATGCAAAGGAAAAGTTCTTGAAGGAAAGTAAAAGTGCTACTCCTTTGAACACATGAATGATAAGAAAGTGAAACAAACTTATTGCTGATATGAAAAGAGTGTTAGTGGTCTGGATAGAAGATTAAGCCAGCCACAACTTTGCCTTAAGCCAAAGCCTAGTCCAGAGCAAGGTCCTAACTCTCTTCAATTCTATGAGGGCTTTGAGTAGTGAGGAAGCTACAGAAGAAAAGTTTGAAGCTAGCATAGGTTGATTCATGAGTTTACGGAAAGTAGCTGTCTCTACAACATCAAAGTGCAGGGGCTGATGTAGAAGATACAGCAAGTAATCTAGGACATCTAGCTAAGATAATTAATGAAGGTGGCTATATCAAACAACAGATTTTTAATACAGCCTCATACTGGAAGATGATGTCATCTAGGACTTGCATAGCTAGAAAGAAGTCAATGCTTGGCTTTAAGTCTTCAAATGACAGGCTGACTCTCTTATTAGGGGTTAATGCAGCTGGTGATTTGAAGTTGAAGCCAATGCTTATTTACGATTCTGAAAATCCTAGGGATCTTAGGAATTATGCTATATCTACTCTGCCTGTGTTCTATAAATGAAACAACAAAGCCTGGATGACAGCGCATCTGTTTTCAAATGGTTTACTGAATATTCTAAGCCCACTGTTCAGATCTTTCACTCAGAAAAAAAGACTCCTTTCAAAATATTACTGCTCACTGACAATGCACCTGATTACCCAAGAGCTCTGATGGAGATGTACAACAAGATTAATGTTTTCATGGCTGCATCCATTCTGGGTCAAGGAGTAATTTTGACTTTCAAGTCTTCTTATTTAAGAAATACATTTGGGGAATTCCCTGGTGGTCAGTGGTTAGGACTCCATGCTCTCATTGCCAAGGGCCTGGGTTCAGTCCCTTTTTGGGGAACTAAAATCCCACAAGCCATGCAGCACAGCAAAAAAAAAAAAAAAAAGGAAAGAAAGAAACACATTTTGTAAGGCTATAGATGCCATCGGTAGTGATTCCTCTGATGGATCTTGGCGAAGTAAATTTAAGGACATTCGTGATTCATGGGAAGAGGTCAAAATATAAACATTAACAGGAATTTGGAAGAAGCTGATTCTAACCCTCGTGGACGACTTTTTGAGAGGTTCAAGACCTCAGTGGAAGAAGTAACTGCGGATGTGGTGGAAATAGCAAGAAAACTAGCACTACAAGTGGAGCCTGAAGATGTGAGCGAATCGCTGCAATCTCATGATAAAACTTAGTGGAGGAGTTGTTTCATACAGATGAGCAAGAAAAGTGGTTTCTTGAGATAGAATCTACTCCTAGTAAAGATGCTATGAAGATTGTTGACATGAAAACAAAGGATTAAGAATATTTCATAGACTTAGTTGATAAAGCAGTGGCAGGGTTTAGAGGATTGACTACAATTTTGAAAGAAGTTCTACTCTTGGTAAAATGCTACCGAAGAGCATTGTATGTTACAGAGAAATCATTCGTGAAAGGAAGTCAATCGATGCCACAAACTTCATTATTATCTTATTTTAAGAAATTGCCACAGCCACCCCAGTCACCTTCAGCAACCACCATGCTGATCAGTCAGCAGCCATCAACAGTGAGGCAAGACCCTCCACCAGCACAAAGATTACAACTAACTTGCTGAAGGCTCAGATGATGGTTAGCAATTTTTAGCAAGAAAGTACATTTAAATTAAGGTATATACATTATTTTTTAGACATAATTCTATTACACATTTAATATACTACAGTACAATGTGAATGTCATTTTATATGCACAGGAAAACCAAAAACTTCATGTGACTCTCCTGCATTGTCTGCTTTATTGTGGTGGCCTGGAACTGAACCTACAGTATCTCCACAGTATGCTTGTATTCAGACACAGAGACCTATGTTGAGGCAGATGAATGTTCCAAACGGTGGACAGACATACTAACAGATGGCTGTCCTGACACATGGATGATCAGACAGAAGGACAAACCTCAGATGACTGGATGTTTGGACAGATGGACAGAAGATGTTCTGCCAGACAGATATTCTGCCAGAAAGGCCAAATTACAACTATTTACAGAGAATCTATTGATGAGAATGACCTAAAGACTAGCCAAAAATGATATTCCATAACAAAATATATAAAGAAGGAACCACGATGTGATGGGTAGGAGAGGTGGAGACAAGGTATGGTCAAGATCCACAACCAACAAACTGGAGGATAATCATAATTGCAGAGGGTCTCTCAAAGGAGTGAGGGGTCCAAGCCCCACATTAGGCTCTTTAACCTAGGGGTCCTACACCAGGATGATGAGCCCCTAGAATGCCTGACATGGAAGGCCAGTGGGGCTTGTGTATGGAAGAGTTGGAGAGCTGTAGGAAACAGAGACTCTGTTCTTATACAGCGCATGAAAAATCTCACATGCTTCAAGACTAAGTGTGGAGGCAGTAATTTGAAAGGAGATTGGGTTAAATCCACTTGTTGATCTTTGAGAGCCTCCTGGAGAGGCAAGAGGCAACTGGGACTCCCTCGGGGGACACAGACACAGGTGAGAGCCATTTATGGAAGTTCGTTCTACCATGAGGACACTGGTGCAGGCAAACCCCATTTGGAGTCCTCCCTCAGGCCTAATAGTGCTGGGAGCTTACCTGTCCACCAACTGGTTGGCACCAGTCCCAGGACTCCCCAGGCTCAGAATTCAGCCATAAGGGACACAGCCCTGCTCACCAGTGGGCCAGCACCAGTCCTGGGCCTTGTCCCCCAAGGCTCACAGCCAGCTGCTGGGACCCAGCCCCTTCCACCAGTGGGTCACCACAACTCTAGGTCCCCTAGGCCATGCAGCCAGGCACACTGTGAACTGATGCCACCCATCGGCAAGCTGGCGCCTACACACAAAGCAGGGCCTAATAGCTAAGTAAGCCCAGGGGCTAGCCCTGCCTACCAGCATGCCCACAGTTGTCAGCCCCATTACAACAGAAGGGCCCATGCAGCCCACATAGGGGGCACCCCTAGAGCATATAGATCTGATGTCCAGAGGGGAGGGTGCTGCTGGACCCCATAGGACATCTCCTACATAAGGCCACTTCTTCAAGATTGGGAAACATAACTGAACTGCCTAATACACAGAAATAAACACAGAGAATTCAGCAAAATGAGGAGATAGAGGAATGTGTTGTCAACAAAGGAACAAGGCTAAACTGCAGAAGAAGAACTAAGTGAGGTGGAGATAAGCCGTCTACCCAATAAAGAGTTCAAGGAAATAATCATAAAGATGCTCAACGAACTTGGGAGAAGAATGGAAGAACACAGTGAGAACTTAACAAAGAGTTAGAAAATATAAAGAACCAAATGGAGCTGAATAATACAGCAATCAATAAAAAATACACTAGAAGGAAGCAACAATAGATTAGATGATACAGAAGAATGAAGCAGTGAATGGAAGTCAGAATAGTGGAAATCACCCAAGCTGAACAGAAAAAAAGAATTAAAAGAAATAAGGATAGTTTAAGAGACCTCTGAAACAATGTCACATATACTAACATTCACATCATAGGGGTCATAGAAGGAGAAGAGAGAGAAAGGGACTGATAACATATTTGAAGACAAAATAGTTGAAAACTTCCCTAACCTTGGAAAGACAACAGACATCCAGGTCCAGGAAGCACAGAGTTGCAAACAAGATGAACCCAAAGAGAGCCACACCAAGACACTGTAATTAACATGGCAAAAATTAAAGATGAAGAGAGAATCAAGAAAAGCAACTAGATAGCTACAAGGGAACTCCTGTAAGACCACAAGCTGACTTTTCAGCAGAAAGTTTGCAGGGCAGAAAGGAGTGGCATGATATATTTAAGGTGATGAAAGGAAAAAGCCTGTAACCAAGAATACTCTACTTGGCAAGGCTATCATTTAGATTTGAAGGAAAGATAAAGCATATTACAGATGAGCAAAAGCTCAAAGAATTCAGCACCACTAAACTGATTGATAACAATTATTAAAGGGATTTCTCTAAGTGGAAAAGTAAAGATCACAACTAGAAATATTAAAATTATAAAAGGAAAAACCTCATTGGTAAAGGCAATATACAGTAAAGGTGTAGATCAACCACTTATAAGGCTAGTAGAAAGGTTAAAAGACAAAAGTAGTAAAATCATCTATACCTATAATAAGTAGTTAAGGGATACACAAAACAAAATGACGTAAAATATGATGCAGAGAACAGTACATATGGACGAGGGGAGTAAAAATTCAGCATTGTTAAATGTGTTCGAATTTAAGAGATTTTAAGCTTAAAATAATCATATATATATATATATGTATATATGTTGTTACATATAAACCTCATGGTAACCACAAACCAAGAATCTATAATAGATACACACACACAAAAGAGAAAGGAATCCAAACATAACACCAAAGATAGTCATCAAATCACAAGGGAAGTGAGGGAAAGAAGAAATAAATGAAAAAGGACTACAAAACAACCCCAAAACAATTAAAATGGCAATGAGTATATACCTATCAATAATTCCTTTAAATGTAAATGAATTTTTGCTCCAATCAAAAGACATAGAGTGGCTTGAATGGATAAAAAACAAGACCCATAAATATGCTTCCTACAAGACATTCACTTCAGATCTAAAGTCACACATAGACTAAAAGTGAGAGGATGGAAAAGAGTATTCCTTGCAAATGGAAATGAAAAGAAAGCTGTTGTAGCAATACTTATATAATAAAAATAGAATTTAGAACAAAGACTGTAATCAGAGACAAAGATATTATAAAGATCAGAGCAGAAATAAATGAAATAGAGACTAAAAAACCAGAACAAAACAAAACAAAAAATCAGTGAAATGAGAGCTGGTTCTTCAAAAAGATAAGCAAAACTGATAAACCTTTAGCCAGACTCATCAAGAAAAAAAGAGAGAGGATTCAAATTAATAAAATCAGAAATAGAAAAGAAGTTAAAACTGAAACCACAGAAATACGAAGGATCATAATTAACTGCTATGAAAAACTATATGCCAATAAAACGGAAAACCTAGAAGAAAGGGACAAATTACCAAAATGTACAATGTGAAACAGAAAGAAATAGAAAATGTGAACAGACAAATTACTATTAATGAAATTGAAAAAATAAAGAAAAATTTAAAAAACTCCCAACAGGGACTTCCGTGGTGGTGCAGTGGTTAAGAATCCACCTGCCATTGCAGGGGACACAGGTTTGAGCCCTTGTCCAGGAAGATCCCACATGCCGCAGGGCAACTAAACCCGTGTGCCACAACTACTGAGCTTATGCTCTAGAGCCTGGGAAGCACAACTACTGAGCCCACGTACCACAACTACTGAAGCCCATGTGCCTAGAGCCCATGCTCTGCAACAAGAGAAGCCACTGCAATGAGAAGCCCATGCACTGCAATGAAGAGTAGCTCGTGCTCGTCACAACTAGAGAAAGCCCGCGTGAACCAACGAAGACCCAACACAACTAAGAATAAATAAATAAATAAATAAATAAATAAATAAATAAATAAATAAATACATTTATTTTTTAAAAAAAACTTCCGACAAACAAATTCTAGGACCAGACGGCTTCACAGGTGAATTCTATGAACTATTTAGAGAAGAGTTAGCACCCATCCTTCTCAAACTATTCCAAAAAACTGCAGAGAAAGGAATTCTTCCAAACCTATTCTATGAGGCCAGCATCACCCTGATACCAAAACAGAAAAAGGTATCACACACAAAAAAAGAAAATTAGAGGCCAGTATCACTGATAAACATACATGCAAAAATACTCAAAAAATATTAGCAAGCTAAATCCCACAATACATCAGATGGATCATACACCATAATCAAGTGGGATTTATCCCAGGGATACAAGGATTTTTAACATCCACAAATCAATGTGATGTACCACATTAACAAGCTGAAGAATAAAGAACTCATGATCATCTCAATAGATGCAGGTATAGCTTTTGACAAAATTCAAAATCTGTGTATTATAAAAACTCCCCACAAAGTGGGTATAGAGGGAATATAATTCAACATAATAAAGGCCATACTTAAAAATTATGTATTATATAACATACTACTCAAGGGTGAAAAACTGAAAGCATTTCCTCTAAGGTCAGGAATAAGACAAGGATGTCCACTCTCACCGCTTTATTCAACATAGTTTTGGAAGTCCTAGCCACAGCAATCAGAGAAGAAAAAGAAATAAAAGGAATACAAACTGGAAAGGAAGAAGTCAAACTGTCACTGTTTGCAGATGACATGATACTAAACATAGAAAATCCTAAAGAAGGCAGCAGAAAACTACTAGAGCTCATCAATGAATTCGGTAAAGTTGCAGGATACAAAATTAACATACAGAAATCTCTTGCATTCTTACACACTAACAATGAAAGATCACAAAGAGAAATTAAAGAAACAATCCTATTTACCATTGCATCAAAAAGAATAAAATACCTAGGAATAAACTTACCTCAGGAGGCAAAAGACCTGCACTCAGAAAACTATAAGATGAAAGGAATCAAAGATGACACAAACAGATGGAGAGATATACCATGTTTTTGGGTCGGAAGAATCAACATTGTGAAAATGACTACACTACCCAACGCAATCTACAGATTCAATGCAATACCTATCAAATTATCAATGGCATTTTTTACAGAATTAGAACAAAAACTTTTACAATTTTTTTTTTTTTTTCTTTTTGCGGTATGCGGGCCTCTCACTGCTGTGGCCTCTCCCGTTGCGGAGCACAGGCTCCGGACGCGCAGGCTCAGCGGCCATGGCTCACGGGCCCAGCCGCTCCGCGGCATATGGGATCCTCCCAGACCGGGGCACGAACCCGTATCCCCTGCATCGGCAGGCGGACTCTCAACCACTGCGCCACCAGGGAGGCCCTACAATTTTTAATGGAAACACAAAAGACCCTGAATAGCCAAAGCAATCTTGAGAAAGAAAAACGGAGCTGGAGGAATCAGGCTCCCTGACTTCAGACTATACTACAAAGCTACAGTAATCAAGACAGTATGGTACTGGCACAAAAACAGAAATATAGATCAATGGAACAGGATAGAAAGCCCAGAGATAAACTCACACACATATGGTCACCTTATCTTTGATAAAGGAGTCAAGAATATACAATGGAGAAAAGACTCCTCTTCAATAAGTGGTGCTGAGGAAACTGGACAGCTACATGTAAAAGAATGGAATTAGAACATTTTCTCACACCATACACAAAAATAAACTCAAAATGGATTAGAGACCTAAATACAAGGCTATAAAACTCTTAGAGGAAAACATAGGCAGAACACTCTCTGACATAAATTGCAGCAATATCTTTCTTGATCCACCTCCTAGAGTAGTGAAAATAAAAACAAAAATAAACAAATGGGACCTAATTAAACTTAAAAGCTTTAGCACAGCAAAGGAAACCATAAACAAAATGAAAAGATAACCCACAGAATGGGAGAAAATATTTGCTAATGAAGTGACTGTCAAGGGATTAATCTCCAAAATATACAAACAGCTCATGCAGGTCTATGTCAAAAAAACAAACAACCCAATCACAAAATAGGCAGAAGACGTAAATAGACATTTCTCCAAAGAAGACATACAGGTGGCCAAAAACCACATGAAAAGATGTTCAACGTCACTAATTCTAAGAGAAATGCAAGTCAAAACTACAATGAGGAACTAATGAGAACCTGCAGTAAAGCACAGGGAACTCTACACTTCTACTGTGTACAGTAGAAACTAACACAACATTGTAAAACAACTATACCCCAATTGAGAAAGAAAGCTGCAATGGGGTGTCCTCTCACACCAGTCAGAATGGCCATCATCAAAAAGTCTACAAACAACAAATGCTGGAAAGGTTGTGGAGAAAAGGGCACCCTCCTACACTGTTGGTGGGAATGTAAAGTGGTACAACCATTATGGAGAACAGTATGGAGGTTCTTTAAAAAACTAAATATAGAACTACCATATGATCCAGAAATCCCACCCCTGGGCATATATCTGGAGAAAACCATAATTTGAAATGTTACATGCACCCCAATATTCATTGTAGCACTATTTACAATAGCCAAGACATGGAAGCAATCTAAATGTCCATCGACAGAGGAGTGCATAAGAAGATAGGGTATATATATATATATATATATATATATATATATATATATATACAATGGAATATTACTCAGCCATGAAAAAGAATGAAATAATGTCTTTTTCAGCAACATGGATGGACTTCGAGATTGTCATACTGAGTGAAGTAAGTCAGAGAGAGAAAGACAAATATCATATGATAGTGCTTATATGTGGATCTAAAAAATGGTACAAAGGAACTCATTTACAAAACAGAAATAGAGTCACAGATGTAGAAAACAAACTTATGGTTACCAGGGGGAAATGGGGGAGGGGACAAATTGGGAAATTGGGATTGACACATACATAGTACTATATATAAAATAGATAACTAATAAGGGCCTACTATATAGCACAGAGAACTCTACTCAGTACTCTGTTATGACCTATATGGGAAAAGAATCTAAAAAAGAGCAGATATATGTGTAACTGATTCACTTTGCTGTACAGCAGAAAGTAACACAACATTTTACATCAACTATACGCCAATAAAAAATTTAAAAAAAACAAACAAATTGACAAAAAAAGTTTCTTGTTGGAGAACATTCCAAGGACAGGTGATGCCTAGGTCCTGAAGTGGTAGGAAGATGATCTGTTCAATGTATAGAAAGAAACCTAGAGGCAAAGGGCAATGAGGATTTAAAAAAATTAGAGTTATGTCTTATTTTTTCCCTGAATTCTGTTAAAAGATGGACAAATAAATTATTTCCCCAAGTTCAATGGTTGTTTTGGGGGCTCACCATATATAAAGGTTCATGATGACAACCTTCTTCCTCTGAGCTATTATACATGAATTTTTAAAAAATAATTAAAATCGACAGCATTTGTCCCAGTTCAAAAATAAAATCCTTCAGTTCCAACAATAACAAGAATAAATTAATCAATAGAAGCATATCCAGAGAAGACACTGATGACCAAATTAGACAAGAGCCTTATATATCAGTTATAAATATACTATTTCCTTTGTACAAGATAGAGGAAATTATGAGCATAAGTCAGGTGCTCCTGAGACACATCCTAGAATCTAGGGCATCTTGACTCCCCTGACTGGTTTCTGGGGGAATGTGGGGTAAGAGGTGCCCTTGGCTTCTGGGTCATCATGCCAACAGGGCATCATGGTATTCCACTGAGACTCCTGGAGACTTCCATGCCCTCAAACAGTGTGAAGTTGTTGCTAGCATCCTGTGGCAGATGGGGAACAGGGAGAGGGGGGATGAGGGTTAGGGTCATTCCGTCCCAGGAAGCTCCCTGCCCATAGATGAAAACCCCAGTGGCAGCCCCCAGAGCCCTTGGTGAGCCTGGGTCTGCTTCTTCTGTCTGCTCTCTGGAGGAGAGCCACTGAAGGTCTTGGCATCCTTGGGGGATCTGGAGCTCTTGGGAATCTTCCTCAGGGCACAATGGCTCCCTTCAGCACCAAGAGTTAGTCCCATGGGGAAGGGCCACTGAGC
This sequence comes from Mesoplodon mirus, assembly GCF_964341445.2. NCBI lineage: Eukaryota > Metazoa > Chordata > Mammalia > Artiodactyla > Ziphiidae > Mesoplodon > Mesoplodon mirus. Next base: position 24,069,732 of record NC_138980.1, on the reverse strand, counting down.
CCAGGTTGGAGTGCTACAACCACATCCTGGTATGCCAGTGACTACACCTTCCTAAGTGGCCTATCAACGTGTCCTTGGTACACACCCAAGGGACCTGGCAGAGCCCCAGCAATCACCTGGGATTTCCCAAACAAGCCCAAAGTCTCGACCTCCTCGAAGGATTTTTCACCTTCAGGACTAGTGAATGGAGCCCTATAGTTGGCCACACATTCAAGTGAAGTTCTCACAAAGCTCATAATCTCCCCCTGAAAAGCAATATTGGACCAGTGATACAATTCTCATATATTTTTTGCCTTATATTCTTTATTGTTAGGAAAGTGAAAATCAAGTGACATGTTTGTGTGTGTGCATGTGTGTGTGTGTGTGAATGACAGTAAAAGTTGTTTAAGAGGAAGACTTGTGAAAGTGGGATCGACACAGAGGAGAAGTGTTTTGTTTTTGACAAATATCTCCTAGGACATGTGCAGAAAGCAATGAAAGAGACACAGAGATAATAACATATATCTATGTTATGATGGTCAAAGAAACTGAAGGAAGAAGCACCTGCTGCAACTTTGCCAGGAGGGACAGGACGCCCAGTAATGCTCAATCAAAGGATGATGATGCCTGTAAAAATTAATAAACAGGGGAATTCCCTAATGGTCCAGTGGTAAAGAATCCCCCTTGCAATGAAGGGGACACAGGTTTGATCCCTGCTTGAGGAACTGGGATCCCAGACACTGCGTGGCAACTAAGCCCGCATGCCACAACTACTGAGCTCGTGCACCTCAACTAGAGCCAGCATGCTGCAAACTACAGAGCCCACATTCCCTGGAGCCCAACTAGAGAGAGAAAACCCGCACCCCACAACTAGAGAGAAACCCGCGCACCACAACGAAGAGCCCGTACACCACATCGAAAGATCCCGCGTGCCCCAAGCAAAGATCCCACGTGCCGCAACTAAGGCCCGACGTAGCCAAAAATAAACAAATCTTAAAAAAAATTAATAAACAGAAACCTCAACTAAAATAGAGCCAGGAGGCCAGAAGGGGAAGCTCTCACACTCTACAACCATAGTGGAACCCCAAAGGAAGACTTCCTCCTCTTGTCTGGCAAGAGCTCAGCCAACGAACAATTGTCACAATTCAGTAAATGAGAAGCCACTAGACTCTTAATTCTCAATTCCTCTAAGGAACTCTTTGTTTACTAAAACCCTCCCAACTTCCTTTCCCCCTCTCTCCTTATGTGAAAGACTTGCATGTGACTTGCCATGGTTGCAGACGCCAAATTGCAGTTCTTTGATGATCATGAGTAAACCCATTTTTGCTGGAGAAATAACTTGCAGTCTATTTTAGGTCAACAATTTTGGCCCACACAGGGACCCAGAGAAGACCCCCAACAACTGGAAGGTGGGCAAGCAAACAAGTGTGATACCAACACTAACCTCATTGATGCCTGCTGGGACCCTGGGGTTTGAGGGTAGGTCTTTCTCCTGGATCTGAGCTTCTGCCCTCTTTACTTTGAGGCTCTCCCGGTTTTATTCAGGATCTATATTAAGGCTTTGTCCTCTCTGATTAAAGCCTTGTTTATTTGGCACATTGACCCGGCTCTTTTGCAATCAGGCTGCTCCAACTGGAATTCCCTTGCCTTCAGCCTGATTCCCATTGGAACAGGGGCTCTTCTGTTGGATCTGTGCTGTTAAGCAGTTGGCCTGAGTCTTTCAGAGCTAGGCCGTGCCCTTGGAACTGGCTGGTGTTAGGCCTACAGGCTGTTTGAGCTGTTAGGGTTTTTTGTAATTTATCCTTCTATTCTAGAGAAAGACCTCTGGGAAATAGGATCCCAGTTATCTAAACATTTTGAAGGAGCATTCCCCCCCCCACCCCTCAACCACAGGGGCCCTGGCTGATTTTATGTTTAAAATCTGTGGTCCTTCCTCATGTGCATTTCTATGTGGACCTGAGGCAGGAGATAGATGGGCCCCAGGCCACACATTTACAACTAGCCTCCTGTACATATTTCTTGAGGCAGGGTAGAGATGGGCTCTAGATTAGACATTTACAGCCAGCCTCCTGTTTATACTTCAAGATAGAAATAACAACAGGAATAGGCTAAGCACTGCCTGGGCAAAAGATCAAGAGGTCACATATTTCTCATCCTTGGGGTCAGGGAGATCTTGACTGCACATGCGCAGATAGGATCCTCGGGGGTCAAAAAGGGAGCGGAGGGCTTCCCTGGTGGCGCAGTGGTTGAGAATCTGCCTGCCAATGCAGGGGACACGGGTTCGAGCCCTGGTCTGGGAAGATCCCACATGCCGTGGAGTAGCTGGGCCCGTGAGCCACAACTGCTGAGCCTGCACGTCTGGAGCCTGTGCTCCGCAACAAGAGAGGCCGCGACAGTGAGAGGCCTGTGCACCGCGATGAAGAGTGGTCCCCACTTGCCATAACTAGAGAAAGCCCTCGCACAGAAACGAAGACCCAACACAGCAAAAAAAAAAATAATAATAATAATTAATTAATTTAAAAAGATGTTTAAAAAAAAAAAAAAAAAAAGGGAGGGGACACCAGACTATACTAAGTTTTACTAACTTCCCAAAGGTCCTTGTGCTAAAATCCATCTTGGCTAAAGTATGCGTGTGCACATAGGGGTGCACATAGGGGTGGGCCCTGAGTCAAAGGACAAAGCAAGATGATTGGCCAGAGAAAAACAAAGACCTGGAAGACTGCCCCCTTACAAATGATTTAAACTTCCCAGAGGCGTGACTTTTCTCTGAACTCAACCTTGCCTGTGTTGGCATGTACTCTGCTTTTCTAATATATGCCTACTTTCCTCTCTACCTTCTGTCTCCTTGTCAAAATTTTTTTCAAGGCAGACAAGAAATGGGGCTCAGAAGTTATCCGCTGGCCCTCCTGATCTAGTGCTTAAGATCTGGCACTCTCACTGCTGCAATCAGGGTTCAATCATGGTCTTGCTTCCAGCTGCTGCTCACTGCACTCTGAAATTAGACTAACCTAACCAAAGGCAATTACGGGAAACCTTTGAAATCCCCAAACTTACCTTTCTTAAAACCCAACTGAACAACCTTACCTATAAAACTTCTAAAACTGAACAAAACACTTATTTTTATTGGTATTTTGAGGCTTCCAAATGTTAGCAGGAGCCTAAAATTGCCTCTCTGCAAAATAAGATTTTAAGGTTAATTGAGGCAAACATGATTAAAGAAGGAAAAAATAGCTTCTGAAGCCTCACGTTCTTCTTCTGCAGCCTCTTTGTCTCAGGCTCTGCCTTTAGCGCCATCTTGTTTCCCTCCTCTGGGACCTTGTGCTCAGGCCCTGCCTTCAGGGCCATCTTTTTCCTTCCCCTTTATACTGCCTATTCCTCCTCTGTACCCTCAGTTCCTCCACACTAACTCCCTCGCTGAACTTCCCTTTCCCCCTGAAAATCTCCTCACCCCATTTTCCTCTGAATCTATCAGAACCTGTCCCTTTAGAATTTAGCTTTCTGAGGATCCAGAGGTTAAACCCTTAACTTTAAATATTCCTTGGGCTAAAACTGAACTGTGAGCCATAGTTAAAGAGTGTCCCAAAGTAACCAAAGATCCTCACAGATTTGCTGAGGAATTTACATCTTTAATGAACCTCAAGAGGTTCCTGCCTGTGAACTGATTCCCTTTCGTTTAGGCCCTTTGAGAAACGCACACTCTTTTCTCCTTAGTTCCTCTGCCGCTATCCATTTATATTAGGCTGAGACTTCTTACCGAAGCATCATGCTAAAATTTCTCTCCCCTGAAAGGGGAAAATAATTTTGGAATTTGATAGTAGTTATCAAAGCAGCCAACCAGATGAATTAAATGACTCTGACATCTTTTATCAGCTCTGTCTCTGAGCTGATTCTGGGAACACTGATCCTTTGTCCCTATTGAATCCACAACCACCTCCCTTATAGGCAAAATCTCCAACTGATATTGGCAAAATTCACAGTGCATCAATTCAAATAGATCCCTCAAAACCTCTCCCAGAATTAATCAACATGCTATAAGTAAAGAAGCCTTTCATGGCATAAAACCCATAATAGGACATTACAAGTCTCAAAGACTCATTATTTCTTGTAAGAGTTCCTGCAATACCCTTATTTTACTAATGAAGAAACCCAAGGGCCGAGGGTGGAGGTTTGTTCAGGACTTCAGAGCAATAAACAACATTGTCATCCCTCCACACCCTGTTGCTCCTAATCCTCATATTTCACTAACATCCATTCCCACTGGATGTAAATTTTTTATTGTCATTTGATTTATGAAGTACATTCTTTAGTATTCCAGTTGATGAAGATGGACTATTGTCTATCGTTTTTGCCTTCACTTGGAAGAAAAACAATTCACCGTGACAGTAATGACTCAGGGTTTTACTGAGCTCTTATTTCTCAAAAATTCTCAAGGCTGATCTGGATAATGTAAAGTTCCCAGAAGTTCTATTTTGTTGCAACATGTGGATGATTTGCTTCTTTGCTCTCCTCAGACCGCTTCACAGGAAGACAGCACCCACTTCCTAAAGCTTTTAGTCTTAAAGGGACACAAGGTTGCCAAGGAAATATTGCCATTTGCCCAAACCCAGGTTTGAGATTTAGGGCATCTGATATCAGAACAAAAGCTATACCTAGTTCCAGATAGCTTTCATGGTGTCCTGAGTTTCCCAAAACCCCAATCTAAGCATTGACTGCAAGGTTTTCTCAGGCTAGTCAGTTATTGCTGAAAGTCTATTCCAAATTTCTCTATTTTTTAAATTAAATTAAATTCTTTATTTTATACAGCAGGTTCTTAGTAGTCAAATTTCTCTCTTAAAGACAAACCTCTGTGTGTCTTACTCAACAACAACAACTCTGACCCAGTTTTATGGGAAGAGCCAAACAGCATAAACAAACTTTCAGGCCTTAAATGAGAGCTTGAGAAACCCACCTGCCCTTGGGAATCCCAGTTATCAGATCCTCTTTTCCTTTTTTGTATATGAAAAGGAAGGGAATGCCCTTGGGATACCACTGACCCATAGGGTATTATAGCCAGCAGGTGGACCCTGTGGCACACCTTAGAGCCATTACAGCCACTGCCCTTTTGGTTAAGGCCGCCAAGAAAATCATTGTGGGATTCCCTTTAATCATCCTTGTACCTCATGCAGTAGAAACCCTCCTGAATTCTCATCACACTCAACATTTCTCAGTTAGCCACCTCACCTCCTATGAAGTCCTTTTGTTAACTGCTCCTCATATAACTCTTTTATGTTGTAATAACCTTAGCACTACTACTCTTTTCCCGTCCATCACCAATGAAGTCCCTCACAACTGCTTAACGCTGAAGGATCTCCTCTTTCTCTTTTTTTAGAAATTTATTTTATTTATTTATTTATTTTTGGCTGCATTGGGTCTTCGTTGTTGTGAAAGGGCTTTCTCTAGTTGCGGCGAGCGGGGGCTATTCTTTGATGCGGTGCACGGGCTTATCATTGTGCTGGCTTGTCTTGTGAAGTACAGGCTCTAGGAGCGTGGGCTTCAGTAGTTGTGGCACACGGGCTCAGTAGTTGTGGCTCGCTGGCTCTAAAGCACAGGCTCAGTAGTTGTGGCACACAGGCTTAGCTGCTCTGTGGAATGTGGGATCTTCCTGGACCAGGGCTCGAACCCATGTTGCCTGCATTGGCAGGCAGCCTCTTAACTACTGCACCACCAGGGAAGCCCTGAAGAACCTCCTCTTGACTTCACTTGATGATTGCAGGAAATTCCTTTGGGTAACAGTGGTTTCTCATGGTTCACCCATGGTTCTTATTTAAAAGGTGACAGTGGCAAATATCGTGCTGGGTATTCTACTGCAACTTCCTTTGAGGTGGTTGAGGCAGCATCTTTACTTATGGGTAATTCAGCCTAATAGGTCTACACAGGCTTGAGCTCTTACCCAGGCCTGTACTTTAGCCAAGGGCAAAACTGCCAATACTTACACTGATACTAGATATGCTTTTGGTGTAGCTCATGCTTTTGGAATGTGGTAGAAGCAACATGGTTTCCTTACTTCCAGCTGAAATAAAATTGAAAATGGCCCCTATGTTTAGGTGTTATTGGATGCAACACTTTTACCTGCCACTTTAGCCATTAAGATTTCAGGACATTCTAAACTTGACTCTCTAGAAGCTAAGGGAAATTTATCTTACTGACATTTCCACAAGGAATGCTGCTATTAAAGGGACCAAAAACAGCCAAACCTCTGTCATGGTCCAAAGGGATAGTTCCCCAAATGATAACTGAGGAAAACTGGACCAGAGAATTTCAACAATTGGCCTGAAAAAAGGAAAAACAAGACTGGAAATTCAATATTTTTTTTTTTGATAACAAGAGAATGCTCTGGTTTGGACCAAATAACAACCCACTCTTACTGAAGACTCTAAAATTCCCACCCTGACTGGACCTGTACATCATCTGGTGACCTGAAAATAAAGATTTCCCAGAATTGAAGCAGATGATGTCTGAGTTCTACTTCTCTCACTATTTGGGGAACTTGCATGTGACTTGCCACGGTTGCAGACCCTGAACTGTAATTCTCTGCTGAATAAACCTACTTTTTCTGGAGAAATATCTGGCAGTCTATTTGTTTTCAGTCAACACAAGTTGGTGACATTTAGTACAATCACTTTTGCACAACCCTCACCACTATGTAGCCCCAGAACATTTTCATCATCCCCCAAAGAAAACCCTGTACCAATGAAGCAATCACTCCTCATTCATTTGTTCCCCAGCACTGGAAACCATTAATCTACTGTCTCTTGGGTTTGCCTATTCTGGATATTTCACATAAATGGAATCATACGTGGTCTTGTGTCTGGCTTCCTTCACTTAGCATAATGTTTACAAGATTCATCCATGTTGTGGCATGTATCAGCATTTTATTCCTTTTTCTTGCTGAATAATATTTCATTGTATGGATATACTACCTTTTGTTTATCCATTCATTGAGTGATGGATACTGCATTATTTCCATCCTTTGGCTATTGTGAATAGTGCTTCTATGAACAGTAGTGAACAGGTTTTTATGGGAACAAATGTTTTCAATTCTCTTGGGTATATACCTAGGAGTTGAATTTCTTGGTCTATGGTAATTCTGTATTTAACACCACCAAACTGTTTCCCACAGCAGCTGCACCATTTAACATTCCCACCATTAATGCCAAAGGGTTCAATTTCTCCACATCCTTACCAATATTTGTTATTAAAAAAATAGCCATCCTAATGGGTGTGATATGATATCTTGTTGTGGTTTTGATTTGCATTTCTTGCATTATGACTAATGATGTCAGACATCTTTTCATTTGGTTATTAGCTATTTGTATATCTTCCTTAGGAAAATGTCTATTCAATTACTTTGCCCCTTTTTAATTGGATTGTGTTTTTTACATGGATTGTGTCAAATTATGAGTTAAAAAAAATATTTCAGACATGAGGCTTTTAGAAAATATTTGCAAATATCTTTTTCCATTCTGTGAGTTGTCTTTTAATTCTGTTGAGAGTGTCTTTTGATACACAAAATTTTAATTTTTCTTTTTAAGTTTTAATTTTGATTGAATTTGTTTGCTTGTGTTTTGTGTCATATCTATGAAAATGTTGCCCTATTCAAGGTCATGCAGAGTTTCACCTATGTTTCCTTCTAAGAATTTTATAGTTTTTAAAATAGTTTTAGCACTTACATTTAGGTTTTGATTCATTTGGAGTTAATTTTTGTATGTGTTGTGAGGTATGGGTCAGATACATTCTTTTGCATGTGGATATCCAGTAGTCTCAGCACGAGTCATTGAAGAGACTATATTTTCCCCCATTGAATGGTCTTTTTAGTCTTGTCAAAAATCAATTGACCATAGATACGTAGGCTCTCAACTTGATTCCACTGAGCTATACGTTTTTCTATATGCCAATACCACATTGTTTTGATTCCTGTAGCTTTGTAGTAAGTTTTGAACTTGGGAAGTGTTCTTCTTCCAAATGTGTTCTTCTTCTAAATTATTTCCACTATGTGGGATCCCTTGCAATTGCATATGAATTTTAGGATCTGCTTTTCCACTTCTGCAAAAACGCTTTTGGAATTTTGATAGTGATTTGCATTGAATTTGTAAATCATTTTGGTAGTAGTGTCATTTTAACTATGTCTTCCAATCCATGAATATCAAGTATCTTTCCATTTATTTAGGTCTAGGTCTAGGTCTTCTTTAATATATTTCAACAGTGCTTTGTAGTTTTCAGTGTGCAAGTCTTGGACCTAATTGGTTAAATTTCTCCTTAAGTATGTTATCATTTTTGATGCTATTATACATGAAATTGCTTTAATTTCCTTTTAAATTTTCTATTATTAGCATATAGAAATAAAACTGATTTTTACATGTTGACCTTATATCCTGAAATACTGCTAAACTCATTTATGAATTCTAATTGAATTTTGGTAGTTGTTCAGCTTTTCTATATATAAAGTCATGTCATTTGCAAATTGAGAAATTCTTCCTTTCTAATTGGGATGCCTTTTATTTCTTTTCCTTGCCTAACTGCTCGGACTACAACTTCCAGTACAGTGTTGAATAGAAGTGGCAAAATCAGGCACCCTTCTCTTGCTCCTAATCTTAGGGGGAAAGCTGTCAGTGTTTCACTATTCAACATGATGTTAGCTGTGGATTTTTCATCACTGTACTTTATCATGTTAAGGAAATTCCCTTCTATTCCTGAATTGTTCAGTAATTTTACATGACTGGATTTTGCATTTTGTGAAATGTTTTTCCTGCATCAAGATGGTTGTGTGTGTGTGTGTGTGTGTGTGTGTGTTTTGCTCTCATTCTACTAATGCAATGTATTATATTGATTGCTTTTTTTATGCTGTACACATCTTCAATTTCTGGGATAAAGCGCACATGGTCATGGTGCTTTATCCCGCTAGATTTATGTTAATTTGGCTAGGAGTAAGGCAGCCATACGTGCCAGAGACTTCAAATTCCTCTAGTATCCTTGTTTTTGTCTCCACTATTGACAAAACACTAAACACTCCCTAAACACTCCTCCTCAAGGAGAGTCTGTATCTCTCTTTCTGCTGTAATCCAGTGTTGTTGGTATGTTGGCAAGCTGTGGGGTAAGGGTGGGAGTAGGGATGGGGAAGGAGGATTCTATATAATCTTCCAATTAAATCTCAGTCTTAGTAGGCCTATGTCTAGGGCAAATGTTTATCAGGTGGTATAGCTTTTTCCCAAGTTCCTTGCCCTATACTCCCTCCTCTAGTTGCAGCATTCCCAATCTTTTTCCTTGAATCCCCCCCAACCCCATCTATTTGACTGTTTTCTCCTCCTTAGTGAGACAGGAAGGTTAAAGGGGGCTAAAGTGGGAGGAGTGTCCTTACCTCAGCTACCATAAGACTCTAGAAACTCTTTTCCCCAGGAGAGTAGGCATTTTTGGTGGAGAAGACTCTGGGTGTATTTTACAATGGTTACTCTTCTTCCACTAGAGCCCTGAGGGAATATTTCTCAGGTTGCCACCATGCAAACCCAACCGGGTTTCTGGATCTAATGACAATGGAAATGTGGGGGACTCTTAAGACTGTGGCCCCCCAGGAGTTTCTCACTCTCAAGACAGTCCACACAACCTTCAGCAATTTATCAAAATGAGCATTTAAATCTTTCTACCAGTTTATGGCTTCAGTAATTTCTGTTCCAGGTAAGCAGATCTTAGATGTATCTTTCTGGATATGCCTGTCTCTCCAGATTTCAGTGTTGCAATTTGCCCACCAACCTCAGTTCTCAGGAAGATAAAAGAAAAGTCACTGATTTTCAGCCTGCCCAAATTTTTCTTCTTGTAAGGATACAAGCGATCACTTGCAAGCTGTTTACATGTCATAGCTGAAACAGGAATTCCAAACAAGTTTTGGAATGCTAGAAAGTTGAAGATTATGAAATGCAAACAAAATCACAAAAATTCTTTAACTGCTCAAATGTTTAAATGCTGAAGTAATGCAACAGCTTCACAATAAGTACTCCAGTGTCAACAGAAAGAATATCAGGTGTTGTCTGTGCAGAATTATGCAGAAATGTTGAGTATGGGCAAGATAGCCAACACCCTGCATAGAATCCATTGCACTTTGATTCAACTTTGAATAAATTGTTTGCACTTTTGCACATCCACCATAATTTGCATTTGTATTATCTCTATGGAAAGCAGTACACTTCTCATGAACTCAATAAGTGAGCAGCAGCCTTCTAAGCAAGCCTTTTTCACGACAAAAACATACAAGCAAAGGGATTTATTTTTCAGTATTGTGATTACTTGCAACTTGGGCTGTGTTGTAAAAAGACAAGGCATTTTAGATCTTTAATAATCTCTGTAATAGTAAATAGAGCTATTACATTTTTTTATTGTTCCAGCATTTTATCCTGGCACTTAAAATTTTTTTGCAATTTTAGAATCAGAAAATACTCCTGGTATGTTTGATCAGTCATTTGTGCTGAAAAGATTGATAATGATGATACACAAGGTGGACAGTCATTACAACTTCTGCTGTGATTATTTTATTTTCATCCGAATTTGTTTTAATTAGAAAATGTATTTTATCTGTTTATAGCTGAGATAATCCTATATCTCTTAGGTTTAGCTGTTAATAGATACTGGTTTATAAATGACTTTCTATCACTTTTTCATATTGAATGAACAGTTTCATGCTGTGGAAAAGGTTTCAAAAGGATTTTTTCCCTCATTTAATACATAACCAATGTTCTGAAAATTAATCATGAATTTACATTTGCATTTGGGATTCAAATACTAGATGATAGCAAACACCACAGAAATTGAAAATATTGAATTTGATAGTCTCATGGCATCATGATTATGTTTGTCACTCACGAGGCTAAAGTTATAACAGTAAATTGGGGTTGAACTGTAGAAGTTGTTACCAACTAACAATAAATTGAACTTTGAGATGTGATGCGGAAAAGGTGGACATCATGTATGGCTGCAAGCGAGAGCTGTATTCGCAAGGAAGAACCTTCCCAAAGAAAGCCACAGCTGATCTCATACAAGGTTTTGGGAAACTTCGTTCAAGGATTGGTGGATTTTCAGAAGCAGGGGTGTGTATTGATTGACAGACTTTCAATTATGTTAGTGTGATCACTGAAATAAGGCTGTTATTGACTGGCAAACTTTCAGAAGTATGGTCACTAGACTGAGGTATCTGCTGACTGACTTGTCTACAGGCACGGGATAGTAACAAATTGGCTGACTTTCAGAAGCTGCAGTCTCTTTAACTTGCTAACTGTCAGAAGCATGGCCACTGTTGATTTTCAGAGCATGTGTACTGATCCAAAGTAATCTCTAATTAATGGTGATTACTTGCTTACAACTTGAGACTGTGACAAAAAGAAGTCTTTTCCTTTCTTTAATATGGAAAAGAAGACTCTCAATTCTTATTTACCTTCTCCTACACCCACCCCGCCCCCCCCCAACTTTGGTCTTTCCTCCGCCAAAAACACGAAAGAGACTATAAGGGATTGTTTCGGTCTTTGTGGAGATACAATTTTCAGCTAGCATTGCCACCTAAGTCATTTAAGTGCCAATTACTGAAGCAGAAAAATAGTTTCAACTGCTCAATTTTCATTACTGGGAAAAAGCACAACTTATTACAATAAGGGTGACCTGACAAAATCAATACAGGATGCAGTTCAAAGTCATTCAATACGAGACATATCCAGTATACACAGGATACCTGGCAACCCTACCTTCGAGTCAGCTTAGCCTTCTCATTCACCAACCTCATCTCTTTGCTTGTGAACACCATGTCTTGTTTCTAATCCATTATCTTGTCTCCTGTTCTCCATATATGCTATCCCTGCTTGAGTTTGGACTCTCGTTCACCTATCACTTGAATTACCATAGCCCAGATTTCTAGGCATCAGTCTATACAGCTTTAATACATACGAAACACACCCTCTATACATCATTGCCAGAACAATGTTCCTTACTTAACATTTTTAACTGACTCCATCAATTTCAGGATAAAATCCAAACTTCTTTTCATGGCAAATAGGCCCTTTGTGTTCTGGCCTCTGCCTTCTACTCAGACTTTAACATCTGCCATTCTCCTGCTAATTAGTTCTATACTTGAGTTTCCATAAAGGTGTCATGGTATTACTCACCTCTACCTCTGCTATTTGGAATGCTTATCTCATCCTCTGGAGAGTTCTTATTATTCTTTCAAAACCTGGCTCAGGCATCATTGCCTCTGGAAAGCGTTCTCTGATGTCACCAGGTTTCCTTGGTTACATTCAATCTCTCCTTCATCACGTCCACATCTCTACAACTTTCTTGCACTGCAACATATTGTCACAACCTATCTATCTGCCTGTTAAAACAACCACACTTACATACAGTGACATAATAATTTGCTTTACTCATCTGATAGTCCTCCATCCCCTTTCCTCCATTCATGGCTTCTTGAAGGCCTGTGACTTTTTTCTTAAAATTCCCAGTGTGCAGCATAGTACATATCCCAAAGCTGGGACTCAAACAACCAACCAACCAAACTACTGAGTTGCTTATAAATTACTCCTTTTGTTTTCTTAAAATTGTTTGACACTAGAGAACACCAAGTAGGAAAAACATACTCTTTATTTCATGAAGTGATTGATGTACCTTCCAATATTTTGGCACATATGCTAGATTCATTAAACTACTTTTGACAGCCCCTTCTGCTGTGAATTTAGAATATATGTTATTAAATATATATGTATAATATATATTAAATATAATTTAATAGCTTTAAACTTGAAAACTGCTTCTTTTTCCATTTAATATACTTAAGATGACAGCTCACAGTATATAGCATGTATAATTTCATAATAAATGACTTCAGAGCAAAAAAAATAATTCTGAGAACAGAATTAAAAATTGTGTAGAAAATTTCCAATTCACAGCAATTACTAGAAGAACAAAGGAAGAGAACAGACTTTTATTTCTACTTTTAAATGAAATCCAGGCACAAAGTTTGACATCAAGTCAGGAAAAGGACAAACCCCAGAAAGTCAGAGGTAGTTTACAATTCATTTGTAACTTTCATTTGGTCCTTTTCTCTAAAAATGTATACTTTCTTTGACCACATCTTTTATATACTATTACAATGTCAGTTATTTTTAAAAAAGTATTAAGTTTACAGTTTAACAGGAAATCCAGTGCACACTTCCCATCATCACCCAGATGTTTACAACAATAACATATGATATGCAGCATGCGATGCTGTAGAGAAAACAATTACTTTACAAATGCCCAAAGTCAATGTCTCCAGTCCAGAATTCTTCATTTTAGGTTATTATAAAGTGTCTGATAGGACTGAACAATTTCCACTTTTCTCATTATCTATTACATAGGTTTATCCTTGGAATTTATTATTTGATGACTAAATCATAGAATGGCTTTTCATATCCATTACATTTATTACATCACTTTCATGTATTCTGATGAGCTTTGGTTTCAGAATGTCACACATGCAAACCTACTTTCTAGGGGTTCTCTTCAATATGAATTTTATGATGATTAGTAAGAGATGACCTGTGATTGAAAAGTTTCCCACATGTATTACATTCATAGGGTTTCTCTCCAGTATGAATTCTCTGATGGGCAATACGTGATGAGCTTTGTCTAAAAGTTTTCCCACATGTATTACATTTGAAGGGTTTCTCTCCTGTATGAATCCTTCGATGTTGAATAAGAGCTGATCTTTGGCCAAAAGATATCCCACATTCTTCACATTGATATGGTTTCTCTCCTGTGTGAATTCTCTGATGATTACTAAGGGATGAGTTACACCTGGATGTTTTCCACACTCATTACATTTATAGGGTCTTTCTCCAGTATGCATTCTCTGATGTTGAATAAGAGCTGAACTTTGTCTGAAGGCTTTCCCACACACTTTACATTTACTTGGTTTCTATCCAGTATGAATTCTTTCATGAATAATAAGTGTTGAGTGGGAACTTAAGGCTTTACCACATTCATTACAATTATAAAACTTCTCACCAGTATGAATTATTTGGTGTCTGTTAAGTCGTGAAATAGCAATGAAACCTTTTCCACATCCATTACATCTATAAGGCTTTTCTCCAGTGTGAATTCTTTCATGTTGAATAAGAGATGCACTCTGACTGAAGGCTCTCCCACATTCACTACATTTAAAAGGTTTCTCTCCTGTGTGTATCCTCCGATGATAACGAAGGGATGAACTAGACTTAAAGGTGTTGCCACATTCATTACATAAATAGGACTTCTTTCTGGAATTCATTCTCTGACATCCAGGAAGGGATGTGTTGCAACTAGATGCCTTCCTACCTGGATTATATTTATAGAGGTTTTCTCCAGCATGGATTTTTTGATGTATAAAAAGGCCTGACCTTCTGCTGAAGGATTTACCACATTCTTTACATCTATAGGATTTCTCCACAGTGTGTGTTCTTAGGGGTTTATAAAGGGATGTACTGAGAGTGAAGGCTTTCCCACATTCTTTACGTATATACGGTTTCTCTCCAGTATGAGTTATTTGATGTTGAATAAGAGCTGAACTTTCGTTAAAGGCTTTCGAACAGTCTTTACATTTAAACAATTTCTCTCCACTATGGTTTATCTCATGTTTATGAAGGGATGAAGTATTAATGAAGGTTTTCTCACACATACTACATTTATAACGTTTCCCGGCTGTGTTGATTTTTTGTTGATTAAATAAATTGGAATTCTGTTTGAAGCTGTTTCCTTGTATTTCACATTTTGGTGGGGTGTTTTCTCTGGGAACCATCTGTTGCCTAACAAGGACTGACTTTGGGCTGACGTTTTGGCCAAATTCAGTATTTTTATGTTTTCTTTCTACAGTGAGGATTTTTTTGTGAGCGACTGAAACTATCTGAACACTTTCTTTTTTCTTCTGCTTTTTCTCTAATCTGTCTTCATATTTGCAAGGGTTTTCTAATTTGAAGTCCCAGGGTCCATTCCTTTTGGATCTTTTCATTATCAGCTTCTGAAATGAAGAACCTTGTGTTTGAGTTGACTTTGTGGTTTTATAACTGTTCTTCCATCCTGGAAGGGAAAGAAAAAACTGAAGATGTTCCATGTGATACAGCATTTGGCTACTGAGACTAAATGTATAGACTGAATATTGATGGTATTTAAATAAGGTCTTGGTATATGGCCAAAAACAGTAAGAAGAAAAACTTAGGAGATTTAAGCAGTACAGAGAATCAATCAACATGAGTTGAGAACAACAGGGTGGAGAAAAGATTAAACAAACCCATTTAAAGAGGGTGAGTGTAAGAGTGATCAGAAGAATTGGCTAATGGAAAATGGAGAAGAGGGATTCAAAGGGGAGCCATGAATTGGAAAAGGCAGCCTGGGATCAGAGTCCAAAGCCTATGATAGAATCCTAAATTATCTTCATGACATTTTTCTTCTTTGTGTAATCATTCCTAATCTGGAAAGTCTTCATCCCTTTTCCCTCATGCCAAATTCCTTTGTATCCTTCAGATTCAGTTCAAAAGTTAACTCTGAGTCCCTTCTTGACTCTGAGTTTCCACAGAGCATTCCTGTTATTATAGGCACTCACCACAGTGTTAAAAATATATATCTATATATTCTATATATGTAATTATATTTATCTATATCTAAATATTTTCACTTTCCTTTTCTACCCTAATGTTCTCTGCAAGCAGATTAGCATGCCCTATTCACCTACAGATCCTCCTAATGGCATCTGAATTATACACAAAATGTTTGTTTTGTT
This sequence comes from Mesoplodon mirus, assembly GCF_964341445.2. Lineage (NCBI taxonomy): Eukaryota > Metazoa > Chordata > Mammalia > Artiodactyla > Ziphiidae > Mesoplodon > Mesoplodon mirus. The sequence continues at coordinate 24,053,954 of NC_138980.1, read as the reverse complement.
AACCTTCCTTAATAACTTATATATACCTAATTGGAACAATGTCAAATAATCTCAATTATTTATATATTAATTTCATACACACACACACATACACACACACAGGATTCAAGACTTGCATGAGAAGTTGCCTTCCAGGACAGTACATTATACAAGCAGTGGGAGGGTTTCAGAGCCAGTTCAAACAGGAAGTAATTACTGAATTAATCTACAGAGGTGCTAACAGGTAGGCATGAAGCCAAAAGTTGCAAGATAAGAAAGCAGCCTTGCTCATTTATCAAGCAGGAGATGCTATGCAAGCAGCATAGAAAAGAGTCAAAGATCAATAAGACAGGAATAAACATAAAATGGTAAAAAGGGCTAACATGATAAGGTGGTAAAAAACAGAATTAAATTCAATAAATTTTAAAGTTGGGTAAGGACACAATTCATTGAATATTAAATTCTGGTGGGGAATAGGTATACATATATTTTGGCATTTTCTCCTGGGCTAGAGTAACCATTTAAAGGGCTCCTTTGCAACTCACTGTATTTTGAGATTCCTATCTGACATTCACTTTCTCACCTGTTTACAGATTCTCTCTGCTTGGTGAACATAATACATTCTGCTTTTCTCTTTTCTTCTACCAGTGTTAACTTCTCAGTTTCCTTCATGGGTAACTTTCTATTTCTACTTTAAAACTGCTTTCCCTAGGGTTTGGGATTTTTTCCCCCATTCTACACACCCTCTCTGACTAATTTTAAATGCACCCATCTTTACTATTTTTTTAAGGCACTGATATTTGCCAAGCCGAGCAAGTGAGAATAACACTCATTTTAAAATACATATATAGATAAGTATCAATAAATCACTCATTAAATTAGGAACCACATCTTCTGGAAGAGACCATAATGTGCATTTTGTGTAATAGCTCTTTTTCACTTAGCCAATCACAAAACCTATCTGCTCTCTAATCTTTACTATTTGTTGTAACAGAAAGAGGAGGTTTTTTTATTTTATTTTCTGTTCAACACCTTTCAATTTCCTTATCCATCTAAGTCTTGCTTAAGTGATCCAAATTTCAATAACATTATTTGGGCACAAGTGTGGGAGGCAGTGGTAAAAATGGAGTACTTTCCCTGTGAACATCAGTCATTGGTTCTAGGTTACTACACGAGATGGGAAGAAAATAGCAAGATTCCAAAATTTTGGATTGTAGTTTATAAGGCAAAGTTAGAGACCCTGCCTTAGGTCTGTATGTAAAGACTGCAGTTTTACAACCAACAACTTTACTAGAGCCCTGAGCACTGGGCTTGGGTACCTAAATGGTACTCTGTTTCTCATGCTTTACTCTTCCACCATAGACTCCTAACTAGTCTCCCCACCTCAAATCGTGCTGTCAATTCAGTCTCCACACTGTAGCCACAGTAATCTTTCTAAAATCCACATCTTACCATGTTGCAAACTTCTGTAAGATCCTCCAAATTATCTTCAATTATTTGTATATAAGTAAGGTCCAGAGTACTTAACATGGTCAACAAGGTGTTTCATGATCTGACCTTCATTCACCTCGGTACTCATCTCCCTCCCCTGGTTTCTTGCCATGTATACTGAACTACATGCAGTTTCTGGAGCACTACATGTTTTTTTTCTTATTTTGTTATATTTGCATATGCTGGAGACATCCTTTCCATTCACAAATATTTATTAACTGCCTACTATGGACCAGGTAATGATCCACAACTGCTGAGCCTGTGCACCTGGAGCCCGTGCTCCGCAACAAGGGAAGACATCACAATGAGAAGTCCGCGCACCGCAACAAAGAACCCCTGCTTGCTGCAACTAGAGAAAGCCCGTGCGCAGCAATGAAGACCCAACGCAGCCAAAAAAGAAAAAAAAAGCTGAAGAACTGAAAAAATCACTTAGGCATTGTAATACTAGAGGGCAAGAAAAGGAAGAAAAGCAGAAGAGTATGGTGGTCCAGAAGCCAAAGGAAGAAAGTACTCCAGTGAGGAGGCAATGATCAACTTTGTTAAACAATTTAAGAATTAAAAACTTAACCCTGATTGTGCCAAGATGGAGACTGTCTGGGATTTAATAACTGCTTTTCATGGACTAGTAAGGAAGAAAGCCCTACTGGAGTGCACAGAAGAAACAATGGGAGGTGAGAACATGGAGACATCAAGTATAGAAATGCTTTTGAAAAGTTCTGTTTAAAGGAGAATAGAGAAACAGGACATGGGGAGTTTTTATTTTTTAATGCAAGTAATTATAGCTACAAGGGTCCATACCAATACTGGGAAACTCACCTCAACTCTACTTCAAGTGCCAATGCCTTAGTCCAGAATGGGACTAATAACTTAAAACAGTCATGTTTCCCAATGAAGGGGACATCAGTCCTGGATTATGGACATCCTAACTGTTCTTTATGGTCTGCTTAAAGTTTTCTGTAGGTCTAAGATATGTCTCCTGAAGTGCAGTTCAACTTTTGCTCTCTCCCAGAATCAAGCCTGGGCCTGAGCTAACTCATGAACCAGGTTATGACTTAGGTCAGAAGTTTAGAGAACAGGTGATTTTGCCAATGACCACCACCCTGACTAGTTCCTGTCATTAGGTCTAGTTTCTCTTCCCTTGGTGCTTATGAAACCCTATGAGTCTCTCTTCAACCTTCTCTCCCTAGATGATTTCATCCACTCCCACACCTCCTATCTGAATGACTATCCTGAGCCTCAAAACACTTTACAGAGGTATTTCCAGCTGCCTGCTAGACTCTTCATTTGAGGATTTTTCTTCAAATTCAGCTTGTCCAAATCCGAATCCAGTGCATTCCTTTCAAACTCTTTTTGTGTTTCCAAGTTCTGAATTATATCATAACTTCTTCAGCTCCTTTGCCATCAATTCTTAGTTTCATCTCAGAAGCTTCTCTCCCCTGCATTCCAAGTCTAGTCAGTCATCAAATTCCCTTGAATCTCTTCACTAAGATGTCTCTAACAACCATCATTAATACATCCAAGTTCAGGATCTCCTTACTCAATAGTGACTATTGCTATTGACCTTCAAATTGATCCTCTGACCTGTTTCTCACCTTTCTAGTATTACTTCCCACTGAACTTAACCTTCTTACTATATAGAACTCCTCTTATTATTTCAAAAAGCACTGACTGCTCCTTATTTAATTCATTCATCAAATACTTAAAAAGCACCTACAACATGTCAGGCTCTATCTTAGGCATGTGATCCACAAGACATTCCAGATCTGGTAATGAAAAGAAACAGTTAACTTCTTTAAGGAGCTCCCAGTTTGGCATTAGAGACAAAAAAGGAGAAGTGTGGTAATTTATACAACAAAAACACAAGACAGAAATGGATGAAAATGTGAGCTTACAACAACATCCAAACTACCCTCAGATAGTACCAAGTACAAGCTGGGAAGGCGTACTAGTGGTGGCCAGAATTTGGGGGAAGAAATGTCTAAAATGGGATTTTAAAGGATTAGCCATAGATTAGATGGAGGGATAGTGTGAGGGCTAAAGGCAGCATCAAAATCTTTGAACCCAAGCCAACTTTCCAGATCTATATCCTTCCCACCTTATCCTACAGGTGGTCAGATTCAAAATTATTCCTATAAAAATGTCACATGCATTTGCAGTCTCGTAAGGTTTTCTAGAGTCAGAGAATTGAGGGAGCTATATGCTGAGAATTACACACAACACCACGATGGGGGCAGAACTACACATCTGTAAATATATTCCAGAATGCCTGTGTTGGTGAAAAAGAGAAATGCTGTTTTAGAAATTCTGTTGTTGGTAATTCTGATTTTTAAAGCTTTTTATTATGGAAGATGTTCAACATGTACAAAAGTGGAGTGAATTGTACAATGAATTGCCAAGCCAGCATCAACAATCACTAATGCTGTTTCATCTATTACCTTATTATGGGTTGAACTGCATCACCCAAAAAAGATATGTTGAAGTCCTAATTTCCAATAACTCAGAATATAACCTTATTTGGTAAGGTTAAGTAACTTTGCAGATTCAATCAAGTTGAGATGAGGTGATTAGGGTAGGTTTTAATATGACTGGTGTCTTTATAAAAGGGAAATTTGGACACAGGCAAGCACAGAAAGACCATGTCAAGATACCCCAGGGGAACACCAAGTGACAAGAGAAGCAGAGACTGGAGTGATGCAGCTGCAAGCCAAGGAACAAGGACCACTGGCCACATCCAGAAGGTAGGGAGAGGCAAGGAAGGATTCTACCTGGAGTTTCAGAGGGAGAATCACCCCACAAAACTGTGAGACAATAAATTTCTGTTGTTTAAAGCCACACAGTTTGTGGCACTTTGTTGGAGCAGGCTGAGAAAATTAATACAACTCCCTTACGTCTCTTTCATTAGCATATGCTAAAGTACGCTAATTCTGTATTATATCATTTCATCAATAATACTTCAGAACACATTTCTCAAAGATAAGAACTCTATTTGTAAACATAACCACATATTTTTATTATAACCACCAAAATCAACATTATTGTTTGAAGTTATTTTTGCCTGTAAGGTATTAATTACATGTTCTTCACCCAATTCCAATGTGGTGGTGGGGGGGGCGGTTTCCACATCAATAATAAGCAATTCTTGGATACCAACTGGGTGTCCTCAATTCAGCTCAACTCTGACATTATCTACCTGGAGATAGCATCATATCCCACAGGTTAAGGTTTCAGTCCTACAAGACTGCCCCCTGCCTCCCTCAGACACCAGTCACAAACCCAGGTTATCATCTGTACTTCTGACCAACTGGCTATAAATCAGAGGTTCCCACGACCCCCTTCTTACGTTTGGTTAATTTGCTACCGTGGCTCATGGAACTCAGAGAAACATTCTGCTTACTAGATCACCAGGTAATTATAAGAGGATATAACTTGGGAACAGCCAGATGGAAGAGATGCACAGGTCAATGTATGGGGAAAGGGAATGGAATTTCTAAGCCCTCTCTAAGTACACCACACTCCCCAGATCTCCACATATTCACCAACCCAGAAGCTTTCTGAATCTGTCCTTTTGGGTTTTTATGGAGGCGCCATTATACAGGCATGATTGATTAAATCATTGGCCACTGGCAACTAATTCAACCTCCAGTCCCCCTCCCCTCCCTGGAGGTCAACTTTCAAACCTCTAATCACATGATTGGTTATGGCAACCAGGCCCCATCTTAAGATAGGGTCCAAAAGAAACCTCATTAACATAACAAAGACACCTTTGTGGCTCTCATCACCTAGGAATTCCCAGGGTTTTAGGAGCTCTGTACCAAATATATATTACTTATTATAAACCATAATATTTATATAAATCACTAAGGATCTTTATTCAAGCTGCTGTGATTTAAAAGCATTTGAGATAATTTTTCTCTGTGACTAAGCCAACAACCTGAAACACAATTAGGGTCATTTGTTTCATTTTGCTTTCAATATTTATGGAACACTTTTTCATTTTTGTTTAATCTTGTTTTATAATTTATTTATTTATTTTTTTTTTGCGGTACTTGGGCCTCTCACTGTTTTGGCCTCTCCCGCTGTGGAGCACAGGCTCTGGACACACAGGCTCAGTGGCCATGGCTCACGGCCCAGTCGTTCTGTGGCATGTGGTTATCTTCCCGGACCGGGGCACGAACCCCTGCATCGGCAGGCGGACTCTCAACCACTGCGCCACCAGGGAAGCCCTATAAAACATTTTTATGGTTCCAAAGTCAACATTATAAAAACAAGGTACCTTAAAAAAATTCTACATTCTATCCTTGTTCTCTCAATCCTTTTTCTTTTTCTTCCTTCACCTTATAGGTAACCATTTTTATAGATCTGCTTTTATCCTTTTTTTTTGCCTTCTCTATTTTTTTTTAATATAAGCAAATATACACTTTGTCTTTTTTGGTATCTCCTCCTTCCTTTGATAAAACTCCTATTCTCACTGTTCTGTTCTGCACTTTCCCCTACTTAGTAATATTATCACCCCACAGTGGAATTTACAGAATTCTTCCTCATTCTTATTTACAGTGAGAATTCCACCATGAGAATGTCCCTCAGCTTATTCAACCAGATTCCTTTGATGGACAGTTGGATTAACTCTAACTGTAATACACCAGGACATCATATGGGTACACGATAAAGGTACAGCTTTAAACCAATATCCATATTGCTAATTAGAAACCACAGCATTTATAAAATTCTAGCCCAAACTGGACCCAATGGGCTAACATTATCCAAAGCCACATACAACCAAAATCACCTCTTCTGCCAGCCAAGAAGAGAGCTAGCTGAAGGCCGTAGAACTACTCCTTAGAATGAGGAAGCTCTTTATGTACTGACATGGAAAGAGTTTCAATATATATCAAGAGAAAGGGGCAGAATAATGTGTGCTGTATAATATAATTGGAGTGGACAGAGAAAAACAAGAAATATTTGTTTATATTTGCATAGAAGAGCTCTCCAACTACTGCCTCCTTGTCACATCTCACCTTGTCGTATCCCACACATATTAATCTCCTCCTGCTCACTCACCCCTCGTGGGCTCCATTCTGGCTTCTGTCCTTACCACTACTCTAAGGCAACCATGACCTTCATGTGACAAAGGCAAGATGCTCTCTTCAGTCCCCACCTAACTTACCTCTCAGCAGCATCTGATAGTGACCCCTCATTTTCCTTCAGATGCTCACTACCTAAGCTACAGTGACCCTGAACTTGCCTCCAAATTCTTCTCATGTTCCACCAGCTTCAATCTCCTTTGTGTGCTCATTTTCCTCTACCTGATCTTTAATCCTTGGAGTTCCACAGGTTTGAGTGCTAGGCCCCTGATTCTTTTCACTCTGTACCCTTTTCACAGGCCAGCTTCATCTATAAACATACTCTAGGCAAGACTTCTCTACTCTCCATACCTAATTATACAAAACCCAGCTCAAAACAGCAACTTGAGTGTCTCAAAGACAGCTCAACTGAATTTATGATTATTTCCTCCCCCCAACCTGTATAACCTTTTTGTCTCTGTAATTGGCACCAGTTCTGAATCAAAACTTTAAAAGGCATCCTTCACACCTCTCCCTCCGCTAATCAATTACCAAGACTTGTTTATTCTGCCATCCAAATATGTCTCAAGTTCATCTACTTTTCCCTACCTCTACTGATACCATCCTTTATGAGACTTGACTTCAATGACACTAGACTCCCGAGTTTCCTTCTATAGTACACCTTACCCTTGTCTTCCCTATGGGTTCATTTCTCTCTGCCTAGCCATGAAATGCCAGAGTTCCTCAAGATTGAGTCCTAGGCTCTTTCTTGCTCTTGCTGTACTCTGAATCCACTCCACAGGCTAACTCAAACTCAACCACTCTTTCAATTATCTTTAGTGACAGGGTCTCCCAAATTTACATTTAATGCCCAGGGTATATTATAAGGGGTGGAACTCCAAATCAAACAGGCTATTTGACATCTCCACTTGAATAAATGGGTCAACCAAAGACAATTTAAGTCATCCAAAACCATATTTATACCATCCCCCAAATCTGATCTCCTAGCACCACTATCTCAGTGAAGGATATCACTGTCCATCCCAGAACAAACCACAAACCAAGCACGCATCCTTGACAACTCCATCTCCTCTATCTTCCATATCTAAACCATCTCCAAGTCCTGTTGCTTTTATCTGCCAAATATCTCTGCAACTGGTTCCCTTTTTTCGGTCTCCATCACGACTACCTAACCAAGTCATTCATACATTCACTAACTAACTGGAAGCTGACTCTGACCAGACACTATTTTAGGTACTGGGGACATGGGAACAAATGAAACAGACAACCCAGCATGAGGGAATTTACAATCCAGAGGAAGAGCTGATAATAAATAAATATGTACTATTTGGCAGTAATAAGTACTCTGAGAGAAAATGAAGCATGGTGAGGGGATAAAGAATGTGGAGGACAAAGGACCTGTGTCCTGTGGAGGACAAAGAACAAAGGATGAGCTGTGTCTAACTGACAAAGTGCCATCTGAGCAGAAACCTGTATAGTGTGAGGAAGTGAGTCAAGTGGGCTCCTGGCCATCACGAAGAATGGTCCAGGAGAGGAAAAAGCAAGTGCAGAGGCCCTGAGGTGGGAGCCTGCTTGGCCTTCCTGATGAACTACAAGGAGGCCAGGGTGATTAGAGTTCTCCAATGAAGGGCAGAGAGGAAGGAGGTGAAGGCAAAGAGGTAGCTGGGGTCAGACCACAAAGGCCTCTGAGGGCCACGCTGGGGGCTTTGGATTGTGTTCTATGTGATAGAAGCCACTAGAGGTTTTGAGCATGCGAGTGAGATGACCTGATCTATCTTTTAAATAGACCATTCTGGCAGCTACAAGGACAGTAGATGTTGGTGGCAGAAGAGGAGCACAGGGGATGAGAACAAGTCTAAATCAAACATAGTAAACAGGGCTACAGAGCATTTGGGCTCAACTTTCACCTTGTAAGAAATTCACTCCTTAAAATCACTGCATGATATTTCATTAGGCTGCCACTATAACCCCTACAGCACCTTTCTGCAAATTAGAAAAAGACCCCTATTCTCTGTGCAGATGAAGCCCCAGCAAGTCTCAGTGAGTCGAAGGCAGTCCACAAGCAACCCCTTAGCTGACCACCCTTCCAGGTTCAGTCTGCCCTGAATTCTTGCATAAATATAACAAAGGAAGAGAAAAAGACAAAGAAAGAAAAACACCTTTTCATTGGAGGTAACTGTTTACCTAGATCATCCCTGGATTTTAAACTTTTTGAATAAAAGAATATTTTCATGTTAGGTGTAAATCAAACTCATGAGACGTTCAAGTTGATTGAATCACATTATGCTTATTTTATATATAGATAACTTATATACATAATATGCCAGAATAGTGATTAGACTTTGGACTCATTTCTTAAGTAAGAGACTCAGATGAGACGTGTACCCTTTGAGCCATTTCCTCCCATCTCTCAACATGAAACATACAGATCCAGGGATGACAGTTTGTTTTCCCTTTTTGTCTTGTTTTTCCTATTTGTGAGGAGTCTTGAAGTGAAAATTATATTTTAAAAACACACTTGGAGGCAATTAGAGGTTCTAGGAGTCCTACCCTGGAAGCATAAGCTTTTCTGTCACCGGTTGTTCAAAGGGTTGGTTTTTGGTTTTGGTCTACAGTTAATGATCAAGGTACTTCCAAGAACATCCAGGTCCCTCACCTAAGCTCACAGGGAAGTGAGCTCCTCTTGGAAGGGAAACTGTTCCAAGGGCACTTTAGTCCAGGCAAATGGGAGACTCGCCAGGGGTGCAGGAGAGACACAACCACACGCCAGCACACCCAGGATGCCCCATCTCACTGTCTCCTTTGACCAAAGAGAGGAGGTTCATCCCATCAAGAGAAATGCACACACTGCTTGGCTCTGATGGCCTTACTTCCTCCAGACACCCACTCAGAGTTTTCCTTTGGGGACAGTTTCCCAAACCTGAGAAGGACTTGACATCACCACTAGGTGTTTTCAGGGTCTCTCTGGACAGCTTTCGACTCCAGTCATACTTTCTATTCAGTTTAATCCAACTAACATTTCACTCAGGAAGGGGGACTCCTCATGGATCAGAGGCTCCCGAGGCGAATGGAAAGGGAACAATTCTTCCGTCTCTTCCTTTGATCTTCCATGCCATACTCAGTCCACACCTGACGCCCCTCCTAAACTCTCCACTGGTTTCCTGCTGCCTGCGTTCTCTGTTTACTTTGTGGTGGTCTCTAGCAGTTCCCACAAAATTAGAATATTTCTCCCAAGTGACAGTTAAAAGATATAAGGAGAGATAAGTGTGGTTCCCACCTCAAAAGATCTCACATTATACGGGGAAGAATGAGCTCTACTAAAGGTGTGGGCGCTTTAGGGATCGAGACAGCCTGTCCCACAGCCCTTCTGCTGGGCCCGCATTGTGAGGGGTCATCACTGACTCATCTGGACCTGACAGCAACCTCAGACAAGTCCTACTACGTCTATGGCAGGTGGCTCCACATTGGTTGCAGGCTGATCCTTGCACAATATAAACCTGGGCTCGTGGCCAGGGTACTTCAACTCCTCAGAGGCTGTGCCTGGCTCTCAGGTCCCGGCCCCCTCTCCCTGCTCCCGTCTCCACACACCGGCTTCCTTTGTCTGGACTCTCGGACATGCTCTTCCTGTGCCTGAACGCTTCTCACAATGTGGGATCCGGCCCTTCCTCGGGAAGCCTTGCCCACAGCACCCCTCCTGTTCCACGTTCTCACAGCACCTGTGGCTCTTCCCCCGAGGTCCTCACCGGAGGCTGTCATTCCACAGCCCTGTGTGCGATTAGCCTCCCCCTCCACTGAGCTCCGCCAGGGCAGGACCTGCATCCTTCTGTCCAAGGTTGCACTGCTGTTTATCACGGGACAGGAAAGCAGTGAGCAAGGCTTAGAACCTGGCTCCCCCAGAGCCCTGGCCTCCCCAGGTCAACAGCTCTCAGTCCTCAACTTCCATGACAGCCGAATCTGCCAGTTTTCTCCTCTGGTGACTTCTTCTCAGGCTCAGCCACAGATTCTTCCTTCTTAACCCACCTCATAAAACTGAGGTTTCCTGGGACTCTGTCCTCTCCTCCGGTCCCTCATCTGCTCAGCTCAAGGCTTCAAATGCCACCTTTGCACTGATGGCTCCCTGACCTCCCTGTTGAGTTCTGACCCTGTTTACCTTCTACAGCTGTCCACTGGTGACCTCTACCCATATTTCACTAACATTTCAAATGAAACCCATCCCACACCGAACCTGTCCTATACCCTTAATAAAGGGACCTCTCCTCTTTCCTGAACTCACTGCACATGCCTTCCTCCAGGTAATGTCTTGCCTACATTATGGAATAATCTCCAGAAGGTTCCCACCTCTAGTTTTTCCTCACTTCAAATCTAGGACCAACAGTGTTTCCAAAGTAACCATTCTTAGTTAATTGAAACTGTGTAATAAGGACTCATGAATATATTCTCTGTGAAAATTTTAATAACATTGCATGTAACTAAAGTCCTCTTTCATCAATGCCCATTCTCAGTCCCAATCCAAATGTAACTAGTTACCAGCTTAGGTGTCCCCCGACCTTTCTCTTGGCACTTACACGCACATAATGCATATAGACAAACACCCACCTAATTTTCTTTACACATAAATGGCGATATGTCATAATAATGCACCGTAACTTGCTTTAGTCCTTCACGTAGCTTGGAGCTCTGCCCACACCAGGGCTGCTGCTTTCTGACTGTGGTGCTGTGTGCCAGTGTAGGGACCCACCTCAGCTTCTTTAGCCTTTACTGAAGGACGTTTAAAGTATCTCAGACTCAGACTATTTTTTCTAAAATATCAACAACCATACAACTCTTCTGCTTGAAACTCTTCAATTATTTCCAGTCATCCATGGACAGTTCCCATCCCTAAGAACTGTACCAAAGCACTTCATAGTGTGGCCCCCACTTGGCTCTCTAATCTCATTTCCTTCCTCATCTCTTTCTTTTCCCATATACCCTGAGCTTCAGTCTGAATGAATTATCTGCAGTTCCTTAAATGCACTAAGTTTGCTGAATGAATGCATGACAATGTAGCCCTCCTCTGAAACAACAGGAAATCACAAGAGAAAAGATCCTGAGAGATTCACTTGTGCAGTAATTATCAGAGAAGAAGAGGAAGCTTGTGACTAGGGGCCTTAGCATCTCTTCTCCAAAACTTCTTCAGGACTGAGAACCTGCAGAAAATTCCCCGACCAACATCTCCGAGTTGCACATGCACTCACTTACCAGACTGCTGCCTGCAGACATTCCGCACCCACTCACCTAGAGAGGAGCCTCCAGGGCTTTCTTTCTCTACCTTCCAGGGATCTTCTCCTTACTGCAACAGGGAGATCACCTCAGGTTTGGAAAATGGGAGTCCTGCTCATAGACCAAAAAGAAGAAAAAAAAAGAAAAAGAAAAAAAAAGACTTGATTTTGCCTTGACACAAAGAGGTATCTGAGATCTGAGCGGAAAACTCAAAGGATGATACAGAGAACTTCTGTGGGATGCTCCAGTTGTGCCCCCACCATGTGAGGGGTGTGTTAGGGTAAAAGCAAGGGGCAATGTAACATTTAGTTGTATGTTAGTGAAGTATGATAAACATGCAGACTTGATTAACAGGGTGCTAATAGCTTTCTATACAAGAGGGAATATGTATATACTGTTAAATGTATGTTAAATGTACAGATTAAATTAATATTTGTAACAGGTATCTGTGGAAAGGATTATGTACCAAGTAGCTTGTTTAAAATGAGAAAACACTATCTGACTCCCTTTGAAAGATGGCAGCAGTCAGCAAACTATGGGTCATAGGCCAAATCTAGGCCACTGTCTGTTTATGCATGGCCCTTGAGCAAAGAATGGTTCAGAAAAAAAAAAGAAAAGGAATACGTTACAGAGACTATATGTGGCCCACAAAGCTGAAAATATTTACTCCCTGGCCCTTTACAGAAAAAGTTTGCTGATCCCTGTAAAAGAGAATTGAAAAAAGCCAGTGTTGGGTCAAAGAAAAAGGTTGAGGGATGCTCTCTGTTAAGAGATGAGCAAACACATCATAGTTCAGTCATAGTGGGAAAATGTTGCCTGCAGTGAGGGAATTTCTAATGTGCAGCTCTGTAGATTGTCCCATCCATGGGGCAATTCCATACCTACGAGGGAGAAAAAGGTTTTCAGGTTTATTTATGGAGATCCAGTTTGCACAGTGCTAAGGCAAAACTCAGCTAAAGTTTTTAATGACCCAGGGCTTTTACCCAGGAAATCAGATGCTGAGGTATCCCAATTTCTGAACTCTGTATCTACAGGGAAAATTTCCTTACCCAATGAGACAAGGTTACTATAGTTCTCCAGCATCACATCTTGGTACAAGTTTCTCTCAGAAGGAGCCAGCTTTCTCCACTCATCCCGTGTAAAGAACACAGCCACATCTTCAAACGTCACTGACACCTGTAGAGACAAGCATCTCAGCTCACCCAGGACCACCCATCACACAGGGTGAAAAAGGTGGCAGTGGGGAGTAGACGGGCTACCATGAAATGCTTCTATATTATTCTAGGTTCTGAAGGTTCCAGGTCATTTGCTTAATGAACAACTGACCAATGACAAATAGATACTGAGTAGCAGGAAGTATGAACCAGGCTCTGAGTTAACTGCTACAAGAGATGGGTGGAGGTATTAAGGCCATTAGTGGGAGTGTTAATTAGAATAATCTTCCTGTTGGCAATTTGATAACATACATTAGAAGCTTTAAAATGTGCATACTCTTTAACTCTCCAATTACTATATTTGTTTGATAATGAACACTGAACAAAAATGCACATGCAAGGACATTTATCATGGTGTTAGTAACAGCAAAGAAATGGAAACAACCTCAATAATCACTGAGGGAGCTAGTTTAAATAACTGAAGGCACTCTGTGCTCCCTAAAGCTTGAGGACAGTAATAATGGAAATTAAAATAGCTATAATTTATTGAATGCTTTTTTCAGGCTAAGTACTATTCTTAGAGCTTTATATTAACCTTTAGTGTGTATCTTTATTTTATCTTCACAACAACCCTATGAAGAAGGTACTATTATTGTGTCCATTTTACACAAGAGAAAACAAAGAGAAATTTATCCAAGTCACACAGCTGGTATGAAGGGAAAACTCACTCCTCCTGCATGTCTCCGCTACTCTTAATACAACACTACTTCACTTCTGACACCAGATGTGGGGGGTTTTCCACACACCAAGCAATTGTGGGACACCAGCTGGGTGTCCTACAATTAAACTTAATTCTGACACCTGAAGATAGTGTCAGATTCCCACAAGACTGGCCCCCTTTCAATGTCAATCACAAGTCCAGGTTGTTACCTGTGCTGCTGACTGACTGGCTCTAAATTGGAGGTTTCTACAACCCTCTCCTCAGGTTTGATTAATTTGCCAGAGTGGCTCACAGAACTCAGGAAAACATTTACTTACTAGATTACTGGTTGATTATAAAAGAAGATATAGGAACTGGCAGGTGAAAGAGCGGCACAGGGAAGGGGTGCACAGCTTCCATGCTCTCTCGGGATTCACCATTCTCTCTGACTCTCTACATGTTCACCAACCTGGAAGAACTCTGAACCCTTCTGGGTTTTTATGGAGGTTCATTACATAGGCATGATTGATTAAATCACTGACCATTGGAGACGGATGCAACTTTCATCTCCTACGGTGGTGACAGATGGATAAGAGGGGTTATTGGGGGGCAGGACTGAAAATTCCAACACTTTAATCAAGGTTGATTCCCCTGGCAATTAGCCCGCATCCTTAGGTGGGGTACAAAAGTAACCTCATTAACATAAACTCTGGTGTGGATACAAAACACACCCATTGTGCCTTCATTGCTCTGAAGTAATTTCAGGGATAAAAAGCATATATTACTAACCACTTAGGAAATCACAAGGGTTTTGGAAATTATGTGCCAGGAACAGGGACAAAGACCAAATATATATTTCGTATTATAAATCACAACATCACTGGTCAGTGGTAGAGGTAGAATTCCAATCCAAGGAACTGCCTCTCAACGCCTATCTCATAGGCTTAAGTAATAAATGATAATCCATACAATGGAAGTAAAGAGCAGTGATGGTAGCACCACACTGTGAACGCACTTAATGCCAATATACTCAAAAATGGTTAAAGTGGTGAGTTTAATCTTATGTGTATTTTATCAAAATAAAAAGCTAAAATGAGAAAATAAAAATATACATACATACATATGTACACATGTACATCAATAAATAATAAATAAATAAAGGTACACAGACAATTATTCTGAGGGCTGCGTACCAAAGGTATGACCATGATTATCTCAAGATGTTGGGGTAAGAGAGATTTTACGTTTTTATTCTCTGAGATTTTTAACATTAACATGCAGTGCAGGTATAATAAGATAATTTATTGGCACATGGCAGGGAATACAAGAAATGATCTTTGCCCTCAAAAGAATTTACAATCCAACTGGCAGACAAGAAAAACGCGTGAAACAATTTGAACAAGAAAAGTGTCGCTGGACAGGACCATATACTATTTCCTCGTTCAATCCTCATTTTAGAGATGAGAAACACAAGGTCCAGGGCAGTTAAGACACCAGGTCACATACTTTATCAATGGCAGAGACAAGACGATAACTGAAGTTTTCTTTTAACCCAGCACTTGGTGGGTATATTCTCTCTCTGGTCTTAAACGTCCTGTCACTGAGTTTTACACACAATTCCACATAGTACTGACGTATCGGCAGCAGGTGAGGTTAGGGAGAAATGTCACATAGGACTCACAAGCAGGGATGGAGAAGATTCTGGGTAAGAGAGCAGCCTGGCTCTGTTGGAATGGAATGGGAAGGGCTTAGAAAAAAGTAGCCCAAATATGCAGAGGCAGGTCCTAGCCACAGTCTCAGAAGATCAACCACTACCACATTTCATGGGTCCAAAAGATACACAACATCACATTGCAGAGAACTCTGGTCATTTGGGGGCCAGGCCTGCCCTGTGTTCTGAAAGATGTACTAGAGGAAAGGCTGGATGATAACTAACATGAACTTAGAGGCCAGACATACCTGGGTTTGATTTCAGGTTGTCTGACTTCGTTGAGCCTCAGTTTCAAGTGTAAAATGGGGGTAATAACTTCTGCTTCGCTATGACAGTGAGAACAAAGGTGAAGCCCTCAGGATATTCCCCAGCAACGTTAACTACTATTGTTAGATGAGGATGAGTAAAGGAAGGACACTATAGTCATTTCTATCTACCAACAGTAGATAGATAGACATCATGAACTAGAATAACATCGTTTAGCTACCACAACCACCACATATTGAACATCTACTATGTGCCCGGCCCTGATAAGAATGCTTTCCATGCACTAACTCCCAGGATCCTCTCATCTACCCTTTGAGGTAGGCCCAGTTGCTGTATTCATGTTACAGGTGAAGAAGCTGAGGCACAGAGAGGTAAGAAACTGAGGCACAGAGAGGTGGAGTTTTTTGCCCAAGACCCATTAACAGCAACAGAGGAGATGGGCACAAACCTGGCCATCTGGCTCAAAAGCCCCACTGAGGAATCACCGTATACACTGCTTCTCCACTACCAATATCCCATGATATCCCATACACTGCTGCTTCCTGAGGAGTCTTCTCTCTGCTCTTGGAGTCAAGAGACCTCTCCATCTATGTCCCCACCAGCATGGCTATCCTTTGTTCACACAGTGGCTCACCTGGATGGGGTCCCACCCTCATTCTCACAACATAAAGATGAAAATGGCAGGTCAACATCAGTTTTCAAGAGAGTGACAGAAGCAAGGCACATGATCCAGAAAGTTAAGATGGAGAAAAACTAAAAACTATGGACTGGGAAAAGCCTGGCGAAGGTATCATGAGGATTTCTCAGGGGCGGAAAGAAAAAGAAAAGCATTCTGGCCAAGGGTAGGGAGGGGGACACGACTGAGCAAAGGAGACAGGCCAGAAAGGAGCTCTGCCAAGTGTGCATGTTTGTTTGTTCTGACCCCAAGTGGTATAAGACATGTGGCATCTTACCTATCAATTCAGTAATCATACAGTGAATTGAGATTAATGAATAAAAGAGTGTCTATTAGAAAAAAAAGAGAAACACAGGCCATGGATTGGGGGGTTGGAGGCAAGCATTCCCTATGCAATCCACCATCCACCAGGGTGGACCAACTCTTCCAAGGCAGAAGGACATGGGCTCCAAATCCTGGTGAAGACTGTATTGGGGAGAAAACTTCAGTTTAAGGGTAAAATAACAAAAAAAACCCCATCTATCTCTAAGACCTGAGATGGCAATGAACTCACCCGAGACCTTGCTTCCCTCTGTTCAGTAGCCATGTCCTCTTTCTGGGCAGTTTCACCTTAGGATGGGAGAAGTCTCCAGAAGCCAGATCTGAGAGAAGAAAAAGGGAACCATGAGGAAGCCCCTTCTGCTTTCTAGACCTCAGAATCAGCAGCTCTGAAACCTTTATACCACTTGAAAATGATGCCAAGTGCCCCCAGAGAAGGAAGTCAGAAGGAACGAGGGCTAGACAGGACCAGAGAGAAGGGCTGGGTCATCCTGGTCCAGGCCCAGCTCCTTCCCTGGCTCAGAGGAAAAGTCCTAGGACTCTATCAGCAGTAGCAGCAACTCCCTGAGCCTCACCGCGTGCCAGGCACTACCTATCAATACATCGAGTCCCACAGCACAGTTGGCATTGTCAGCACCCCATTTTATAGATCAGGAAACTGAGGGCAGAGTGGGAGCAACTTGTCCCAGTCCACACAGCCAGGGAGGGTGGCACCAGGGTTCCAGGCACCGCGGGCTCCAGAGCACCTGCTCTAACCTCCCTGCGTGCATGTGACAACTTTTCTCCACCTCAAGCATTCCCACCCAATTCCTCCCCCTCCTGTCAAGGAAACAATTTCCAGATTTCTAGAGAAAGCTGCTTCGGAAAGGGAAAACATCAGCTCTCCTATGGCGGGGAGGGGCTGCTGTCTTGAGGAAAGGGCACATTAAACCAAAGACCTGGGTCCAGTCCTGGCTCTGCCACTGGGGGAAGCCGGCGACTCACTTCTCGCGTAAAACAAGCCTGTCACTCGGGAGTGCAGGTGTGATGGTAAGGGGAGGAAATAATTTTCTCACGTTCACTGCCAGCCCGAAACAAATTCAAATGCCAGCAGGCGCTGAGCAGGTAGCGCGCTGGGAACTGGTCGGGAAGAAGCAGGAGGGTGGCTGGGTCCAGCCACTGGGGACGAATTGTCCGACCTGTCTCGTTCAGGGGCACGTCAGTGGGATGGCTGGGGGCGGCAGGCGAACAGAGCCAGGGGTGCCCGGCTCTCGACCCGCCGGCGCCCAGAAAGACCCAGCTCGCGTCTCTTGGGCCTGTGCCCCATGCCCCGGCGACGCATCCTCCCAAAGCCCGGTCCTCCCTCCCGCATCCTGCCTACCCCCCGCCGCTCACCTCGCCCAGGCATTGGGGGTTCCGCGGGCCGCAGGCTGGAGGCTCCGGAACTGCCACGGCCGGACAGAAGCTTCCGCTGGGGACTCCACGCGGTGCCGCCCTGGCGGACCTCTGGCAGGTAATCAGCTCACGCCACCGGCAAACGCCCAACGCCCGACGCCCCACGTAGCTCCGGGAGGGGCGGGGCAGGGACAGTCGCGAGCCCCCTCTGGGAAATGTAGTCCATGCGAGAACAAAAAATTCTGGGAAATGTAGTTCTTCGAGCTCGTCTGCGAGGAGAGCCCTGGCTGAGCCTATCACTTGTCCAGACCCCATTCTGGGTTCGTGGTCGAGCTCCTTGGGCTGCTGGCTCCTGGGTTCCCGGTTCTTCCAGGAGGAAACCGAGGTTCCTACAGGGCAGTGACTTGTAGCTCTGCATGTGCGTAAATGAGAGCAAGGCAAGTAGACAACCGCCAAGAACAAACCTATTTCCCCGTAAGTCTTTCAACAAGAGTGTATGGAGGGGCCTCCCTGGTGGCGCAGTGGTTGAGAGTCCGCCTGCCGATGCAGGGGATACGGGTTCGTGCCCCGGTCTGGGAGGATCCCATATGCTGCGGAGCGGCTGGGCCCGTGAGCCATGGCCGCTGAGCCTGTGCGTCCGGAGCCTGTGCTCCGCAACGGGAGAGGCCACAACAGTGAGAGGCCCACGTACAGAAAAAAAAAAAAAAAAAAAAAAAAAAAAAAGAGTGTATGGAGGACTTCCCTGGTGACTAAGTGGTTGAGAATCCGCCTGCCAATGCAAGGAACACGGGTTCGAGTCCTGGTCCCAGAAGATCCCACATGCCTTGGAGCAACTAAACCTGTGTGCCAGAACTACAGAGCCTGTGCTTTAGAGCTGGTGAGCCAGAGCTACTGAGCCCATGTGCCACAACTACTGAAGTCTGCGCACCTAGAGCCCATGCTCGGCAAGAAAGAGAAGCCATCTCAATGAGAAGCCCACGAGCCTCACCGAAGAGTAGCCCCCCTCACACCACAACTAGAGAAAGCCTGTGAAGAGCAACGAAGTCCCAACGCAGCCAAAAATAAAGAAAGAAATTTATATTCGAAAAAAAAATGTATGGATCACCTGCTATGTGCCAAGCCCCATTGTAAAGGATTTGAAATACCTCAGTGGGCAAAAGAGAGATCGTTGCTCTGGAGAACAGTTTTGGGAGGTGGGGGTGGGGGAAGGAGGTAGAGAGCAGACAATAAGCCATGAATATCATTATATAACATTTTAGGAGATAAGTGTTATGGGAAAAAGTGAAAGAAGAGCAGTGTGGTGGGGATTTGGGGCTCATTTAGGAAAGTGAGTAGGGTGGCTCCTCGCAGGCCTCACTGAGAGAGTGAGAATGGAGGGAAGAGTCAGAGGCAGTGCAGGAGAGGAGGGCCATTTCAGGCACCGAGAAACCAACAAATTTTTTTTGGGTAAAGAAACACATGGCCCATTTAGAAGGTTTGATAAATAAAATAAAGAAAGATGCACTTGATGCCACCACACAAAAAGAAATGGTTAACATTTTGGTGAACATCTTTTAGCAGCCCTTTGAACTCCATATTAATCTCTCTGATAGTCACACCAATCTGTTTTTAACAAAATGGAATATTGCAGATAGCAATTGTAACCTATGTTGGTTACAATTATGTGTGGGTTTTTTCCCCACTTAAGAATATGCCTTGAATATTTGAACTTGCCAATAAATATTATCCGTCAGTAGTGTTTTCAGTGACTTCAGTACATTCCATTGCATTTAAATAAATTCTTTTGGTAAACATATTTAAACTTATTTATTTAAGTGTATTTACCTAATATTTTACCCCTACTGTTAGTTATATTTTTTCTAGTTTTTTGCTCCATTAATATCCTTGTAACTATATCTTTGAAAATTATTTTCTTTTATTTATTTATTTATTTATTTATTTTTGGCTGTGTTGGGTCTTAGTTTCTGTGCGAGGGCTTTCTCTAGTTGCGGTGAGCGGGGACCACTCTTCATTGCGGTGCGCGGGCCTCTCACTATCTCGGCCTCTCTTGTTGCGGAGCACAGGCTCCAGATGCGCAGGCTCAGTAGTTGTGGCTCATGGTCCCAGTTGCTCTGCGGCATGTGGGATCCTCCCAGACCAGGGCTCGAACCCGTGTCCCCTGCATTGGCAGGCAGATTCTCAACTACTGTGCCACCAGGGAAGCTTGAAAATTCTTTTCTTTTTTTTTTTTTTTGTGGTACACTGGCCTCTCACTATTGTGGCCTCTCCCATTGAGGAGCACAGGCTCCGGACACGCAGGCTCAGTGGCCATGGCTCACGGGCCTAGCCACTCTGCGGCATGTGCGATCTTCCCAGACTGGGGCATGAACCCGTGTCCCCTGCATCAGCAGGCGGACTCTCAACCACTGCGCCACCAGGGAAGCCCGAAAATTACTTTTTAGTTTAAATTCCCTGAAGTTGAATTGCTGGATCAAGGACTGGTAGAATTCTAAGTACATTGACTAGTTGCCTTCCAGGAAGATTTTACAATTTATATTTCCATAAGCAGTTTCTGACACCCATGCCCACTCTGGGTTTTTTCTTTTTAACGATTTAAAAAATGTTCTTTTTTTTATTTAATAGAGCAAAATTTTTATATTTAATTTGAAATTAAATATAATATCATATTTATTGAACCATTCAGATATATAAATTGCCTGTATATGTACTTTGCCCATTTCCTATTGAAATGTTAAAACTTTTGGTATCATTTTGAAATACTGTATATGCACAATTTTTTAAAGAGAAAAGTGCTTTGTTGTTTATCCTGTCTATGAAAATAATGCATTCATTGTTAAAAAAATTTACACACAGTATATGGAATGAAGAAACATGTAATAAAGAAATAAATCCAACAGAAACATTGGTTACATGTTTATATGCTATTCATATATGCTGTTGTATGTGCATATACACATTTGTGAGTATGAAACAAAAATAGAATCATATTTCTCATACTTTTAAAAATGTGAAATATACATACAGAAAGCCAATTAGAACATATAATCCAGTGTAACACATGATTATAAAGAGATCACCCCTGTAAACATCTATCCAACTTGAGAGGTAGCCCCTTACTAACACTCAGTACCTTCTTCCTAATCACTAATCAGCTACTATCATGACTTTTGAGATAGACCTTTTTGTGCTTTTCTTTATGGTTTTACTACCTACTCATACATCCTTACGTAATAGTTTTACTTGTTTTTAACTTTATAAAATAGAGTCATATAGTCATATTTTTTGTGTGCTTTGTTCTCCAAACATTTTGTCAGATGTATCCCCATTATTGCAGGTAGCTTTACCTATTATACTGTCAATGGACATTTGTGTTGTTTCCAAGTTTTATCTTTTAGGAACAGTGATAAAACAAATTTAGTGATATGTTATTGGTAGAATCTAGATGATGGTATATGGGCGTTCACTGTAAAATTCTTTCAACTTTACTTTGTATTTGAAAATTTTCATAATAAAATGTTGAGGAAAACTCCATACCTGGGGTTTGACCCAAAATGGAGTAGCCCCATTCCTCCCATGTCATCCCTTTTACAATTAAAAATCCATGGACATAACACAACGAACAAGCAAGGGAAGACTCTGAAATGTGGAAGGAAGAAGGCAAACTGAGAACTTTAGAGCCAGGGAAGGACATGTAGTAAATTCCCTTGTTTTCCTTACCACCTCCTGTATGTCTCAGCTAGGGTGTTGCAGAAGCTTACAAGCCAGAACCAACAACAGACCCAGACAAGAAAAAAACAAAACTCTAAGAAAAGCCTATTTCCCTTAGTTGAAACTGGGGAAAATGGTGGCCTAACACAGAGAACTTTTTTGGTAATACCCACCTTACTGTAACCAAACACCAGTGGGAAACCACCCCCCACTCATCTGAACTGTGGAAGCCAAAGGAAGCAGCATGTTTTTTCTCAAATGGAAAGAAAAGGAACTGTCAACCATGAATTCAATATCTGGTGAAAATACAATTCAGGAGTAAAAGGGAAATAAAGACATTCTCAGACAAAGGATAACCAAGAGTATTCATTGCTAGCAGAACTACCCTTAAAGAATAACTAAAGGAAGTATTCTAAACAAAGTAAATGATAACAGAAGAAGGCTTGGAACTGTAGAGAGAGAAAAAAAAGAACATCAGAATGGGTAAAAATAGGGATAACTAAAACAGACTCTCCTAACTATGAGTTTCTTAAAAGAGAAGTGATGGTTGAAGTAAAATGATAGCACGATTGGTGCCCAATGTATACAGAGGAAAGACTTAAGACAATTATATTTTCAAAAGTGGGGAGACAGAGGGACCTCAGTGGAATTAAGGTTTCTGTACTTTGCTAAGTTATGTGTGTATGCCTAGAGCAACCACTAAAAAATTATACAAAATGATATACTGAAGAAGACTATATAAATCAAGGGGGAAGTCTAAAAAATGTTTAAGTAACATACGAGAAGGCCAGAGAAGAGAAGCAGAACAAGAAACATGAAACAGAAAA
The DNA here is from genome assembly GCF_964341445.2 of Mesoplodon mirus. NCBI lineage: Eukaryota > Metazoa > Chordata > Mammalia > Artiodactyla > Ziphiidae > Mesoplodon > Mesoplodon mirus. Next base: position 24,031,409 of record NC_138980.1, on the reverse strand, counting down.
CAAGGTTAAACAAAATCCTTTCTCTCTCGTTAACCAAATGACTCATGATAGACTATCTCAAGCTTTATTTGTTTGTTTTTCATTTTCAAGTAAGAGTAATAGTAGCTTTAAAAAACATGCTGCCGTAATAAACCAGTCACAGAAAGACAAATACTCTATTATTCTACTTATATGAGGTTATTTGAATAGTCAGAATCATGGAAACAGAAAGCAGAATGGTGGTTGCCTGGAGCTTGGGGGAGGTGCTGTGGGGAGTTATTGCTTAATTGGTACAGAGTTTTAGATTTACAAGATGAAGAGTTCTGGAGATGGATGGTGGTGATGGTTGCACAACACTGTGGATATATTTAATACCACTGAACTGTACACTTGAAAATGGTTAAGATGGTAAATTTTATGTGTATTTTACCACAATAAAATGTCTTGGGAAAAAATCCTGCTGTAAATATTCTGTACATGCTGATGTACCTCTTCATGAGTTTTTCTAGAGTTTGCAGGTACCTGTGGATAATTAAGACTTTCCCAAGAGTGCATAGTTACTGATAGTTGTAAGGGAATGAATGTCTAGGCCACAATTTCCATTTGTGTTCTCCTGAGCAAGGAAGGTTCTCTCCTCTTTTCATTCCCTTCAAATAACCCTCTCCCACTCACCAGAGGACTCTTAAAATGGTGCAGTGCCCAATGGTGTCAAACTCTCTGGAGTACCACAGTCTAGGACTACTGAAACGAGTCTTTTCTAGGAAGACTTCTTTTCTGATTCATGAAAGACCCCACACATGGGGCTTCCCTGTCTTTAGTCACATTTCTGTTAGAAATGGGGTATATAGGCCCTTAGCAGTCTCTGAGACCAGATACTTCAACAATTTGAGAGTCGTGGTAGTTTCACTGTCCCTTCTCATCTAGTCAACAAACTGTCAAATAATGTACTGCTTTCAAGAAAGAGTGTATGGTGAGAACAATGCAATTAAGGCGCTGGTAAAGAAAATATTGAATGATTAAAATGCTACACACACACACCACACACACACACACACACTTTTTTTTTAAAGCAAGCACCGTTCTGCAGGAGATGATGTGAAAAGTATTTCAAAATGGATGCCAACCAGAGAAACTTACTGGGCTTACTCACTGATGTCAACTTTGTCTTCAGCTCTGCTCCATATTCATCCACAGGAGGGCGCATTAAATGTCTAACCTGTATTTTTTCTGACACCACCAAGCTGTTAACTCAATTGTGACACAGGCTACCTGGAGATGATATCAGATGCCACAAGTTAAGGCTTCAGTCGTACAAGACTGTCCACCACCCCAAATTCCACCCCCACTTCAGACACCAATCTCAAGTTCAGGTTGTTACCTGTGACTCTGACCTACTGGCTACAAATCAGGGGTTTATGCACCCCCCTCCTCAAGTTTGATTAATTTTCTACAGCTGCTCACAGAATTCAGGAAAACATTTTGCTTACCAAATCACCAGTTTACTATAAAAGGATATAATACAGAAACAGCCCAATGGAAGAGAGGCATAGGACAAGGTATGGGGAAAGGATGCAGAGTTTTCTTGCTCTCTCTCAGCACCTCTCTCCCAGCACCTCCACAAGTTCGCCAACCTGGACGCTCTGAACCCCAGTCATTTTGAGATTTTATAGAGGCTTCATTACATAGGCATGATTGATGAAATCATTGGTCATTGATGATTGAACTCAATCTCCAGCTCTCCAGCCCCTCTTCCCTCCCTTGATATTGGGGAGCGGGAATGGGGCTACTTCAACACTCTAATAACATGGGTTGTTCCCTGGCAACCTGCCCCCATCTTTAGGTGTTTTCCAAAAATTAGTTCATTAACATGAGGTCTGGTGTGGTTGAAAAGAGCTTGCTATGAATATCAAAAGACACATTTATCTCTCTTACCACTTAGGAAATCCCAAGGGTTTTGGGAGCTCTGTGCCAGAAACTGGTTGAAGATCATATATATATTCCTTATTATAAATCACAATATCACAAACTGGCCAAAACAACAACTTGAAACAGTCATGTTAATGAAGCTTCTTGTCTTTTCATTTATTCTCTTTTTTAAATGCAGATTTGTAAGTGTACATTTTCGTCAAATTTGATAAATTTGTTTGACCCCAAATAAAACATGGAACATTCTCATTATCCCAGAAAGTTCCCTCAAACTACTTCCCACTCAAAACCACCCACCCAGAAGCAACCACTCTTCTGATACCTTTTGCTGTATATTAGTTTTGCCAGTTCTAAAACTTCATATAAATGGAATCTTATAGTATGTACTTTTTTGTGTCTCACTTCTCTCCCTCAACATATTATTTATGAGATTAATTTATTATGGTCTGTGTATCGATACTTCTTTTCATTACTGTGTAGTATTTTTTCTTTTTTAAAAAATACCCAATATCAATAGAATTTACATTCTTTTAAAAATATTTATTTCATTAATTTTATTTTTTGCTTCATCGGGTCTTAGTTGTGGTGTGCAGGCTCAGTAGTTGCACTGCACGGGCTTAGTTGCACTGCTGAATGTGGAATCTTAGTTCTCCATCCAGGGATCAAACCCACATGTCCTGCATTGGAAGGTGGATTCTTAACCACTAGACCACCAGGGAAGTCCCACTGTGTAGTATTTCATTGCACAAATGTACAACAGTATTTATGCATTCACCTGTTGATGCACGCTTGGATTGTTTCTAAGTTATTATGAATAAAGCTGCCATGAACATTGGTGCACAAGTCTTTTGGTGGGCATCGATTTATTTCTCTTGAGTAAATACCTAAGACTAGAACAACTGGTTGTGGGGTAGGTGTATTACTCTGCTTGGGCTGCCATAACAAAATATACAGACTGGGTGGTTTAAAAAACAGAAATTTATTTCTCACTGTTCTTGAGGCTAAAAAGTCCTGGAAAGTCTGATCTGAGAAGTGTAAGGTTAAGGCACCAGCAAGGTAGGGTTTATTCTGAGGCCTCTTCTCTTGGCTTGTAGGCAGCTGCCATCTTGCTGTGTGCTCACATGATCTCTTTGTGAGTGCAGGAAAGAGAGAGAGAGCAAGCTCCCTAGTGTCTCTTCTTATAAGGGTCCTAATCCCATCATGAGGGCCCCACCCTCATGACCTCAACTAGCCCTCATTACTTCCCAAAAGCCTCATTTTAAAATACCATCCACTGGGGGTTAGGACTTCAACATATGCATTTTGGGAGGAACACAAACATTCAGTCCATAACAGTAGGTGACGTTTAACTTCATAACAAACTATTAACTAGCTTTCCAAAGTGGTTTTATCATTTTACACTCCCAGGAGCAATGTAGGAGAGTTCCCGCATGTTCACTAACACTTGGTACTGTCATCTCTTTCATTTTAGCCTTTTATTGAGTGTATAATGGCATCTCATTGTACTTTCAATTTGTATTTCCCTGAAGACTAATGATTTTGAGACCCTTTTCAGGTGCTCATGGGTCATTTGTATATGTTCTTTTGTGAAGTATCAGCTCAAGTCTCTTTCAAGTCACTATCACAGTTTTCAAGGTCTCTGTGAAATATGATTTACTTGGTACCAAAGGATACAAGCAGATCTAAAGGGAGTCAGGAATTGCAGTGATGTGGGATGTCCTCCATCAGAGCTATTTTTCTTATTCTCCCAACCACAAATTAAACTTCACTAAACCTCTAGATGCTTTAAACTGTCCCTTAGCCTTTTGGTCACAGTATCTTAACTTAGCTGCTCCTAAACATTCCTTGGTGAATTTAGGTATGTCAAACAATGGTTCTGTAGGTAGGGAATGCCTCTGAAAGGACTCGCTGAATTTTGTCAAACTCAGATTGATAAAATTCATATCAAAACTGATATAAAACTCAGTTCAGTTATTTCATGCTGTTAAGAACTTTTATCCTGGGCTTCCCTGGTAGAACAGTGGTTAAGAATCCACCTGCCAAAGCAAGGGACATGGGTTCCAGCCCTGGAACGGGAAGATCCCACAGGCCACGGAGCAACTAAATCTGTGCACCACAACTACTGAGCCTGCACTCTAGAGCCCACAAGCCACAACTACTGAAGCTCGCATGCCTAGAGCCCATGCTCCGCAATGAGAGAAACCACTGCAATGAGAAGCCAGCGCACTGTCACGAACAGTAGCCCCCAGTCGCTCCAACTAGAGAAAGCCCGCACACAGCAACGAAGACCCAGCACAGCCAAAAATAAATAAAATAAAATAAATTAATAAAGAAAAAGAAATTTATCCTGAGCACAGACTCTACATTCTCGCTATATGCTATGTTCATCGTTGCTCAGCTGTGTACCAGAGCCGTGGCACAGCTCTGTGTCTTCAGATGACCCCACTTGGAAGCACACTGCTTGCTCTACCACCAGTAGACTTCAGGGGTCACACTGCACGTCATCCCCATGGCTCCAGTCCTTACATCATCTTTAAAGTTTTTCCTATAAGAGGTTTAATTAATGAATTGTCTAATACATAACAACATGCATGTGTAATCAGTACTGCATATCATTATACCTATACCAATTAATAACATTGAAACCCAAATCTAATCTTGTCCTATAGGACTCAAATCATTGGCTAGGTTTAAGGAGCACATATTTTGAAACATTTAAAATTGATCCAGTTCTAACAAGTAATCCACACTTATTCTATTCTCATTCACATCATTTATGACATTACATTAATACTTTCTTTCATTTCTTGGCTCAGCAATACATCAGCCCAAGAAATGTGACTTAGCAAATTGTGGCATATTAATCTCTTGCTGGCACAGAATATATTTTGTAAAGATTTCAAGATACCCCTTACAGATTTCCTCCTGTGTCTAAAGCACTATGCTCATAAGGCATGTGATTCTGTGTGTTCTCAAGGCCTCCAGACACCAGGTAACAATGGCCCACACAGAAGGACAAATCTGAGAATAGTCTTTGAGTTGAAGTGAGCATTTTCTGTCCCAAGAGGTAAAGGTAAAAAATTATGATTAATAAACGTACCCATGCATCTTAACATACAGAAAAATTTAGATCTTATACCTTCTATCCAAGAATATATAGCTAAGATTAGATAGGTGTAACTTTGGGGCCATTATCCTCCACATCCTCCAAGTGTCCAGAAGTATCTTCTGGCCCAGCAGCCATAATTTCAGCTGGCTTCACACCATTTTATTGTTTCATTTATGTTTTGAATAGATACAAGGAGTGCAGTGTGCCATCTGGTCTTTGTCAGATATTTCCCTTCAGTGGGAGTGGTCTTTTCAGAGGTGCATACAACTATTCAGCAGCTGTCTCCTCAGATGTTTCAGATGATAGCTCAGGTACAAGGAAGCAAGACTCATGATGGCTTTGAAGCCCTAGGCCCTATCAGATCTAATGTATCTTGTAACAGCCTATGAGAAGAGCTGAGTTTCCAAGGTTTCTGCAAGGGACTTGCCCAGTGTAAATACACTTTACCAATCAGGAGTCATTTTTATCTTAAGCAATGTTGCCTCATCATGCAGCTGATGAATCTTTCGAGCATGTTACCAAGGCAGTCAGAAACATAAATAAGATTGTTCAGAAACACAGTTGACATACTTTCTTGGGTGGTTACCAGGGGAACAGAGCTAAAATGCTATTCCGAGGTCAAATTCTTTCACAGAGAAAGAGACAGGATTTCCTTATCTTATTACCTATCACCCATCCCCTTGTTCTTTGGTTAATTGTTTTTTTTCATTAAACTGTATTTTGAGATCATTACTGATTCACATGCAGTTGTCAGAAATAACACACAGGGCTCCTGTGTATACTTTACCGTTTCCCCAGTGGCAACATCTTGCAAAACTATAGTACAGTAATGTGCTTGTTAGCTTTTTTAATACAGAAAAGAAGACAGGTTAGTATATACCTGGTCACCAGGACTTATATTGTAAAATGGGCCATTAACAACCAATTTATTTATTAAATAATTAGGTGATTTTTTTGATCAAAATAACTTTTTAGTATCCATAGTATTTTTATAGGAAATTTTCTACCAAATAATAGTATGACAGTATTTAACACACCAAACAGTGTTATTTGACAGAGTTAACAGTATCTCTTTCACCCTCACAGCAAGTGTCTCTTTTAGGTATCTCAAACTTAGTATGTTTTAAATTGGATGTTTCATCTTCTCTCCCAAACCAGTTTTACCAACATTTTTAGTAGACTTTATTTTTTTAGATCATTGTTAGCTTCACAGCAAAACTGAGCGGAAGGTACAGAGAGCTCCCATAGACCTCCTACCTTACCCACATACACAGCTTCCCTCACTATTTTTTTTTTATATACTGCAGGTTCTTATTAGTCATCCATTTCATACACATCAGTGTATACATGTCAATCCCAATCTCCCAATTCGTCACCTCAACCCTGCCCACTGCCACTTTCCTCCCCTAGTGTCCATACATCTGTTCTCCACATGTGTCTCAATTTCTGCCCTGCAAACCAGTCCATCTGTACCATTTTTCTAGGTTCCACATACATGCATTAATATGTGATATTTGTTTTTCTCTTTCTGACTTACTTCACTCTGTATGACAGTCTCTAGATTCATCCACGTCTCAACAAATGACCCAATTACGTTCCTTTTTATGGCTGAGTAATATTCCATTGTATATATGTACCACATATTCTTTATCCATTCATCTGTTGATGGGCATTTAGGTTGCTTCCATGACCTGGCTATTGTAAATAGTGCTGCAGTGAACATTGGGGTGCGGTGCATGTGTCTTTTTCACTAGGGTTTTCTCAGGGTATGTGCCCAGTAGTGGGATTGCTGGGTCATATGGTAATTCTATGTTTAGTTTTTTTTTTTTTACATCTTTATTGGAGTATAATTGCTTTAGAATGGTGTGATAGTTTCTGCTTTATAACAAAGTGAATCAATTATACATATGCATATGCTCCCATATCTCTTCCCTCTTGCATCTCCCTCCCTCCCACCCTCCCTATCCCACCCCTCCAGGTGTTCACAAAGCACCGAGCTGATCTCCTTGTGCTATGCGGCTGCTTCCCACTATCTATTTTACATTTGGTAGTGTATATATGTCCACGCCACTCTCTCACTTTGTCACAGCTTACCCTTCCCCCTCCCCATATCCTCAAGTCCATTCTCTACTAGGTCTGTGTCTTTATTCCCATCTTACCCCTACGTTCTTCATGACATTTTATTCTTAGATTCCATATATATGTGTTAGCATATGGTATTTGTCTTTCTCTTTCTGACTTACGTCACTCTGTATGACAGACTCTAGATCCATGCACCTCACTACAAATAACTCAATTTCGTTTCCTTTTATGTCTGAGTAATATTACATTGTATATATGTGCCACATCTTCTTTATCCATTCATCCGATGATGGACACTTAGGTTGTTTCCATCTCCTGGCTATTGTAAATAGAGCTACAATGTACATTTTGGTACATGACTCTATTTGAATTATGGGTTTCTCAGGGTATATGTCCAGCAGTGGGATTGCTGGGTCATATGGTAGTTTATTTTTAGTTTTTTAAGGAACCTACATACTGTTCTCCATAGTGGCTGTATCAATTTACATTCCCACCAGTAGTGCAAGAGTGTTCCCTTTTCTCCACACCCTCACCATCATTTATTGTTTCTAGACTTTTTGCTGATGGCCATTTTGACCGGTGTGAGATGATACCTCTTTGTAGATTTGATTTGCATTTCTCTAATGATTAATGATGTTGAGCATTCTTTCATGTGTTTGTTGGCAATCTGTATGTCTTCTCTGGAGAAATGTCTATTCAGGTCTTCTGCCCATTTTTGGATTTGGTTGTTGGCTTTTTTGTTATTGAGCTGCATGAGTTGTTTGTAAATTTTGGAGATTAATCCAACTGACAAAGTTGCTTCATTTGCAAATATTTTCTCCCATTCTGAGGGTTGTCTTTTGGTCTTCTTTATGGTGTCCTTTGCTGTGCAAAGCTTTGAAGTTTCATTAGGTCCCATTTTTTAATTTTTGTTTTTATTTCCATTTCTCTAGGAGGTGGGTCCAAAAGGATCTTGCTGTGATTTATGTCTTAGTGTGTTCTGCCTATGTTTTCCTCTAAGAGTTTGATAGTTTCTGGCCTTACATTTAGGTCTTTAATCCATTTTGAGCTTATTTTTGTGTATGGTGGTAGGGAGTGTTCTAATCTCATACTTTTACATGTACCTGTCCAGTTTTCCCAGCCCCAATTATTGAAGAGGCTGTCCTTTCTCCACTGTACATTCCTGCCTCCTTTATCAAAGATAAGGTGACCATATGTCCGTGGGTTTATCCCTGGGCTTTCTATCCTGTTCCATTGATCTATCTTTCTGTTTTTGTGCCAGTACCATACTGTCTTGATTACTGTAGCTTTGTAGTATAGTCTAAAGTCAGGGAGCCTGATTCAGCCAGCTCCATTTTTCGTTCTCAAGATTGCTTTGGCTATTCGGGGTCTTTTGTGTTTCCATAAAAAATGTGAAATTTTTTGTTCTAGTTCTGTGAAAAATGCCAGTGGTAGTCTGATAGGGATTGCATTGAATCTGTAGATTGCTTTGGGTAGTAGAGTCATTTTCACAATGTTGAGTCTTCCAATCCAACAACATGGTATATCTCTCCATCTATTTGTATCATCTTTAATTTATTTCATCAGTGTCTTATAATTTTCTGCATACAGGTCTTTTGTCTCCTTTAGGTAGGTTTATTCCTAGATATTTTTTTTCTTTTTGTTGCAATGGTAAATGGGAGTGTTTTCTTAATTTCACATTCAGATTTTTTATCATTAGTGTATAGGAATGCCAGAGATTTCTGTACATTAATTTTGTATCCTGCTACTTTACCAAATTCATTGTTTAGCTCTAGTAGTTTTCTGGTAGCATCTTTAGGATTCTCTATGTATAGTATCATGTCATCTGCAAACAGTGACAGCTTTACTTCTTCTTTTCCGATTTGGATTCCTTTTATTTCTTTTTCATATCTGATTGTTGGGGCTAAAACTTCCAAAACTATGTTGAATAATAGTTGTGAGAGTGGGCAACCTTGTCTTTTTCCTGATCTTAGTGGAAATGCTTTCCGTTTTTCACCATTGAGGACGATGTTGGCTGTGGGTTTGTCATATATGGCCTTTATTATGTTGAGGTAAATTCCCTCTATGCCTACTTTCTGCAGGGTTTTTATCATAAATGGGTGGTAAAATTTAAGTTAATACATGCATAAGCCCTCTGACTTCCCACATACCTGAATATGTGCATATTTTCCATCATTTCCCCTTTTGTTTGCAAATCTTGTTAGAAAGCAATGATGCTCAAAATATCCATCCCTCAATGCTGGGGTGCTGGCTCTTACCTCAGGTTCAGATCATGTCCCTCGCTGTTACGTCTCCTTTATTTTCACCTAGTCACTCACGTTGGAGGAAAACTACGCTGATCTCATGAACAGGCTCAGAGATATGTTAATGGGGAAACACTTTATAGGCTATACATTTTATCACTTACACTCAATTGTCACAGAAGCATTGCACATGTGCTATTAGCAGCAGACTTAAAGCAAACAGTGTCACATTTCATGAGTAGTTATAATCTGTGAAAATTTAGCTAGATAATTTTCTTTCCATTCAGAACATCAGGGAAAAAGCGTGGTTAACACAATACCTGTCATAAATACAGACCTTAACTATCAGAACTAGAATTTAACATCCCCTAAAATATAGTCTTTTTTCTCTCTGAAATAACCCTCATCTCCACCAAACACAGCAAATCAAAACTAGTTTGTTTGCAATTGACCATATCAGCTCCTTCAAGCTGGCTGAGGTAGAAGTCCTCAGGAGTCTCAGACTGAATTCCCCAAAGGCCTCTCAAGGCCAGGAATGCCAAGACAAAAGCCTGCCATAAGCCTCCACCTCAGTGGATTTCTGTCTTCTAGAGGTATCCCAAATATCAAGATTCGTGCACATGCCAGGAGACAGTCTTTCCCATTCACCTGATAAGGCTGCTCAGAAACCAAGAGTCCCAGTTTTTGGAGGGACTGGGTAGAGAGAAAAGAAAAATATTTCAATTCTACCCTCAGGAGTAGTTTACCCAATTGCTGTAAGTCACAGCTAACTTGAGGAGAAGGGCATCTCTCTATCTGGAAAACACAGATCAAAACTTTCCAGACAAAACCCATAAATATTATAACCATATTCACCAGTTCACTCAGTAACCAATCCTTCCATTAACTTTTTATGAAGCCATCAGGTTTTCCTTTAGGATTATTTAAGTTTTTACCCAGTTCTGAAGTGTAATCTGAAATTTATCAGAGACCTGTCATTGTCAAAAGGTCGTTCCTATGAATCTGGAAGGTGAAGCACTTTTGCAAAAGCATCAGAGTACAACAATAACTGTCTACAAAAGACAAAAGACTTAAAAAGTCACAGTTAAACATATTATCACAATGTAAGTGATAAAGAAACTTGGTTATAGTAACTAGAATTATGACTGATTATAATCTTAACCCTTAAAAACCTTAATCTCTCGCCAAAACCAAAAAACAATTGTGCATTTCCTGGTTGGAAAGCTTAATGCTTTAGTCTTATTCTCCTAAGCAGGCAAAAGTAGATAAACTTAGACCTGCCCAGCAATTAATATTCAAATATTTTACCTTTTTTGAAATGACTTAGTCAATGAATTCTCTTCATGTAATTTAGTTTAGTTTCAAGTTACAAAAATCTTGAGAGACTATTTTAGATAGACATTCCCAAAACATAATTATTCCCATAAAGAATTTTAAAATCCTTGCTCCTTTTTGTTCATTTACTCTTAGAGATCACATATGATTAGATTAAAGTTCCTGAGAACCCAGGTAGATCATATACATCTCAAAGGTACAGGAAGAGAAATACCAATTCCTTCCAGAGAGCTAGCTTAACCAATTACAGAAGGCTCACTTTGATACAATAGCAGAGCCATGAGGGGCCATTGTTCTCCAGATCTCTTGGCAGCCCCCATTCATCATGCACAGCCACTACAGGGTCCCACATACTAGTAGACATCCACTGCAGTACTACCCCTGCAACTTTCAGGATTACCCCCTCAACTTTTGGACCCCACGTGTGAATGGCCGGCCACTCCGGGATAAAACCCACAACTTTCAGGCCCCACAAGCTAGTGGACAACCCCTGCAACATTCCATTCCCCATCCTGTGTTTCCCAACATCTCAGTGCTCACAAGAGTTTCCTTGATCTCCTGGCTGGCTCTGCCAACTGTTGGGCTGCACCCAGCAGGCCTCTAAGGCCTACATTTGCCCAGTTTAAGACCAAAGAAGAAGCCTGGAGTCAGCAACAGAGACACCAGTGGCTTAATGGATGGTAGGGGTTGGAGATTGCCAGTTATAGAGGGAATTACATAAGTTTGGCGCATTAGTTACCAGGACCCATACTACCCCTTTGATAAGGACAATCAGTAGCCTGGGCCTGGGGCAAGCATGTAGGAAGTTCAGTCGTGTGAGTAGTGTATAGGTGAAGCAGGCAGTGGTTGAGCAGGGGATGTTCAGAGAGTAAGAGAACCCCTATCTTGAGTGGCCTGACCATATAAATGTCATCAATATTATACCATGTCCCTGTTCCCTCCTTCCTGATCCTCTCCTCCCCACTTCATGTAGTAAAGTCAGAGTAATTTATTTACCTATTTGGCTTTGAATGATTTCTTTACCAAAATATTATATTAGATATGATTTCTTGAGACTACTTTTGGCTTCATTTTGACAATTTTTAAGGATATAAGCTGAATTTGTTTACGATAGAAATTTCTTGAAATAACTGGATCACTAGGCAGTTCTTTGGTCTTTTTAGGTTCTATAGGGAGTTTGTGTTGTAATCATGGCTTTGTATTGTGGGATTTGATCTGCATCATCAAGTCTGAATTCTTAAGGGACATCTGCAGCTACTTTCATGCAACAAAGATAACCTCACGTCCTTCTTGGCAAATATATCCATCCACAATACAGGGGCAAGTTTGTGCCTTTATATCAGTTGTATGTCACATTTAGAAATCATGATGAACCTGAACCAGTAGTTTTTGATGAGCAACAGGATATGCCTGAAGTTTAGAATGAATAAAAGGTGGCCTGTTTTGACGGTGGGCTTGGCAATACATTGTGTACCTCTGTGTGGCTCACAAATGAAAAGGTAATCTAGAAAACCAGATTCATTTGGAATCAGAGTTCATAAGTTAGACATAGCCAGCTTTCAATATTCAAGTGACAAAAGGTCAATGCCGAGAACAAAGTCATCTACTAGAAGGCCAATTGACAATGTGATAGATAAAGTTCCCAAAGAACTAGGTGTTATAGCTAAGGGGATTTCAAAACAAAGTGTTGAAAATGCCATGTGGTTTCTTTTTGTTGCTTAAAGTAAAATGCAAGATGAGAGAGTTAAATAGAGGGAGGACTGGTAAACAAAACTAGTCATGGCTTGATGCTTTTGAAGATTCTCAGTCTCTCCACACAGCAAATGATGATAAAAATAAGTAAATGTCTCTGAGAAAACATCAAATCCAGGATATTGCTTGAAAAACATGGTCTAAAGAAGAAGCTGATAATGTGACTGTGAAACTTTTGTTAAGACCTACAAAAGCCCAAAGGTTTTGTCTCAGTGTACTAATCAATCACACAAAAAGTCCCTAGAGAGATCAAAGATGTGTCTCACAGATTCTCTCAGTTAAGCAATAAGATCTTTAAAAAGTTTACAGGCACTGTTCAGCAATCATCTGAGGAGAACTCTTTGTTAAGGAGGGGTGTCTAGGAGAGTTCTGTAGATGCAGCTTTTGAGTAAATGCCAATGAGATTCATAGGTGGCCCACAAAGTTTTTGAAAGAATTATATTAGTAGAAGTACTACTATCATAGAGTGAAGGAGACAGAGTAATAGTATAAAAGGAAAGAGGTAGTTGGACCCCCACAATTCTACTGGCAGGAAGTAGGCTGAGTAAACTACTAATCTGAAAGCACACGATGCCTTTCATGAAAAAGAAAGAATAATCAGAGAGTAGAACCAAGACCTCAGAGTGTAGAGCTGAGCATCTAAAAATTTTTCAAGATTTGAAAACTGATTAAGGAACTTTCAGCATTTACCTGAATGGATTTCAGAATTGCTATGGACCAGTGACTTCTTTGTGCCTCATTCTTGAAGATGGATGTTTGTAATAACTATACTTTGCCTGTCTCACCACAGTATTTTGAATGTGTGTGGAGGGAGAGCATGTATTGTCTCTTTAGTTTCATAATTCTACAGATCAAGGGGAACCACACTCAAATAGCTGTATTTAAGTAGCTACTTTTGAGGAGCCTCATCCACATCTACACCAGACTTAAACAAAGAGATTCTGAATTTTAAGCTCTTCTTGTGATAGACTTTTGGAAACCTTGGGTTGTGCTGTATTTTGCATATGGGGAAAACATGAATTATTGAGGGTCTTAGGACAGACTGATGTAGACAGATTGTCGCAAATGATCCTTACTTGTTGGTGTTTACACTCTTGCATAAAACCTTCTCCTTGAGTGTGGGTTAGAGTTTTGAGTAGATTCTAATAAATAGAATTAAGTAAAAGTGATAAAATGTCATTTCTCCAAGATTTTGCTAAAAAGAAGACTATGACTCTCATCTTGAGCTGGAAGAGAGGGCTCTCCCTCTTTTGCTGGCTCAGTCTGAGGGATACTAGCTGCCATGTTTTACAAAGCCCTATGAAGAGACCCATTTGATGAGAAACTGTCTCTGGTCAATAACAAGTGAATACCTGAGGCCTTCCAACAGCCACAGGAGGGAGCATGGAAGTGAATCCTCCTCTAGTCAAGCTGTAGCTCTGGCTGATATCTTGGCCATAACTTGTGAGAGACCCTAAGCCAGAGTAACTCAATTAAACCACTCTAAGTCATTTCTGATCCATAGAAACTGTGGTATAATAAATGTTTGTTTTAAGTAATTAATTGATGGTATAATTTGTTATACAGCACTATTTAAATAATACAGCTTACCAAAGGAGAAAATGTTTAAGCTGAGACATTCTAGTTAAAGCACATAGCTAGTGTAAAGATCCTAGAGAAATTATAAATACACTTTATTCAGAACCAGAAAGAAGGTTTATATGGATCATACAATGGGAGAAAGTAAAAGTGGTAGGAAGTAAGTTTGAATAGATAGGGAGAGGTGAATTCATTTAAAGCCATAAAGGCCATGGCTATGAGTTTGGATTTATTCCAAGTTTGGTGGAAAATCAGGGATGGAGTTCCAGTAGGGAAATAATTTATCTTGAAAATGTTACTCTTCCTGTTTTTATAGGATGAATTAACTAGAAGAGGGAAGTAAGGAAGGGGGGGGGGAGGTGGACAGTCAACATAGTTATCTTTTAGAAAGCTCTGACATTATTCCTGGAGAGAATAATGGAAACTTAGAGTGTAGTGCTGGCAAAGATATGGAAAGATTTGAAATAAATTTTAAAGATCATGCCAAGAGGACTTTGTGATTGAATGAGAGGAATGAATACATAAGATTACTTATGTACTTATTGGCTACAGCTGATAGATGGAAGATTCATTTTATCTTATATATCCACTTAAATTACAAGCATTTTACAGTAACAGATCTCATATTATAATTCTTTTAGATCCACACAATCCCTAATATAGAGTGTTTTATTGAATATACAATAACACTTGTATATAGATTAAATAATCTCATTTATTCTGATTGTCATGGGTTTTTGACAATACCTTGAATGAGCTCCTATGGCTTGATATTTCTGCCAAAAATCAAAAGTACTAGCTAAAAACAGAACAATTACTAAACACTTTCTGTACTTAAAAGAAAATAGGAATATGTAAGAATAATGAAGGCAGCTAAAGGAAAAACTGATTATCTATACATTGGTCGGCTCCCTTAGTTAGATATTGGTTATAACCGTATATTAACATTCCCTGGTCTCCTAGTGTGATATTTCATTTCTGTATTCTGACTGGCTCTGTATTGTTAGGACTGCAGTTTCACAAAAATGTTAGGTGTTATACATGAGCCTGGATAAAATTAAATTAATAGGGTCCTCCAAAGGGCTATTGATTTTGTCTTAACAATCTCCATACAGGGTGATTTTTTTCCTTGTGCTTCTCTTCAACAATTTTCAATCAAATACAGAATCTGTATTTTATATCCTTCAGAAATTTCCACTTAAATCCATATGTGACATTTGCCCCTAATACTAATTAGCATGAAGATTTCAACATGGACTGTAGGAGAGGAAAAGATTTGCTACTGTGCTGTTTGAGCACTTAATCATAAGCTTTCAAAGACTACAATAGAATTTACATATGCCACCATTTAGCGGTGTGAGCTTGAGTACTTTCAGATGTCTCCATTTCATTTGGTGTCATCTCTTCATAGTAATCATCACTCATCTGTTTCCCATCAGCTTTCAATTGTAGGTTAGAGAAATGATTCAGCCCAATTCCTTTCCTCGGATTTTGTAACTTTGACAAAATCAGAAGCAAACTTCTCATTTTCTTTCCTTTCTTTAAAATAGTTCTCCAAGATTTTAATGTTTGTTTCTTAAAATATTATTTGAAATTTATAATCTATCTTTTCTAGCATAATACCAACCACATTATAATACCCTTTGTATATATGATATTCATATATATATACACATACACACATAACTCCTTTAGAAAGGTAATCTATTTGTTAACCAGAGAAGACTCTGTCTTCCTATTGCAATTTAATGATTAACTTCACACATCTCAATTAAGATTTTAAATGTGCAATATGTGTCCATAGAGGAATTTTTTTTTTTGATATTTGTTCCAAAATGTTGCTTGGTATATTTTTCAGCATTTTATTAACTAACTGCATGAGAGCCTGCTAAAAATGTGGGACTGAATTTTTTTTTTCTGTTAATTTTTGTTCTGCAATTACAATAGTTCTAAACTTTCAAGTACTGTGGAAAATTAGTGCTAGTGTCAATGGGAATAAAGAAGCATTAAATGTAAAGTTCAAATTAGCATTATGAGTACATATCTAAGTAGTGTTTGCCAAAAGGTAAAGTTGAGATATTTATAATGATTTTAATTTCTGCAAGCTCACATCAGTGTAACATTCACTAAAGAAGAATTCAGAATTAGTTGGGTTCTTGGATCCATTGAAGGGGAATTTAATTATTGTAGCCATTCTTTTCTAATTCATTATTTTATTCATTCAATAGGCATTTTGGAACATCTATGATATTTAAATCATCTTTGCAATAAAATGAGAGAGATAAATATGGATGAGCTTTTAAAAGCTTATAATTTATGAATAAAGATAATACATAAAAATATAATAAGGTTAAAAAATGAAAAATTCTCAACAAAGGAAATGTGAAACTATGATGAACTATAGAAGATAAAGAGAAGTTGCTCTGGTGTAGTAGACAGGGTACTGAATTAGAAGTCAGGAGAGCTGGATTCAGATCTCAGGCACTTCTCTTGTTATTTGTACCTCAATTTTTCTGAGTCTCAATTAACTTCTCCACAAAATTAATTTTGAAACACATAGCAGATTATCAATAAACAGTGATATTATTATTAGCCAGATATTTTATCTACAGGATATCTAATTCTTCTAATAATCCTATGAAGGATATATGTATTACTCTCCACATTTTGTATATGAAATTATTCATAGAGATTATTAGTCCTTTTAAAATGAATACTAATAAGTTAATAAATGAATAAAGTAGAATTATGAATCAAACCTAATTCTAAACTCATACAATTTCACTGCCCTGTACTGCAAAGCACACTTTAAAGTTGGTCATTGCTGCTGTTGTTACTCTTTATCATAATTCTTCCCTTTCTCTGCTTTGTCTAATTTTCCACTGTTAAACTGATCATTAAAACCTTGGGTTGATTGAGTTGTCCATAAATTAAATTATTCTCACTTGTGCAGACTCCTAACTAATGTTAAGGTAGCAACTAACATCTGAAGATTTTAACTTTCTATTGAATATATATATTCAATATTTATGTATTGCATATATGCATATGTTTATGTGTGTATATATATTTATGCATTTTTTTCAAAAAAGGATAGTATAGAATTTCAATAATAAATAATTACCATCTACATCACAGGTTTGTATTAAATAGTTCATGCTCCTCTTTTCTATCTAAAATACCAAGAATGTTCCCAAACTATATTCTTATTTTTCTTCCAGTGTTAGTGATGGTTATATTCTTAGTTCCTTATCATTTAGAATGATTGAGTCAGAATCATTCTGAAAATAGTTATGTCTACCGTCATTCAAATTTCCCAAAGTTAATTAACTCTGACTTCTCAAGCTTTCGTTATGAGATCTTATTTTCAAAAAATTAATCTATTAATTCTTCAACATCAACCTCTTAATGTCTTTTTAGACTTTGAAACATCTACCCAAAGCCAGTCCCTGAATTCTAATCTTTCCAGTGGTAAACGTATGATGAGGATTGTACTTCACCCTGCATGTAAAAAATCCCTGCTCATATTGATACAAGTTCAGTATTAGTCAACAAGGTCCTCCTTCATTTTATATTATTTTTCCTTTTTTGCTGGACAATTAAATTCTTCATTGTTTATTTTAAGAACTTTTACAGGTGAGCAAGAAACATGGTGGATGTTGACTCTGCCATCATAATGTATCATTTTAGTTTCTTTATTCTGCATCTTCATTCTGTACCTCATCCATAATTCAGGTTTTCTTCCCAAATTAAAAGATATATTAAATATATCAAACCCTATTTATTTAATAATTTTAAAAACAAAATGTGGTTTATATTTTGTAAATTATTAAATACACTAGGTAATGTAAAATATTAACTTGCAATTTTATGGCTTTTCCATGGAAAACTAAAACCTAATAAATCTATTTATGTTTTTATAGATCATTTGAGGTATAATAATATAATCTAATAATTGAGAAATAATAAAATGTATTTTCCTCTGAGTTGTATCCTTATTAACAGTGATTCATAGATTGTATGTTTCCATATTTGAACTATGATTCACTTATGAAAGGTCACAAAAATATGACTGCTTGCTAAAACAGTAGATCCTCAATTGTTTTTTCTTAAGGACATGGTACTAATTGTGCCTGAAGAGTATATTCCACAGGCAAATGTGTTCAGCAAATGTTGCATACTCCTTAGCTCCCTCTAGGAGATTTATAATATGTACTCATACAGCCCAGGTTTTAAGAAATTCTGGAGTAAAGAAACTTGTTTTTCTTGTTTAAAAGCCATTATCAAATTAATTTGAACACAGAACACCATTTTCATACTATCCATGCCAATATGGGAAATGCTGAATTAAGATCCCATCAAACATAATGTATTGAGAGCCTAGATACCTCATTTCCTGTATGCACACTACATGAATTAGAGAGAACTTATTTTTAGAGGAATTATTTTAAACAATATTATGTTTTTGTCAGAAAATGTAGAGTCTCAGATATTTTATAACTTTGTGATATGAAGTCGTGTGCTAAATAGTAAATAAGTTTGAAAAATAAACTCTCTAAAGTGTTCAGAGAAATAATGTTGGACAGAGCTTTAAGATTTGGCCAGTAATCATTTCTAGGCTAGCAAGTCTTCTGTAAATTGTCCCTAAGCTTTACAAGTCAACTGTGCTATAAATCTTTCTACTTAGCTGCTAGAGTGACAACGTTTATCTAGTAGCTATGTGTCTTGATCAAGTTCTGAAAAGAGTATTTTCCAGGGTATATGAAGTTGAAGGTTTCACAAAATCAAGGAACTGCAGATTAGTTAAAGAAATTTTGTGAAGTGCTGAACTGACAAAATCTCATTTAGGAAGATTGGGTAATAACAATAATCACTACCAGTTGTTCAGTGTTAGCCAAGTGCCAGACGGTGTTCCAACCAGTACTGATCAAGGGAAAAATGGGAAATTTCCATTTGGGCTGACAGTGATAAGGTGCCACACTGTGTTTTTCTCATGCCATCTAAAATATGGCTATTTGTAACTAGTGCCCCAGAATGATAATCTGAACTCAAATGAAATTATAATGTAACTCAGCACCTTCACTGTGTGAAGATATAATGGGGGAGGGGAGAAAAGAGTGACAAGAATTTTTAAGCAGATTATTTCTGAATTAGACAATTCTTCCATCTACTTTAAGCCACATACTATGTTGCTTTGATATATTGCATTTTGTTGTAATTGAGAAACAGTATCCAGTGTCACAATAGCATCATGGGAATTAAAGAGGATTTCACTCTCTTCCTCCCTGCCAAGAACCCAATTTGAAGCCTGTATCCTCCTTAAACTAATAAGTAAAAGAAGATTCCTCTAGGATACTTCATTACTCCTTCCATCTTCTCCCATTTGGATCATTAACCATTTGTTATATTTGTCCATTGCTAATGGTATTTCTTTTAGAAAACTTTCTGAAATAAAGTTCCTTTACAATACTATAATTTTTATTACTATAAAAGTTATTTTAAAGCTTTTTGAAACTTTACCACATCAGTCATGAGGAACTATTCCTGGCAATCCTCTATCGATGTGAGACCACAGTTATAATATTCTAAGAAAAAAATTCTGCCTTTCTGATTCAAAAATAATATTTTAAATATTATCAAATTTAATTTGGGTGATGTTGTTAATGTCAGATTGAAAGTAGTAGATAGGTTTCTTTCAGAGTAGGCTATGAATCTGGATTTGCTACTGTATAACCTATCTGTACTGTACAACAATTGTTAATTAATTGTTAATTAATTAAGCTGTCCATGATATAGGCCTAAGACCAGAGCAGAAATCTCAGCACGGTCTGAGTTATAACCTGACCTTACCACTTTTTAATGGGGAGGCCAGAGATAGATCATTTATCCTCTTCCAGCTACGGTTCTCTCATTTGTAAAATGAGGCCATTAGTTGCCATATATATCTGAGAATTACAGTGAAGATTGATTTTATGGAGCTTTATAAACTCTCAGTGCTTTGTAAACTCAAAAGAAGTATACACACAAAGGTGTTGGGTAGTATTAATACTAATTCTTTCTTAAAGTAGTTAATTTTTAAAATATTAATAGTAGGATATGCCAGAGGACTTCTTAAAGTTTGTTTCAATCCCACGGCTCTAATGCAACTCCAGCAGAGAGTCCACACATTTCTTATGGTCTATTTAAAACAAAACTGATCCTAGATGGTCTTAAAAAAAAAAAAAAGCATCAAAACAAGAGTCAGGTTCAAACATTATCAATTTAATAACTGACTTTTTTTTCTTAAGATATGTGTCCTTGTTAATGTTCAAATAAAAAATGTAAAATATAATTCAGAAGTACACAGCAAACTATCTTCACCTGGGGTCAAAACAGCAAAAATTTCCATCTCTTCATTATCATCCAGCATTAGGTTCTTTCACATCATTTCTGATGCATGGTTCCAGAAATTCAGGAATGCCAACTAGAAGTGAGTTTAATGTAAAAAGTTACTATTCTGGGACTGATTGTGTCATTTTTTGGAAAGTTCCTTTTAAATAAAAAGCAGACTATATTCTTCTCTAATATGATTTAATTAAAATAAGAAGAGGTGACTATTAAAAGAGGCACATATAAAAAACTTCTGTTTTGGAGAATTGAGTGTTCATAAATTATAGTCATTAAAGAGGACTTATGAAGACTCTCAATCATTTAAGTGATTCCCATTCATATTTTTTCTCAATTTTTTTCTATATTTCCCAAGTTTAGATGGTATATTTGTGTTCTCAGGCTGCCATAACAAAATACCATAGATTGGGTGGCTTAAAGAACAGAAATTTATTTTCTCATAGTCTGGAGGCTGGAAGTCTGAGATCAAAGAGCTAGTATGGTCACTCTCTGGTGAAGGCTTTTTTTCTGGCTTGTAGATGGCTACATTCTCACTGTGTGGTCACATGCCTTTTTGTGTGTGCATGCGGAGAGGGAGAGAGAGCAAACTGCCTGGTGTTTCTTCTTATAAGGACACTAATCCTACTGGATTAGTACACCACCCTAAAATGACCTCCTTTATCCTTCATTAATTCTGTAGTGACTCCATCTCCAAATACAGCCACACTAGGGCTTTGGGGCGTCAACATATGAACTTTGGTGGGACATAAACAATTCAGTCCAGAAGAGATGGAAATTCAACACGAAACTCTTTATTTTCTCCTTTACATTCTTTCATTCGGTCCTCTATTCATATAGGCCCAACAATCAAAATCTACTATACGCTAGGCATTTTGCTAGATTCTAGGGATTAAAAAAACCAAAATAGTAAGTCATGGGTCCTTAAGGAATCCATCTTCAATATGATGACTTATATATAAACAAACGTGAAAACTATGAAAATTCTCTCCCTTGTGAAAAATTCAGCACATAGGTGAATTCTATGATGAGGTAGAATTAAATCATCCAAACAGTAGAGTTTGTAAAATAAATTCAGATATCTCTTTCTAGTCAAGATAGAATATTAGGTACTCTCCCATCTGAAAGAAACACAAATCAAGAAAAAATATATAAAACTATGGTTTATCAGGCAATGCAAGACAGTGATCCCAGAGAAATGGGAAAAATGAAATGAGTCCTACAGTTTCCCAGTTTATTGCCTTGAGAGAATTTCCAGGTCATTGCACAAGGAGGAAAACCTCAGGCAGAGTCTGGCACTCACACTGGCCATTAAGAGTCATACCTGTCCCCACTAGGCACACTGGAAAACCCCCTAATTCATAGGGAATTGTACAGAGTACCCAGTAATGTGAGCACAGAATATTCCGTAGTGGACATAATTAGCTCTAGGAATGCACGTTTCATACCAACTAAGAAATCTTTGTAGCAAGATCCAAAAGGGTCAATTTCCAATTAATTTATCTAAATTCTAGAACAAAACTCAAGAATATAGAAATTCAAAAATATACAAAACCCAAAATGATACAATTTACTATGACTAGGATCCAATGAAATATTACCAGTCATGCAACGCAGGAAAATATGACACTCCTATCATGAGGGAAAAACATCAAATATAATCCAGAACAGACACAGTTTTTAGAATTAGTAGACAAGGAAATGAACAGAGTCATTATAAACACAGATGACCCTTGAAAAATGCAGGTTTGAACTGTGCAGGTGCACTTATATGTCAATATTTTTTAATAGTAAATACTCAGGGTTGGTGGTTGGTTGAATCTGAAGATGTGGAGGAACTGTAGATATGGAGGTCAGACTATAAATTATATACAGATTAACCCCTATAGTTTTCAAGGATTAACTGTATTTCATACATTGATATAGGTTGAAGAGGTTGAAAATAAGTGGAGAGAAATGGAATATATTTTTAAAGTACTAAATTAAACTCTATATGTAAAAATTTTAATATCTGAAAGGAAAAATACACTGGATGAAACTAATGACAGATTAAACATTGCATAGAAAAAGATTAGTAAGCTTGAAGATATTAGAACAGAAAGTATGCAAAATGGAACCCATAGAAAAAATAAATTATTAAAAAAAATGAAAAGAGGGTCAGCAGCTATGGAATGATCTTGAATAGCCTAATATTTGTGTAATTGGAAACTGTGAAAGGAGGAAGATGAAGAAATACTAGTTAAATGTATTCCAAAATTGATTTAAAAATTGTCAACCCACAGATCCAAGAAGCCCAATGAATCTCAAGTACACACACACACACACACACACACACACACACACACACACACACACATACATAGGGCATGAAGAAAACGACACTAAGGTATACAGTAGTCCAACTGGTCAAATCCAGTGTTAAGGAGAAAATCTTTAAAAAATGGAGAGGGAGAGGGAATATATTACCTACAGAAGAACAAAGATAAGGATGAGAGCAGATTTCTTTTCCTGTTGAAACAATTCATGTGATGAAACAGTACAGAAATAACTTTAAAATATGAAAAGAAAAATATTTCAACCTATAATTTATACAAAGCAAAAATGTTTCAAAAAATGAAGACAAAATAATGACTTTTTCAACATACAAAGACTGAAGTAATTCATCACCATCAGATTAACACTACAAGAAAAATGGAATAAAGTCCTTTAGGGAAAAGAAAAATTATCTCAGATAGAAAAGTGTATCTATATAAATGAATGTAACTCATGGGTCAAAGAAGGATTTAAAAGAAAAATTAAAAAATATTTTAAATGGAATTAAAATGAAAATAGTGGATATCAGAATTTGAAAGGTGCTGATAAAGCACTACATTGTGGGGAGTGGATTTACAGCATTCAGTTCTATTAGTAAAGAATAAATGTGTCAAGTCAATTACCTCAGTTACTATCATAAAAACTAGGAAATTAAGAGCAAATTAAGATAAAAGTAAACAGAAGAAAACATTAAAAAGAAAAATCAGAGAGAAAAATCAAAGAAACAAACAGAAAATAATAGAGAAAACTAAATGAAACCAAACTGGTTTTTAAAAAGATTAAAAAAAGAAAAAAAATCTTCAACGAGATTGACCAAGAATAAAAAAGGAAGACACAAGTTACCAATGTCTAGATTGAGAGAGATGTTATCACTACAGATTACATAGATAGTAAAAGGCCACTAAAAGAATATTATTTTAAAAATATTTATGCCAGTAAATTTTACAACTTAAATGAAATGGCTAAATTCCTTGGAAGACATAAATTTTAACAGCTCCCTCTCAAAAAATAGTCTATAACACTGTATTGCATAAACAAAAATGGAAAAATTCTAAACAAAATATTAGCAAAGTAAATACAACACATCAAAGGGATAATCCATCACAACTAAGTAGAATTTATCCCAGGTATACGAGATGCATTTAACATTAAACAATCAATACTACTCACCTACCAACAAACTAAAATTCTAAACAATATGTTCATCTCAATAGATGCAGAGAAAGCATCTAACAAAATCTAACATATATTCCTGATAAAAACTCACAGTAAACTAGGAATATAGGATAATTGCCTAAACCTGATAAAAAGTATCTACAGAAAACCTACAGTTAACACTATACTTAATGGTGAAAGATAAAATGCTTTCCCTCTATGATCAGGAATAAAACAAGGATTCCTAGTCTCACCACCTGTATTCAGTATCGCTCATGATGTTTTACTCTGTGCAATATGGCAAGAAAAATAAAATGCATCCAGACTGAAAAAGAAGTAAAAATTTTCTTAACAAAAGATAACATACTCATGTATATAGAAAATTTAACAGAATCTGCAAAAAGCTAACAAAAATAATAAATGAGTTTATCAGGGCTACAGCATACAAGATCCATATAAAAATCAGTTGTATTTCTACATGTTAGAAATGATCAAAATGAATTTTTAAAAGGACCATTTGCATTAGCATCAAAAATATGTAAAATATTTAGGCAAAAATGTGACAAAATATGTGCAAGATCTGAAACTTTCCAAACATTATTGAGAAAAATTAGGAAGGCCTAAATAAGTGATGTTTTTATGAGTCAGAAGACTCACTATTATTAAGGTGTCAATTCTCCTGAACTTAATTTAATGTGATTCCAATGAAAAGCACAGCAGTTTGTGTTTTGTTTTGTTAAACCTGACAAGCTGATGCTGGAGTTCATATGTACATTCAAATGAGCTAGAAAACTCCAAACAACTTTGAAAAGAGGAACAAAGTAAGGAAACTAACATAACCTGATTTCAAGACTCATTATAAAGGTAAAAAACAAAACAAAACAAAACAAAAAACAACATTGTATTAGCTTAAGTTAGACCAATGGAATATATGGAGTGTGCAAAAGAGACCACACATATATAGAAAACTTATTTTGAACACAAATGCAAAGACAGTTCAGTAGAGAAAGGACAATCTTCTCAAAAGTAGATGTTCTAAAGTTTAAAAAAAAGAAAATAATTTTGATCACTACCTTGCATCATATGAAAAACTTAAAATGGATTATAGACTTATATGCAAAACTTAATACCATAAAACTTCTAAAAGAAATCATAGGAGACATAGGCAAATATTTCTTAGATATGATATTGAAAGAACATTTCACAAAAGAAAACATAATAAATTAGAGTTCATCAAAGTTGAAAACATTACTTTATCAAGAATCAATATTAAAGATAATGAAAAGAAAAGCCACAGACTGGGAGAAAACATTTGCAAATCATGTATTTGACACTGGACTCCTCTCCAGAATATAAAAAGAACTTTTGATGCTCAACAAGAAAATAACCAGATATAAATTGCCAAAAGATATGAACAGACTCTTCGCTAAAGATAAACAGATGGCAAACAACTAAAATTAAAGACTGGTCATACCAAACATTGGTGAGGATATGGAAGAACTATACCTCTCAGAAAGCTGGTACAAATGTAAAGTATAATCACTTTGAAAAAGAGTTTGGCAGTTTCTTAAACATGTAAACCTACATCTATCAGATGATTCAGCCATTTCACTTCCAGGAATTATCCAAGGGAAATGAAAGTGTATGTACATAACAAACATGAAGGATCATGGCTTTACTTGTAATAGACAAAGATGGGAAACAACCAAAATTTCCATCAACAGAAGTCATTCCTATTGATATCCCTATAATATAATTGTGTTATTTTTATGTGATGGAGTACTCTCAGCAATAAAAAGAAATGAATGAATGATATACACTAGGACATGGATGAGTCAAAATAATTATAATTATACTGAGTGAAAGAAGTCCCCCCAAAAGGGTACATACTTTATGATTCCATATATATATATAAAGTTTTAGGAAGTACAGACAAATCTGTGGAGGCAGAAAGCAGACAAGTGGCTGCCTGGGAATGGGATGGGATGGGATGGGATGGGATGGGGTGTGGTGGGATGGAGAGAAGAGTGAAATGAAAGGATTACACAGGTACAAGGATACTTTTGGATCTTATCCTAATTTTCTAAATGTTTCCTGAGTATGTACTTACACCAAAACTTGTCAAACTGTATACTTGTATATGTACAAACTATTATACGTATGTCAATTATACAGCCATAAAGCTGGTAAAGATTAAATATATTATTGTAAAACCCTAATTGCTACATACAGATTTTTGCTTCAGTTTGATAAATTCCATTTTGTCTATTTGTCCTATAAGCTATATGTTCATCTCATATTTAGATTTATACCTAGTTTACTTTAACTACACTTTTTTAAAGAAAAGTCACTTCTATGTTATTTTTCAGAAGAACAAAAACAGCACACTAAATCTCATGCATTTAAATGTTCTTAAATATGTTTAGTCTAATATTTTTTTAAATAGTGATGATTTTCCAGGTTTCTTCTATATATTTACTGATTTTACTTCATCCTCAGTAGCTATCTGTGTCAGTGTCCACAACCACCACCTTCACTTTGCTGTGAAACATTTCAAATGTTGATTTCAGCACCAAGGTAACATATTAAGGTTTTCTTAACATTTGCTTAATTTAATTCTAAACATCTAAAATAAATATCTATAGAACAGCATTAAATATAATTATATAAAATATGTATAAAATATGTTTATAGATATTAACATATATTAATACGTTAATATTAATTTACCAAATGGGCAGGGTAGCGTTTCTTTCCAGGGTCTCCATGGGGAGGATCCATTTCTTTGGTCATTCAAGTTGTTGGCAAAATTCAGTTCTTTGCCATGGTAGGACTGAGATCCCCCTTTCCTTCCTGGCTCACAGCTGAGGGCCTTAATTGGCTTCTAGAGGCCATCTGCAATTCTGGGCTTATGGTTCCCTTTCTAATGAGAGTCAGCAATAGTGGGTTGAGTCCTTCTATCATGCTTTGACTTGATCGTCCTTGTTCTTTCATCCCTGATCCACTCTTCTTTCCTCTTCTATGTTTAAGGGTCCATGGAGTTACACTGGGTCCAGCTACATAATCCAGAATAATGTCCCTATTTTAAGGTCTACTGATTAGCAACCTGATTCTATCTGCAACCTTAATTCCCTACACATATGTCTGTGTATATATGTGTGTGTGTGTGACATGTATCACTTAGTAGATTAAATGAGATCCTGCTATCAAACATATTTAGTTTATAGTAGTCGCTCTGTCAAATGAGAATTTCACTCTTCCTCTTTTATACTGAGAATGGTGACCAAATGTTTTCTGTTTTTTCTGAAGCTGATAAAAAATAGTTTAAGCCATAGAATAAACCAGTGTTTGAATGTCCCATGAGATTCTTAATTTGAGTGTTGCTGAAGGAATAAATGTTCTTTTTAAACTACCTTTAAACAACCGACAGAGTTGTCTCTTTGGAAAAAATTAATTTTAAACTTTCTATTTAGTGTATTGCCTAAATGTAATTCAGAGTGATTTACAACCTTAAAACTCCATAACTGTGATGTTAATCTGCTGTCAGATGAGTGTTTTCCATAATATTACAGTCTTTTTCTTCCCTTAGTAACACAGTTTTTCTTCATAAGAAAATGAGGACCGCTAAGCATTAATTTTGTGTATAGACTGTTTATCCTTTCATTATAAAATCTACTCTTGAAAGGAAATAGAATTCAATAAAGACATTTTTTTTTTACATTTCTAAATTTAAATGCTTTCATGATTTTCATTTTATCTAAGAGATTTTAAGCTGCTTCCTTAAAGAAAAAACTAAGAATTTGGACAGAGTAGCTAACCTTGGCCCACAGTTAAGTTCAAGTCTGAAACCCCATATCTGATCAAGAAATGCTCAGCAGAGGTATCATTAGTTTTCACATATTGTTGGCAGACAAATGGCATTTTAAAAACCAATTTTCAAGCATGAAATTTTCTGGTGTTTCTAGAACATCAATCAGAATCTACCTATCCTTTTCTCTTTTTCTTCAGATCTATGTGAACAATGTCTCTCTTTTCTTTGTGCAATTTCTTATTGCCTATTTAGTTTTCTGCATTTGAAGGCTATTTTCTGAACAAAGTCTGAAGCATAATCACATTTTATGTAATATAGACTATAGCAAAGAGAAATGTTTTACATTTGCATTTTCTCTGAAAAATGAAAACCAATGGTATAACTGTCGTCATTTAATTCAGAGTGATACAGATTGTGTTTTTAAATAAACATTTTGGAAACAAAGCAAATGAAGACATAATAGTGTCACAGTATGATGGATGTCTTCTAATACAATTAAATTGATTTTTTTAAATTTGAAAAAGTGAATACTTGCTCATAATTTAGATATAAGTATTAAACATTAAGTATGATAATAGGAACTTTTTTGTGGAGAGATATTCTTTCAGATCCTCACAAACCACTTAATAAGATGAATGCTCATGTCATGTCTTATCTTTATGAGAGTATATGCAATTCTTGGTGTAAGACAAAACCAAATCCAATTGAATATGCTTTGGATTATTAGAAAAACTGTTGCAGCCAAGTTTTAGGATTAAAAAATAAAATTTAAAACAAAAGATCTTTAACATGATTTCATATTATTATAAAGATTTTCAATGACAATATTTTATACAATTTTTCCTTCTCTTAAACATTATTATTTATGAGTTGTGATTTAATTAAGCAACTGTAATGAATTAGCTGTAACATGATCAATTTAGTGTTTTGATTAAGATAAGTAGAGATTTTTAGAGTGACATCTATAGAATTACAAATTGGATGCAAACGCTCATGAAATAATCAATGGGAAAGAATTCTTAAAAGTCTAATCCATGACTGCTAAAAGAAGAGCTGAGTATTTCACTTTATTTTCCCAAACTTCCACCTCAGATATTAATTACCTTCAGTCATATAATCTTTCATTTTCTACTTTGAATTGCTTTTCTCTTTCTCTAAATTTTGAGAATATATTTCTAGAATGGTTGGGATAATTGAGTTGACCTTGCTATGACTGGTTATTTTATATTGCAGGACAGATCAAATACTCTTGTGTTTCTATTATAATCTAGTTGATTATGAGTTCCTTTTTTCACCTTTCAACATCTGTAAAATCAGGATGTATCTAACAAGTGCTGTAAAGCAGGTAACTGGCATGATGTAGCTGTCTTTACTTCTGTATGTGCCTCAAAACTTACAGAATGGTCATCAGCATGTTAGGAGAAAATCCTAATAATACTGGAGAAATTTTTTAAGAAATGCACAAAAGACTGTCTTATGTGGAAACACAAAAATTTGTGACTAAGAACCTAAAAGTGATTTGGGAATGTCAGATTCTAAATCTGAAGAAATTTTAGGAATAGCTTAACCAATTTATTTTGTTTATTTTTTCATCTGTATACACTATTTTGATATAGATAAAAATCTCTGTCTATGTAAGTCTAAAAGAGCTCTTTCATAATAATAATAAAAGTTATAAGCTATGAGAAAGCATAGTTTAATCGGCAGTGTTTTTAATAGCACATAAAATAATTTTAGACTCAACAATTATGACATTTTGATCAGAGCATTTAAGGGATTGTCCACACCTCTTCTGGTTGACAAAAGTTTTAAAAAATGCCATTTTCCTATTCAAAAATTGAACATTCCATATAGTTAGCAAATATATTGTTCCTTATTCCTTTTATTTCCTCTGTATTCTTTTTGCTCCCTGTACATATACAAAAGTATATAAATATATTTATTTACAAGGCATTTTACAAACACTTTTGAAATTGAAAGTTCAAAAAGTGTTTCAAATGACTATTTTGAAATTTGCACTAAAGTAGACTGTAGAGAAGAGAACGTTAAAGAGACAAATGTGGGACATGTTTAAAATTCTACTTCACTTGTCAGCTGGTTCATTCCATTTCATCATCGGACCTGTTGAGGCCTGATTTTGGTGGAGGAAAAGTTAGAAAGGAGTAACAACTACCTTATTTACATGGAAATAAAACATTTTACTTGGCATCCTGATTTTCAAGAATTCAGTGAAAATGTGAATAAAATGCACATCTTCTTTTGCTGACCCATATGTCAATTACGTATTTTAAACAGCTTTGTCTAACATAAAAATCAAAGTGTGCTTTTACTACCTTTCAAAAAAAAATCTACTACCCTAGTTCTTAATTTTGCAATGTGAAGTAATAACAGAAATTCTCAGGAAGGAAAAAAAGAAAAGAAAAGAAAAGAACCCAGAGGATTAAACAACCAACATCCAACCGAAAAAAAGGAGGTAAACTGGTATCTCAAGCATCTGCATACTGTACAACTTTCACCAATAGCTGTAAGGCTGGAATAGCCCCTGTATAGTGCTGACAACAGATCAATTACTTTTCCAATGTAAGAATTTGGTTGATCTGCTGGAATTTTGTTGTGGTGGTCTGTTTGTTTTCAAAGAAATGTTATACATGCAAGCTGAGGTGTCTGCAGGTACAATTTTGCTCACCCAATTATAGATGGTTGCCAAAATTAAAGACAAATAATGATTCATCATCCTTGGGAATACGGTAAGTAGAAAATGAATGCTTGCCAAGGAATATTTCTCACCGTATTTCTCACAACAGTATGTTTACTTCAAAGCAAAGTGTAGGAAAAATTCTCGAGAAGATGCCAATCCAAAAACAAAGTCAATTCAGCACATCAGCTGAAAGAGACACCAGGCCTGAATACAGTACCCAGAGAGGAAGTGCATAAAAATACTGGAGGTATATGCAAATGACCTTTTCATAGCTGATCACAGTAATGACTTGTCAGCCTTTTTACCTGTAGCACATTAGTATTATCATGTGTGCTCTGGATAGCTGAGAAAGCAGGGTAAGAGGAAAGCCTCTGGTTTCTGTTAATAGCAATATTTCCATTAGTTTTCAGTTTTACTTCATTTAATCCAGGATTTACTCAGTCAACAAATACTTATTAAATGTCACCTGTATGCTAGGTTTTAAGATATGCATTTTTTTTTAGAATGCATATGTTCTATTTCAGATTTTTTTCTAAATTCTATTTTAGGTTTTTCTTAAATTAGATCATCATTGTCAAACCATTTTTGAGGAAAAACACCTTCCCTATAAATTTCTTTCTCTTAATTTTTCAGAAGACAAGTCTATAGGACAGAATTTGACTTGTTCCATAAATATAAATCAAGATAACTCACTGTATCTACCTTCCAAAAAATAAGTAGTTAACTGTCAGAGTTACCCTCCACTTTGCATGGAAAGAGATCAGATCAGGAGTTTAACGGAAACAGGTACAACTCAGCCAGTAAGTGTCTTTAAAATGTTTATGAGAATTTCTCTTGAGTACTTAATTGCTCAGTTTTAAACTTCCTTCAGCATTTAGCTAGGGCACATAAAGCTGTGAGTAGGCCTTGAAAAACAGTTTTGCTTTTGGCTCAGAAATACCTGGAACAGGTAGAGATGAGAAACGTGTGTTGAGTCTATATTGGCATTTCTAGGATATTATTTCTTAAAGATATAGTCCAATTCTCTTAGTTCTGCTAACTTTCTACTAATGAATATATTGAATCGTCCATTGCAGCAAAGCCTTTGCATTAGAACGTATGTATAGACAAAACAGAACTTGAGAGGTTTGCTTTCAACATCTTTTTTGTACAGCTGCCTTTGCACTTATCAGTACTCTGAGACCTCTCATCCCAATATACTGAGAGTCCTTGAGACCAGGAGTCTCAATTTCCCATGCCTTCCAACAGCTGTACTTCCTAAACTCATACTTCATCCTTTCCCTTCTATTCACTTATTGACACTTTGATTTCCCAAGTATTATTGAGAACCTACCAAATGTCAGCTACTGTGTTTGTGGCTTAGGATATAAATATGAATAAAACTTGGTCACCAGTCTCAGGAAAGAGAGAGCTTCATAGACTGGTGGTTACAATATAATATATTTAGGACAATGACAATGATATATACCAAATAAAATTAAACTACAAAAGAACAATAGCAAGAGTGACCTAGAGAGTCAGGGAAGGTTTCCTAGAAAAGGCTATACTTGAACCTATTCCGAATGACAAGCTTTTTTTAAGAAAAAAGAGAGAAGGGAATTTCAGAATATACAACATAAATAGGCACAGAGATTGCATAGCATAAGCTACCAGCACACTCATGTTCTAGTGAGGGTTCTCATCCTGGCTTGCAGAAGGCTGCCTTCTAGCTGTGTGCTTGTATGGCCTTTCCATGGTACATGCACAGGGAGGGAGGAGGGAGAAAGATTTCTTCCTCTTCTTGCAAGGCCACCAATCCTATCATATTTGCACCTCACCATTATGATTTCACTTAGCCTTAATTACCTCCTAAAAGCCCTATCTCTAAATTCAGTCATATTGAAGGTTTGGATTTCAGTACATGAATTTGAGAGAAAGGGGGGCACACAATTCAGTACATAGCACTCCTTAATATAGTTCATAGGTATAATAGCAAGATGAGTCCCATTTGCCTCTATGCATTGATTCCTAGACTAGTGAATTCTGACTATGAGAAAGAAGGCACCACCTCTTGGCCCCTTGTTTCATATGTATGCTATACACTATAGGAAAGCTCCCTAGCTTTGCAGGGCATTATCTCCCAACTGCTACTCTAACCCACACTTCAGCAGGCCATTCCAATATTCTACATAGCTAAATGCTATATGGAGTAAGACACGTGGTAGAACCCATAAATTTTGTGGGCATGAGCCATTGCTGTACTGCAGCTTGCTACAAAATGACTTTTTTTTTTAACATCCTTATTGGAGTATAATTGCTTTACAATGGTGTGTTAGTTTCTGCTTCATAACAAAGTGAATCAGCTATACATATACGTACATCCCCATATCTCCAATGTGTAAATACCATGACAATAGCAAAATCATTTTCTAAGACCATATAAGGTGGCATTGAAAAAAATCTGTTAAGGTAAAGTGTATGACATGTGAATATATATCTATTTATATAAGGACAAATGGCTGCCTCCTTCATGAGAGAAAGTCTCCACACTTCCACCAGATGGCAAGGGGAGAAAGCTGACTGGCATCTAGAGGAAGGACCATATTGTCTATCAAATTACTGCAAAGATGCTTTGCAGTAGACATTCCGTGAAGATATTTCCATGAGAATATCTTCACATTCCACTCATTCAGAAAGGCTCATTCACATATCCATGATTCAGACCTCCTTGTCATCATTCTTCCATTTTTCTAGCCAATACATTAGCCATTGCACATAACTCAGTGTACCTTGAACTTGTCTCCTTCAGTTTGGCTTGGACAAACAATGTTCTGTCACTTCTCAAGGGGAAGAATTTTTCTTCAGCATTGCTTTTAGGTAGGATCCCTCCAAAGAAAGGCTGTGGCACTTGATAGACTCCCACTGCTCATGGGCTCATGGGAGTCTGAGCAGTCAGTCATGCAATTATACTATTCAGACATTCTTGACTTAGCATAGGATGCTGTAGTGCACATCCATTTTTTGGATTCTTTTGATTAAATAGCAACCATTTCAAAACGGGAATTTCAAATCATATAGTTGTGATTTGAAATAGTTATGATTTCAAATCAGATAGTTATATGTTGCCCATGGTCAAGTGTTTAGACACTATCAGAGCCTAGCAGAAATCTAAAATCTATTTTTCTAATGGAGAATAACTTTTGCCATAATAGAATCTCCCATTGGAGTTTGCCAGGAGTTCCACTCAGCATTTTCAACTGCCACAGACATGTTCTATACGATTAAGTTTGCTGGGTAGGAGGTCTAAGTGCAGGGATGCTCGTACTACAGCCTTGAGGTAGTACAGAACCTTTATTTCTTTGTTCCCAATTTAAAACTGTCTTCTGAATTATTTAGCTAAAAAGTTGAAGCTGCACAAATAGATGTGATGTGTATTATCTCCAACACTTAGAGTTTCATCATATGTCACTTTCTTTGTAGACTGTAAATGGCTCTGCAACTTATCTCTCACTTTTCAGAGGTCTTTTCTTTCTTTTCTTTTTTTTTTTTTTTTTTTTGAGAATGTCAATTGGCACCTTAGTGTTTTCCCCAGCTTCACTGAGATACAATTGACACCTGATTTGGCAGATAGTTTTTGGAGTTTATCTCCCATCCTCTAGCAATTGCATGTTTTACTAAGGTAATTAGGGTTCATGCTACTTCCTATCTGATATGTCCAGTTAGTATAGCATCCTCAATATAATAGCCAAATGTAATGGTCTGTAGGATGGCCAGAAAATCAAGGTCTCTCTGGTCTATTATGATAGAGAACAGATCAGAAATAATCCTCAGGTTAGACAGTAAAAGTATATCGCTTTCCTTGCCAGGTAGATGTAAATGGCTTCTGATTATATTTGCTGGTAAAAATAAGAAAAAAAAAAAAAAAGCTATACCTAAAGCAGTATATTAGCACCAGTGATTGGATACAACATCTGAACTGTAGCTCTTTTGGCATGACTCCTTCTTAAATTTGAAAAACCCAATCATACTCCAAGACCCATCTGTCTGACTTTTGTGTTAGCCAAACAGGAGAGACAGATGTGAATGAAATAGGAATAATTACTCCTGTTTTTTTCAAATTCTGATGATGTCACTGATCTCCAAAATTTCCCTAGGAAAGTAGTATTGCTTTTAGTATATTTGGGGGAAGTGAGATATTCCAGTAGCTTCCACTGTGCTATTTCCAACACTATAATGCATACTTCACCAACAGAGGAACTAATGTGGGTATTTTGGTATGTATTAGATATAGCTATTTTCACTATTTATTCTGGAACTAGGAAAATAATCACAATGAGTTTTACTTCAACCAAGATTCTGTTTGTCTTCTGACCTCTATAAACCACAAATCTGTCCAGTGTATTTCAAGTTATTAGAGGTTAGTATCAATCTGGTGCCAGTGTCCACAAAACTTAGAGGCAGAGTTCTATTCTTTGCCCAGTGCACAGTCACCTTCATGAATTGCTGCATGTCTCTCTGGGAGAAAATGTGGGGATGATTACCGTGTGGCTGCATTGAAGAATGTTTCCTCCAAGAGAGCTGGCTTTATCCATAAATACAAACTGGTTTCCCCAGCTATCCTAAAGTAGAGCATTTCTGTGAAACATTTTGTGAGCTGAAACGGCATAAAGGGAAAAGTATTTCCCACTTTCTGAAAGTTTGCATGATGCCACTTCACTTTTTAAAAGACCTACATTAGTATCTCTTTTTGCAAACTGAAAGAAATCCAAAGATTTTTGCTTTTAATAAAAAATCTGTTACTTTTCCAATGTAGGTCTATTGTAAAAATGAAGTGGTATAATGCAAACTTTCAGACAGTGGGAGATACCTATATCTTGGATTCTGTGAAATGTCTTAGATCTAGAACTTGAGTAAGAGAATATAAACCCACTACAGCAATTTGAATCAGGTTTCTGCTCACTAAACCTAGAATTTTCCCATTTATAATTTTCAAAATGTATCTTAATAGCTTCTCCACCTAAATTATTCCTAGAGATCCTATGATCAACCATCTATATTTCTACTTGGGACAGTGCTCTTATTATGATCTCTCTCTGAAGTTTATTATAGTAATTGTCCCTACTTTTTGCTAACAGGTAAGCCTCTCTACTACTTCGGCATATCAGTATTCCACTACTGCCATGGAAACTGGGGAGTCCAGTTTCATAACAGTACCTCCCATCATTATCTCCAGCTTCCTAATGGATATTTACAGAGTTTTGAAGAGGACTTGGGGAAAAGTATGTCCCCCATGACGCCCTAGAGTAGAAACTAGGAATCGATTAAGTAGATTCCACATAGCACATTCATTCCAGCATTCTCTGAACCTTTGGGCACCTTTCCTGTTCAGTAGGATCTACAAATTCCAGCATCTCAATTTCATTGACTATAGGCCTGCCTTTAAATCATCATCTTAGAATGCTACTCATATTCACTTACAGTGCTTAAATCAACACAAATCATAAATGCTGAGTGAATGCATTCATTTCAGTAAATTCAACCCATACTGATTTTGCATTTCATGCTGCTTGGCCTAACAACATTAGAGTCCCTCCCATTCATGCTCTCCAGACTTTTACTGATACAAATTCCCAGGATTCTACAGCTCTTTCCTTCTAGATTAGTATTTGCACTTCTCCATTTAAACTATGTTGGCATCTAGATCATCCTCTACCTGGAGGCCATAAAAGAATTGGGAGTTAGGCCTGAGAAAATTGGCATTCCATTGAAACACAACTTGCTCCAGCTTATGTAGACAGCAGTTGCTTTTATTAACAAGAAATTTCAGGTGTATTGGGGAATTCAAATTTCTCACCTTTACCTGTTTTCTTCCATAATGTGCCCATCCCATATCCCAACCTCCCACTCTTTTACAACCATAACAATTTCTTAGCATAGAGATATGGTAGAATTGCACAATTAATTTGCTCTTTAATTCTACTTAGGTTGTGATTAGGCCCTGAGCTTGATCCTATGTCTTTAGGAGATAAGACACTCTCCAAACTGCCTTTATAAAAGTTCCATTTGGGGGCTTCCCTGGTGGCGCAGTGGTTGAGAGTCCGCCTGCCGATGCAGAGGACACGGGTTTGTGCCCGGTCCGGGAGGACCCCGCATGCCACGGAGTGGCTGGACCTGTGAGCCATGGCCGCTGAGCCTGCGCGTCTGGAGCCTGTGCTCCGCAGCGGGAGAGGCCGCAGCAGTGAGAGGTCCGTGTGCCGCAAAAAAAAAAAAAAAAAAAAAAAAAAAAAAAGTTCCATCTGAACATTGCAATTGGTATCCAAGACAATCAGTGTTTTTTTTTCCTTTGTTGGCATTCTAGGAATGACCACAGAGGAAGTTAGAAAACCAACAGTGTGCAGTATTCCTCCATCAAAGTTAAAATA
Organism: Mesoplodon mirus; assembly: GCF_964341445.2. NCBI lineage: Eukaryota > Metazoa > Chordata > Mammalia > Artiodactyla > Ziphiidae > Mesoplodon > Mesoplodon mirus. The sequence continues at coordinate 23,994,643 of NC_138980.1, read as the reverse complement.
AACTATTTCAGAAGGATTGAGTAACCAACTATGTCAGCTATTGCTGGTGGGAAAATGAAAATGACTGAAATTTAACCTTTGGATTTAACAGGTTGTGTCATTATTGACGTTAACAAGAGCGGCTTCAGGGTAAAAGCCAGACTTAAGTGGAGATGGAGATAACAGTAGGAGAGTTTCTGGGAACAGTATTAAAATCATATAGTGTTTTCCTGTAACAAGGAGAAAATAAATGTGGTAGTAGCTAGTTGGGGGAGGGAGAGCAGTACATCATCAGCTTTTACCTGGGTGACTGTAGAGTTCTCCTTGTCTTTACCCTTAATCTTCTAAAGGGTTTTATCAACACTGCAGCCAGTATTTTGTATAAAAATCTCTCCAATGGCTTCTCATTTCACTGAGAGTAAAACCCAAAGTCCTTATAATTGCTTAGAGGGCCCTGCATAAGCTGGATCCTCATTACCTTTTGACTTTATCTTATTTTAGTCTACCTTCCCCACCCCTCTCACTTAATACTCTCAGTTAAACTTACTTTGTTTTTTTTTCCTCTTTATTACACAGCACTTACCATTTCCATCATACTATATAGTGTATGTTATTTAGCATTATTTAATGTGCTTGCATTTACTTATAAAGTTTATTGTTTATTACCCATCTCCTTCTTCTTATATGTAAATTTCATGAGGACTGAGATATTTGTCTGATTTGTTTACTGATGTGTCCCAAACATCTTCACACAGTAGGCACTAAATAAATATTGAATGAATAACCAAATGAATGAATAACTACTTTATAAAGTATAGAGCTCAAGAATTCAAACAATACCAGTGTGAGTAACAATAAATATCAGTATTAGACTTAGGTTCTTTCCTCCCGTTTCATGCTACGGTATGCCTCATTTGTCTGGCAGAATGCATCTGCTTACAGGAAGCACCTAATAGGGCCAAGAAAATTTCTCGAAATTCAAATTCCTCTTAAGACTTCCATTTTGACTCAAAAATGTTGTGATGAAATTTTCAACCTTAATTCTTATTTTACTCAGTCATGCACTTTTAGAGAGAGAAAAACCAGCACAAGGGACAAAAATTGAGGAGGATAGAAAATGTCCTCACAATATGGCCTTGAAGACATAATTGAACTTCTGGTAAATACCTCATTTTTGCTGTTTTTTGTTTTGTTTTGTTTTGTTTACCACAAATAGTAGCATAAAAATTCTAAATGGAAGAACTGGGTACACTGTTTTTCTTTAAGATCAAGCTACAAAATTCCAATGAAGCAGATTCAGCTATGGACTAATATGAAAAACTTTAGTTTCCTACAGTTATCAGTAGGTTATGTTGGGAATCTGGTACATATATTAATATTTTATTCTGATTATTTCTTTGCCAAACCCTTAAAGACCTTCTCATAGTTCGTAGTGTAAAGTTCAAGTTTATTGACATGTCTTACAGAACCTTAATCTTGTCCTTGCCCAGTTTGCAGCCTCATCTCCTGCTTCCCTCTTCCTTTCTTCCAACCACAGTGACCTTCTGAATAACATGTTCCTCTTTGCCTTTAGGACCTTCAGTTGCTATGTCTATGCTGAGGATGCTCCTGCCACTATTCTTTATTTAGTTAACTCTTACAAATCCTTCTGATCTCAACTTTAAAGTTTCTTAGGAAAGCCTTTTCTGACCCAAAGATTAAGTAAGGTCCCCTATTACATTTTCCTAAAGCACCTTCCACCTTCCCTTTATAATTTTATACATTTTGAAAGTATGTATTTATTTTTGTGATTGCTTGTCTAGTTTTCCCTCACCCAAAAGACCAGATTCTAGGTTTTGTGACCACAAGAACCATGTTTAATTTTTTTCACCACTCTTTTCATTTTACCTAGCATATACTAGTCCCACAATATACATATTAGAAGAAAAATGAATCAAGTTATTAACTAGATAACTCTTTCCTATAGCCCAGCTCTTGACTGTGTTAGTTGTCCCTGTTATGATCTCCATTATTACTCTATTTTTCCACTAGTTGGCATTGCACTTTATGACAATTGCATATGTGTACACACACACACACACACACACACACACATACACACACACACAGAGGACAACATGAAGGAAGAAAACATAACTGATTTCCTCTCTATGTTTTCGTTGAAGCCTGTAATACTGTTTGACACATAGTATACCTAGAGCTGTAGTTTTTGTTTGTTTCAACATTTCCCTCTTATGCCACAAATATTTCTTACTATAAACCTGTTTTCAGGAGAATCTTTGGCCAGGTTATACTTTAGAGTTGTTGCAGTTTAAAAGGTTAGAGTCAGTATCCAAATTCTGCCAAAAGGAGTTTTATTAATAAATGAAATAAAGTCAATATAATGAAAATAGGAAAATTGGTCTAAACTCTACATCCCAAATATCCTTAATATCATCTAATCCATAAAGACTAGATGGGCAAGAATGTATTAACTACTTAAAGTCTAATATAACTTTTCCTGTAAGGTCTGCCACACTACCTCCTACTACATGAGATGAGTTCTCTAAAATACAATTTGCAACTGTGCCCAGGGACAAAATTCGTGTATTATTCTTAGATCTCACCCTAAGTTAGTGCTTGATCTTCACCTGTGGATTTTTGCTACTCCCTAAACTTAATGATGTACTGAAGCAACCTCATATTGGTTTGAGAGAATGATCTCACCCTATAACAGACGAATTAAAGGATGGCATTTCTTTGTGGTACCTTAAACTTCTTCATTGTTATTTTTAATAACAATCATTGATGTCATTTCAAAAATAAAGTGTTTTAGCTGTGGGGAAGTCACAGAATCAAGTCTTTTTTTACACTCCCTACCACCACAGTTCTGAGAGGATATCAGTGATGCCTCAGAATTCTTCTCATCTTTGAATCCTTTTTTCTGCTTCCTTGTTTTCCTTAAACATTTCTATTATCTAGACAGGCAGAATAAGAACTAGTGAAAGAAAACACTATAATTCCTTTGTCAATTTTCTCCTGATTTGTTCTTCCTTCCCTCTTTTCACCTTTGAACTAATAAATCCACTAAACATTTAAATGTGCCCTGATTGAGTAAAAATATTAAGAAAAAGGGAGATTACAGAAAATACAAATGTAATCATCAAATTATTATTGTGAACTTTCTCCCTAGAATTGGGAACGAGACAAGGATGCAAGTATCCTCACTTCTATTCAAAATTGTATACTTTATCTAACTATCCAGTAAAATAAAGCCTAGGAACAAAGGAGACAGAAACAGTATAGTGGTTAGATAAAATGAATGAAACTAGTATTATCTGAAGGCATGATTGTTTACGTGGAAAATTCAGAAGAATCTACCAAAAAAACTTTTAGAATTAATAAATGCTTTAACAAGGAGACCGCATGCAGAGTCAACAGACAAATAAATTGTATTTCTACATATTAGCAATATAAGTAACATTGAAATTTAAAAATAAAGTTAATTACAGTAACAGCAAAATATGTCAAATGCTTAAATAAATCTGACAAATGATATGCAATACTTCTAGACTAAAAACTCCAAAACAGTATGAGAGAAATTTTTAAAAGAGATAAATAAATGAGTAGGTATACTTGTACGTGGATTGGAAATTCAAAGTATAAAAATGTCAATTCTTCCCAAATTAATCTATAGATTTAGTGTAGTTCCAATTAAAATGCCAGCAAGGGTGCATATGCATGTGTGTGTAAAGGGAAAACCAGGTTCTCATACCCATATGGAAATGAAAAGGGCTAAAAATAGTCAAAGCAATCTTGAAGAAGTATGAAAAACTTACTCCATTTATCAATATCTAAGATAAAATTACTGTGATTTAGACAATGTGATACCGATGCAACAATAGACAAGTTTACCATTTAAATAGAATAAAGAGTTAAAAAATAAACCCACACATAAATGCTCAACTGATTTGCAACAAAGGTGGCACTGGTGCTTTAAGATATGAATGATCTTTTCAATAAATGGTGCTGGGTACATTATATGAGAAAAATGTATCTGGATTTCTATCTCTTACATAACCAAAAATTAGTAAAAGATCAATAGCAGATCTGAATGTGAAAAGTAGAGTAATAAAGCTTTTAAGGAGATCAACAGAATAAAATTTTTATGAGGCTAATACGCACAGATTCTCAAATAAAACTCAAAAAGTGCTAATCATAAAATAAAAAAAATGATAACTGATCTTAAATTTAAGAACTTCTGTTTATCAGAAGTCACCTTTAGAACATGGAAAAATGTCACAGAATAAGAGAAGATCTTCACTATAAATATAACTGGCAAAGGACTAGTTTCTAGACCATATCAAGTTATCTAACAAATTATTAAGAAAAACAGAACTTATCCAATAGATGGACAAAAGATTTATGGAGACATTTCACAAAAGAGGATATCCAAATTACCAATAAATATAAGTAAAGCTATTCATCTGCTTTGTGATTGTGTATCAGAAAATGCAGATTAAAATCACGTGATACCATAAAACATACACCATAATAATTAAAGTAAAATGATGGAAAATATAAAGTATTAGCAAGTGTTTGGGGTACCTGAAACTCTCATAACCTGCTGGCAGGAGTAGCAATTAGTAAAATCAATTTGTAAGTCTGCATGGCAGAATCTACCAAAGCTAAAAATTTCCACACATGATGACCTAACAATTCTACTCCTAGATTTATTAAATCTACTCTTAGATTTAACAAATCTACTCTAGATTTACTCCTAGATTTACCTAATATAATGTGCATATGTTTGCCAAAGATATGTATGAGAATGTTCAATGCAGCACTTATCATAAACCACCAAACTGACAAGTACCCAGATTTCTGTCATTGGATAAAGTGTGCTATATTCACAAAATGAAGCGCCATACTTCTACAATGAGAATGGATAATTCTCAACTACACAGAACAACATGGATAAATTTCAAACATATAATGTTGAGCAAAATAAGTCAGGAAGAAAAATATACACACCAAGATGCCATTCAGATATAGTACAAAGACATACAAAACTAATCTATGCTGTTAGAAGTCAGGGTAGAGGCTACTCCCATAGGTATAGTGACTGGAAGGAAACAGAAGCCTCTGTAGTATTATTGGTAATGATCTGAGTTATTTTTTTGTTTGTTTTGTTTTAGGATTTTATCTCAGAGCAATTAGACAAGGCTATTTAGCTAGAAATTCCATCAAGCTGTATGCTCATGATATGTGATCATTTTTGGATGTGGATTAAACTTCAACAAAAAATTTTTAAATATTTTACAAATTTAAAAGGAGAGGTTTTTTTTTTTTTTTTCATCATGGGGTACCTAATTTTCATTGTGTAATATATTTCTCTTTTATGCTATTGTATATATTTTTCTTTGAATAATAAGGTTTTGTTTTTATTAATAGACAAAATTCCAATCCAAGCTGTGCCGCATTATACACATCTTGTATTATATAACATGAGAGAGAGAGTACAAGCTATTTAATTCTGATATTTCCATTTCTGGAATAAAAACCAGAAGTTTCAGATTTAAGTAATTTTTATTAGAACCACCCATGGCAAAAAAGCAGGCCCAACATGTGTGCCCCAAATTATTCCTGTCATCACTCTTTTCAACATACTCAGAATACATAATCTTTCACTTTTATGACAGAAATGCATTAACTTATTCAATTTTGCAAGCTTTAAAAATATTATTAAATATTTAAAGCAAAGACCCATCTTAGAAAATGTTATGCATATTTCTCTAATAGAAATTTTATACTGAATTTCTCTGAACAAGCAAGTGGACTTTCTTTTGAAAGAAGGAGGGGAAAAACCCACAATATTCAAAACACAGAGACCATAAACATATCAATATATACTGTGTTATAAAAATTGAGATTCGAATTTTCATAATGATATTTATTTAAAATTCACATAAGTTCATGTTCCCATGGACTACCTACCTCAGTCTTAGGTAGGTGTTATGCCCCTGGTTGTCAGGGATGGGAGACTTCTCAGTAATCTATCTCTCCTCTAGAAGTAGAAGGACTCTTATGGTCTCAGGACCACAACAGCAGAGATTCCCCACTCCACCAGCCACAAATATTCAATGTTTGATATACTGAAACCACATTTTTTATATCTATAAAAAATTACTGTCCTGGTATGTAAACTAGGAACCTTGTTAGGTCAGATGAAAGGGAGTCATTGGGGTGCCTCTCTTTTATAATAGAATCATATCATCATTTTCTGATTTAATAACTCCATCAAATACTTCCACATTATGCACAGTATTTCACACATAGATACCCATGCACTCTTTCACATGTGCACACAGAAACATATACACTAAAAACATAACCCCAAATAAACGAATCAAATAAAATAACACTATCTTTCTAACTGTCTTGACATACTTATGTTACTTCATTCATATTTCTAACTCAGATATTACTTGTAATTACCAGATTCATTAAATTGTCACTATTGGCTTTGTTTTAGGCATTATCACTATAACACTAACCAAAATACCACCAACAACAACTGGTTAATTATTTTTAAGATCTTGTATTTTATTGACTACATCAGGTACATGATACTTCCTGACAATCAAGTAACTTAAATTTTGAAAAACAGGAATCTCCAAGGGAAAAGTGAATGAGATTACTGGCTTTCCTGTAACAGATGCCAAATGCCATACAAGCTAGAGGAAACATTCAGCTGAAATTTTAAATAAATGGCTAAAAGTTGAGTGTGATATCTCACATGTATAGAAACTTGGGATGTTAAAAACACAAGAGGAACTGACATCCACTTAAAGGCTCTTTTCCACAGGATTCACTATATGTTCTCAAGAAAGACTGATAGAGGACAAGAGTCTTATTTATGATGCAAGCCTAGAGGATGAGAAAAACTAGTTACTGTGGAAAAGACACAAATCCTCACTGGGATTCTTCTTCCTTATATGTCCCACAGAACAAAATTCTAAAGCATAACAAACACCGTCACCCTCAGGCCATAAATAAAAACCCATTACAGCTAATGGAGGAGGAACAGCAGCAAAAAGCAGTCCCTACTTCTGAGGTAGGTGCAGGAATATATTCTGAGCTGAGACCATAGGAGTCCCTCTACTGCTGGAAGAGAGATAGGATCATTGAGAAGTCTCCCATCCCTGAGAACCAGGGGCATAACTCTTGCCTAAGACTGAGATAGGACCACAGCAGAAGAGATTCTCCACTCCACCAACCACCACAAACCTAGGAAGGGTTATGTAAAGAGTAACAGCAGTCTAACCCTGGGGAAAAATCAAGAGAGATAAATCTTCTCTAAAGATAGGTGTAATGGGAAGACCTAAAACTAAGGGTGGAGCAAACAATAGGAAAACTCTCTGGAAGATCAACCCCAACCTAAACACAGGTAACTCAGAGGCATTTGTAACCTGTGGTACACTGAAGGCAGGCATAGCAACAAATCAGATCTAGCTAAACCCTTAACTAAACTGACTCAAACTTTGAAATTAAGAACAGAAAAAAGAAGGTGTATACATTTCCAAGCATGAATATTATTTACCTAATTTTCTGCTATTCTATGTAAGATACCTGGATTTCACCCCCAAATTACAAGACACACAAGGAACCAAGAAAAACAACACATGGTGAAGAGACAAAGCAATCAACAAAACCAGATTCAGAAATGAGAAAGCTGTTGGAAATCAGACAGGGAGTTTAAAACAAATTTGGTTAATACATCAAAGGCTGTAGTGGAAATGGCAGACAACATGCATGATCGTATGGTAAACTATATAAAAAAAAAGAACATAATGGAAATGCTCAAAATGAAATACACATTAACACTGGTAAAGAATGTTTTCAGTGGTCCCACCAGTAGATGATACATATAAAGAAAGAATCAGTGACTTGAAGATAGATCAATAGAAACTGCCCAAACTGAAATGCAAAGATGAAAAAATAAAAGATTAAATTTAAAACAGAACAGAGTATAGTGAAGCCAAGGACTGTGGGAAAATATAAATCTAACATACATGCTAGTAGATCTATAAGAGGAGAAAAGTGAAAAAAATGGGGCAGAAGTATTCAAAGATGACAGTGAATAAGATGTTTTTAAAATTAATGAAAAATTTAAAAAGGCAGTTTCAAGAAGCTTGGAGAACATCAAGCAAGACAATTAAAACAAAAACAAACTAGTCATAAGTTATTCAATCTGTTGAAAATCTAAGACAAAGAGAACATTTTGAATGCAGCCAGATAATATAACATATTTCATACAGGTAAACAAAGGTAAAATTTGCATCCGAAATTTTGTCAGTGAATACAACTAAGTGCAATCTTGATTATGCTTAAGAAAGTCAACCCAGAATTCTGTACTCAGGGAAGATACCTATCAAAAATGAAGGAGCAATAAAGACTTCTTTTTTCTTCAGACACAGAAAAGCAGAGAGCTCTTTACTTGAAGACCTAAATACAATGAATTATAAAGGAAGCTGTTCAGTCATAAAAAATATAATAAACTCTATAAAAAAACCTTTATCTACACAAAGAAATTGATAATGTTGAGAGTGGAATAATAAAGATGAATATATACTTTATTTTTTCTTCTTGTAATTGCTCTAATAGATAAATGACTGATTTAAACAAAAATAGTAGCAATGTACTATGTGTTTATAGCATATGTAGGAGTAAAATATATGATAAAATAGCAAATGGATGAGGGAGAGAAACTGTTGTAAGATAGTTTCACTATACATGAAGTGGTACAGTATTATTTGAAGATAAACTGGGATTAGAGAGGCATATTGGGAAGTCTAGGATAACAACCACATTTTTAAAAATATGTATATATAATGAGTCACAAGTAAGATAAGATGGATTTGTAAAAAATAATAATTAATCCAAAAATGGCAATAAAAGAGTGAAAGAGAAGCAAAAGCACATGAAAAAAATAGAAAAAATCAAAATATAGACTTTAATCATATTAGCAAAAGTAAATGTAAATGGTCTAAACACACATTTATTTTAAAGGACAGATTGTTCAACTGAATAACAAAATAAGGCAAGAGCCAACTCTAAGCTGTCTAAAAAATAAAACAAAACACTTAAAGTAGAAAGACACACACACTTTCCAAAATAGCTGGGGTAGCTATATTGATATCAGACAATGTAGATTTCAGAATAAGGGATATTGCAAATTATACTTAGGAAAATTGAATAGTTATAAATGTGTCATTCTACAAGGACATGATAACAATCCTAAATGGTTAAGCACCTAAAAACAGAGCTTCAAATTACATAATTCTCTTTAAACTCTTCTAAAGATTCAATTCCAATCCAAATCAAATTCCAACCCAAATTCAAGCAGTGGTGTGTGTGTGTGTAGAAATTAACAAGTTGATTCTAAAATATTTACGAAAATGCATAGGAGCTAGAATAACTCAAAAAGAAGAGTAAAGTTGGAGAATACACACTATGTGAATTCAGGACTCATTTTAAAGCTGCAGAAATCAAGGCAGTATGTTATTGGAGAAAGGATGGACACATAGATCAATGAAACAGAATTGAGAATTTAGAAATAAGTCCACACATATATGGTCAGTTGATGTTTGACAAAGGTATAATGACAATTCAATGAAAAAGAATAGTATTTTCAATAAATGATGATGAAACAAGTTAACGTTCATAGGCAAAAAAGTGAATTGTATTCCTCCTGCATACCATATAAAAAATTAATTCAGAATCAATCACAGACCTAAATGCAATAACTAAAACTACAAAACATCTGGAAGAAAATCTTTATGAGATTGGGTTAGGTGAAATTATATAGACACAACACCAAAAGGTTGAACCATAAAAGAAAAAAAATAATAAATTGAATTTCATCAAAATTAAGGAATTTACTCCTTGAAAGGCACTACTAAGAGAATTAAATGTGGCAGACTGAGAGGAAATAATTTCAAGCACATATGACATAAAATATGTATATCTAGAATATATTTTAAAACTTCCAAAACGCAATACAAAAATTAACAACCAAAAAATAAATAGATAAATATTTAAACACTATTCCATAAAAAAACTGTAAATCAGCACATGAAAAGATGTCCAACATCACTAGCCATTTGAGAAATGTAAATTAAAACTACAACTAGATACCACAACAGACCAATCTGACAATACCAAGAGCTGGCAAAGAGGCAAAGCTACTGGAACTCTCAAACAGTACTTGTATAAAATGACAAATTTTACAACTACCTTGGAAAGAGTTGAACCATGTCTTACAAAATTAAACATACATTTACCACATAACCCAATAATCCTACACGTGGGTATTTACCCTAGTAAAATTAAAACATGTTCTCACAAAAATCTTTATGCAAATATTTAGAGCAGCTTTATTCATAACTGCCCCAACCTGGAAACCCAGATGTCCCTCTTCTGAGGAATGGTTGAATGACCCATGGTATATCTATAAAATGAAATTCTACTCGGCAATAAAGAGGAGAAAACTGCTGGCATACACAACATGGATGATTCCATAGTGCATTATGCAATGTCAAAGTAGTCAAACTCCAAATGCTACATACTGAATAATTCCATTAATAATGCCATCTGAAAAAGGCTACACTGTAGACAAAGATAACAGATCAGTGTTGTTAGGGGCTGAGGATGAAGGTAGGGGTTACTTAGAAAGTGCCTCCAGAAAAAAATTTCTGATTTAATGAAGGTGTTCTCTATCTTTATCTTAATGATGTTGCATAACCATACGCATTTGCCAAAACTTGTATAACTGCACACCAAAAAGGTTACTTTTACTGTGTCTAGATTGTATTTTAATTTTTTTTAATGGGGAGAAAAACCTTTCATTTAACAAGGCATTCTCAGACACACCCCCATTTAAATTAGTCTCCTCTAAAAAATAGTGCAATTAAATTAAAATTTCAATAATTTGGCCGTATTAAATCAAATCTAGAACATCTTTCACTTACCTCTATTCTATGAAAAGAAATTTATTTCCAAGTAAGAAGCTTGTGGGTTTTATTTTTCCCCAACAAAACATGTTAAATGAAGTCAGTATGAATAAAATTAAGAATATTTATTATAGAGTAAAAACTGCAAGAATATAATATGTAGTTGAAGTATTTTACATGTCCAAATATGCTTCCTCACCACATAGTTGCATTCATGTGACTGCTTTTTGAGTGATGGTAAAGCCATTCTTAGTAACTGACTGTATATAATTACCTTTTCTGTGACAGTATGACAATTCAAAAGGCATTAACATCCCATGACTGTAGCCTTCTGAGAAATTTCACACTGAAATTTTGCATAGCTCTGTGCATTTATCTAACCATCATTTGGATCAGATATATCATTATAGATAATATAGAAACATGAAGGGAAAATGCCTCTCATTTTTTCTAAAAACAAATTTTATAAATAAAAGTTGTTATGTTTCAATTATAGAACAAATTGCAGCTTCTAACCAAGACTATTGGAAGATAAGAAAAAGGAGAAATAAAAGTGTTTACCAGTAAGATACAACAGAGAAACTTTAAGCCAAGAACACTTTCAAGAGGTATAGAAAAGATAGAAGCCTTTAAATATAGGATTTCATTATTAAAAACCACTGGGAGCTGTTGTAAGAAGACACACATGTCTTACTTAATAACCTTTTGGGAGCTAACATATTTATGTTAAGATTACATACATCTCCTTTTTATTTCCTCTACCTGATTCATCAGTACATAGCCTGCAGTTCTGCAGCTATCATTTTTATCAGCTATTCAAAACATTTTGGTTGTCACAAATTCACCAAATAATTGGTCTTTTTGCCTTAATTGATTTGAAATACATGTCATTTCAAAACTAAAGGACAATGGACTCAATTTTCTAATGACAGGAAAATATGGTTTTCAAAGGTTGAATTGATGGGGTTTTGACTAGACAAATGAGCTATTAAGGTCCTTTAAACAATCCATTAGTTGCTAATGGTTTAGGGACATCTGTTGATGACACTGAAGTTGATCAATTTTAGGTGCAACTTTACTGTTGGGAAATTCAACCACCAAATCACTCAGAAATTTAAATGAGGTTAATGCTTGCATGTCTACCTTCTTTGTAGATCACAGCTTCTGACATTTGCTTGTCACCCTCTGTGCCAGAACAATAAAATGATAAGACATGAAAAAGAAAGTTAGTAAATTTTTTTTATTTTAAATTGAAAAATGTAACACAAATGACAATTTTACATTACTTTTCTATAAATTTAGACATTATATGAAATTAACATTTTTTATAATATGAAGCTTAAATAAATAAGGGGGAAAAATAAAAACTTCATCCTACCAAATTTAACCATATATGTAAAAATAATGCATGTCTTTATTTTTTCTAAATTATATTAACTTTGACTCTGAATATCCTCTCCACGGTGCTGGAGAAATTTACCCTTGGTCATTTCTGATGCACCTATCTTCCAGTGAAGGGAAGACACTTGGATCATATCAATGCTGACATATGGGGAAAACCCTTTCTTCATCTTTTATCCGTTCTCATGAATACATTGTCCATGCTCCCTGAAGATTATTTTCCCATTTGGCATGTTCCCTTCAGGTCTGATACCAATGCATTTACCAGGCCTTGGTACTGACTCTCTTTCCTCTGAAGCCTTGCTTTCTGTTTGAGAAGTTGCCGGGACATAAAATTCTGGAGTCAGCCAGACCTGGATTTGACCCTTGACTCTACTGCTCATTTGCTGTGTGACCTTGAACAAATTGCTTAATCGTTCCAAGTCTCAGCTTCTTCAGCTCTAATATAGGTAATAAAAAATTACCAGAGTGACTGTGCTGTCACCCTGTTGTGGTACTTAATAAGATAATATATGTAAATCACTTAGCGTGCTGCCAAGCATATTGTAATGAAGTTTGGTTATTTGGTAGCTATGTATATATTTCTCAACATTAGTTCTTCTTAGAAGATATTGACAGAGATCACTGTAAAACAAAAAGCAAATCACAGAAGTGATATGAGTGAGTTAGCTCATCACAAGTCTTTATACAACAGCTTGATACAGCATCTATGATGTTAAAATAATGAGCAACTGTAGTGGAATAAATGGAATAAGAGATATTGTCCCTTCTCTCAAGGACCATATGATATAACCAAAGAGACATACATACAAAAATATGGCTGTGTATGAGCATGTTTAATGTTGTGTGTGAAGTGCTAATGGGGTAGTTTTGTAGGAATTTCCAGCATAAAGTTCAAAATAATGGTAAGATGTCAGATTGAAGCTCAGTCATAGAAGCACTAGTTGAAGAATATAGAGAAAGAAAAGAAGGATTTTTCTTGATTTGTTGTTGTTTTTGAGGGTCTGAGCATGATACATCCACAAAACAGATTTCAGAAGGACAAAAAATAATAAGTTAAGTAGGTAATGAGTGATCACAAATGTAGGAGAACAGAGAAAATAAGAGATAACAGATTTAATCAAGTGTCAAATGCATCCTAGATGTCACATATGACAAATACAAAAACAAAACAAAAAACAAAGCAAAGAAAAAACAAAACAAAACAAAAATACCCTTTGGATTTTTGGTTGAGTTGCTTAGAGAGCAGAGCAGAGAATCTTTTTCCTTCAGTGCTATTAGCTCCAGGCTGACGAATAGGTTTTATTTTATCAGAAACATTGATTGAGCCCCTACTTATGCCAGGCTAATAATAGTATAGTAACAGTAATGAGAAGATAGCAAAAGCTTAATCGCTCTTCAAGGCCCTCAGACATAATGTTTTGTGGGATGAGGTGGAAGAAGGGTTTCCTCTTCTTTCAGAAATTCAAATCTCTTAATCCAGGTTCAATGAACATGCTTCTAAGAAGCTATTCCATTAGAAAGAACAGTGGTATTATCACCACAGAAAGGGATACTTTAGATTTTGGAGACCTTTCTGTGTCCCAATATCCACCATACAAGGAAGAAAATTATACTACAACTACATAACTCAGCTTTTTTACTTGAGTCTACACCAAGATATCTGCTCATTTCCTGAAAGGAGCCCTAACAACAGAAAGCAAGACAATGCTTTTAAGATTTTCCTAAACTTGATAGATTAAAGGCTGCTCAGCAGGCTCCTTTGGAGAAGCTATTATGGAAATTAAAATGCCCTTTTAAAAATCAAATAAGTCCCTCCCAGAGTTATGTTCCATTTCTATGCCATCTTGCTTCCCTATGAAAAAACAAATGCTTATGGATAATGTTCATTGTGCTGGGAATATCTAAAGCAATAAATGGCTTTTAGAGTTGATTAAATGCTAAAGTGAAGCTTTTTGATAATCATAAGAGCTGACTATTGTAAGTGTACTCCAGTGTCATGAATATTACTGCTAATACATGATAAGATTTTTAAAAGGACATAATAAAGTATAATAAAGAATAGATCACTTCCTTCCCCTTTGAGCTTTGGAAAGAGCTATCTTCTTTTCCTTTGGTCTTTACAATGATAGCAATAGGGAACTCCTTTTAAAGTAGTGACTTGGGAAGGGAGGTTATATAATGAGATTACTAACTTAAAGGAGTGGACTGTGCAATAGACCATGATGAGATTAAAGATGTTTTAATACCAAAAAGGGCTTTGTGTCTTGATGGAGAGAATATAATTTAACATTTGAGGGCTGAGACTGACAGAATCTTTTGTTGATTAATAATGGTGGGTGCATCTTTCTGAACACTGATTAGTTTGGGAGACTGTGAGAAGAGCATTTTATAGTACTGAGATTATATTAAAATAAAAATATAATAAGTAGAAGGATTATAATGAAATGAACTATTGCACTTTGAGTCAATGTTTCAAATTATATTTCAGATATAAAAAGTGAAATCTACATATTTAAACAAATGTGTATTCAAAGGATAATTGGTTCATAATGTGCAGGAGTTTATTTTTTTTTAAATTTTGGGACTAGACTATTATGACATCCAAAATATATAAGGTATATTTCACTTTCTTTATGTATATTTCACTTTCTTATGTTGATGAGATATGTTTATACATTGTATCATATTTATATAACTAATGACATTGATAATCATTATCTATGTTTATTGATCATCTTCCAAGCATTATATTAATATTTGCATTTTACCAGTGTGATTTCATTAAATCTTGCAACAGTTCAATAATGTTCATTAGTAGTAACTCCAAGAACTAAGACTCAAACCTAAACTCTCAAAATTCAAAGTCCAGAAGTATATAATATATATGTGTTTTATATATTTATATTTATAATACATTTTAAATATATATAAATTTCCAAAGGACTGATAATTAAATAAGAGAGAAGTCACTTATCTCTATAAAGCTGTAGTAGATAGCTCAAGATCAAGATGGTGGAATAGGAGAACACAGAGATGACCTCCCCCTACAAACACATCAAAAATACATCTACCTGTGGAGAAATTCTCACTGAAAATAAACTTGAGACTGGTAGAAATACTCATATAGTTAAGACTATAGTAAACATCCACACAGGATTGGGTAGGAAGGGAAAAGAATTATGTCGGACCCTGTGTTTTTGGAAGGGGATACAGAATAAGAGGGGATCATATGGGCCTGGAGATCCTCCCTGAAGGGTGGGTGGTTCAAACCACATATTGGGTGCCCCAGTCTGGGGTCTGACACTGGGAGGATGAGCCCCCTTAGCTGGTTTCAAAACCAATGGGACTGACAGCAGAGCTGTAAGAAACCTAGACTCCACTCATGAAGAACACACACACTCTTACTTACTTTAGAAAAAGTAAGGGAGCAGATTGAAACTGCCTGGGACTCCAGCCAGTTCCCTGTGACTGATCCAGTGTGCTCCCCAGCCCAAGCTGACTACCCACTTAGGCCCACTTGCTCCATGGCACAGATCCACACTAGGGTGAAGGCTGCCACAGCTGAGGAAAATGCATGGCTGTGGTGGATGGAGCTGGCTGAGACCCAGCACAGCATCTGAACAAGGTAAGGTCAGTGATGTTTGGCAGTCATGGGGACAGCAGATCAAAAGCAGTCCAGAACTCTGGAGCTGAGACCACCCAACACATGACCCACCACATGCTGAGCACTGATCTAGCCCCTCTTGCTCTGTGGCTCACACCTGGCTCTGGCTGTAGCCACTGCACCTACAGCCCCACTTCCTACCGAGGCGTTAGCTGTCAGCACATCCTAGGGGAAGACATGAGTCATGCTCACATCAGACACAGCTCTCCCACCAAAGCCACTGGGCAGACACAGATTGTATAGGGACACTCTCACATAAGGACACTCCCACATAATGACACAACATCAAGACCTGGATAGGTAACTGTTTCACCTAATTTCACAGAGACAGAAGTTAAGCAAAATGAGAAGACAGAGGAAGTTATTTCAAATGAAAGAACAAGAAAAAAAAAAACACTGAAGAAACAATTAGTTAAACAGAGATAATTTACCAGAATGACTTGAGAGAATTAGCAATAAAAATGCTAACTGAATTAGGGAAAAGAATAGAAGAATACAGTGAGAATTTCAACAGGGTTCTAGAAAATATAAAAAAAATCAGAACTGAAGAGCACAATAAGTAAAATAAAAAACACACTAGAAGGAATTAAGAGCAGACTATGTGATACAGAAGAACGTATACATGGTCTGGAAGATAGAAAAATGCAAATCACCCAATCAGAACAGCAAAAAGAAAAACTAATTTAAAAAATGACAACGGTTTAAGGAACCTCACAAGCAACTATTTACATGCATACCAACATTCACAATACTGGGGTCCCATAAGGAGAAGAAAGTCAGAAAGGGGTAAAGGGGTAAAAAAAAAAATGTATCTGATGAAATTATGGTGAAAACTTCCTGAATTTGAAGAAGGAAACAGATATCCACGTACAGGAAAAAAAGAGGGTCCTAAACAAGATGAACTCGAAGAGACCCACCCTAAGATATATCATAATTAAAATGGAAAAATTTAAAGAGAGAATTCTAAAGACAGCAATAGAAAAATAGTTATATACAAAGGAACCCCCATAAGACAATCAGCTGAATTTTCTGCAGAAACTTTGTAGGCCAAACGGGAGTAGCATGATATACTTAAAATGCTAAAAGGAGAAAACCTAAAACCTAGGATACTCTACCCAGCAAGACTGTCATTTTGAATAGGAGAGATAAAGAACTTCTCAGACAAGTAAAAATAAGAGTTCATCAATACTAAGCTGACCCTAAAATAAAAGTTAAAGTGTCTTCTCTAAGTGGAAACAGCTCATGCAGCTGAATATCAAAAAAAAAAAAAAAAAAAAAAGACCCAGTCGAAAAATGGGCAGAAGACCTGAATACACATTTCTCCAAGAAAGACATACAGATGGTCAAGAGGCACATGAAAAGATGGTAAACATCACTAATTATCAGAGAAATGCAAATCAAAACTACAATGAGGTATCACCTCACACCCATCAGAATGGCCACCATCAAAAAATCTATAAACAATAAATGTTGGAGAGGGTGTGGAGAAAAGGGAACCCCCTTGTACTGTTGGTGGGAATGTAAATTGATACAGCCTCTATGGAGAACAGTATGGGGATTCCTTAAAAAACTAAAAATAGAACTATCATATGACCCAGCAATCCAACTACTGGGCATATACCCTGAGAAAACCATAATTCAAAAAGATACATGCACACAAATGTTCACTGCAGCACTATTTACAATAGCCAGGACATGGAAGCAACCTAAATGTCCATTGACAGATGAATGGATAAAGAAGATGTGATACACATATACAATGGAATATTACTCAGCCATTAAAAGGAATGAAATTGGGTCATTTGTAGAGATGTAGATGGACTGTCATACAGAGTGAAGTCATACAGAGTGAAGACTGTCATACAGAGTGAAGTAAGTCAGAAAGAGAAAAGTAAATATTGTATATTAATGCATATATGTGAAATCTAGAAAAATGGTACAGATGAAACTATTTGCAAAGCAGAAATAGAGACACAGATGTAGGGAACAAATGTATGGACACCAAGGCGGGAAAGGGGGGGTGGGATGAATTGGGAGATTGGGATTGACATATATACACTACTATGTATAAAATAGATAACTAATGAGAACCTGCTGTTTAAAAAAAACAGCAAAAAACAAAGTAAAACCCATTAGTAGCTTAAAAAAAAAAAGAAATAGCTTTTCTAATCTCTCTTCATATAGGTTGCTTGTCTATGATGACCATTGTTGCATAGGAATCATTAATTTTGATAAAAATATTTTTAATGTAAAAAAAGAAGCAAGTATCTGCAGGAATTAAAAAGCACACTAGGACAGGCAAATATATAGTAAAGACTGTGGATCAATCACTTAAATAAGCTGGCAGGAAGATTAAAAAACATAAAATTGTAAAATCAATTATAACTACAATAAACAGGTAAGGGATAAACATGAAGATGTAAAATGTAATATCAAAAACACAAAACAGGGAGGAGAGTAAAAAAGCAAAATGTAGATATATTAGAATATGTTTGAACTTAAGTGACTACCAGTTCAAAATATATAGACATAGTAATAGATCAACATATACAAACCCTATGGTAGCTACAAATCAAGAACCCACAATAGATACACAAAAACTAGAGCAACACAACACAAACATACTACTAAAGAAAATTATTAAAACACAAGGGAAGAAACTGAAAAAGAAAAAAAGAACAGAAAAGAACTAGAAAGACAACCAGAAAACAAATAACAAAATGACATTAAATACATACCTAAATACGTACTATCACTTTAAATTGTCAATGAAGTAAATGTTCCAATAAAAAGACATAGGGTGGCTGATTGCACTAGAAAAGACCCATTTATATGTTGCTTACAAGAGACTCACTTCATAGCTAAAAATACACACAGACTGAAAGTGAGGGGATGGAAAAAACATTTCATGCAAATGAAAATTATAAGAAAGCTGAGGTAGCAATACTCATATCAGAAAACAATAGACTAAAACAAAGTATATAACAAAAGACAAATAAGGGCATTATATAATAATAGAGAGATCAATACCTGAGAGGATAAAAGACTCACTAGCAAATATTTACCTAATACAGGAGCACCTAAATATATAAAGCAAATATTAACAGACATAAAGGGAGAAATTGACAGTAATACAAAAATAGTATGGGAATTTAACAACCAATGTACATCAATAAACAGATCAGGGCTTTCCTGGTGGAACAGTGGTTAAGAATCCACCTGTCAATGCAGGGGACTCCGGTTCAAGACCTGGCCTGGGAAGATCCCACATGCCCCAGAGCAACTAAGCCTGTGTGCCACAACTACAGAGCCCACGTTCCAGAGCCCGTGAGCCACAACTCCTGAATCCCGGGCATCTAGAGCCCATGCTCTTCAACAAGAGAAGCCAGCACAATGAGAAGCCCGCACACTGCAACGAAGAGTAGCCCCTACTCACCGCAACTAGAGAAAGTCCATGCACAGCAACAAAGAACCAACACAGCCAAAAATAAATAAATAAAACAAATCAGTTAAAAAAGAAAACAAAATAGATCATCTAGACAGAAAATCAATAATGAAACAGTGGTCTTAAATGGCACATTAGACCAGCTGGACTTGATAGATTCCTAAAGGACATTCCATCCCAAAACAGCAGAATACACATTCTTTTCAAGTACACATGGAATGTTCTTTAGGATAACAAGCTAGGCCACAAAATAAGTCCTAACAAATTTAAGATGATGTAAATTATATAAAATATTTTTTCCAACAACAATGATATGAAATTAGGAATCAATTACAAGAAGAAAAATGGGAAAAAACACAAACATGTGGCAACTAAACAACATGCTACTAAAATAACCAATGGGTCAATGAAGAAATCAAAGAGGAAGTCAGAAAATAAGGCAAATTAAGAAAAAAATTTTCCAAAAGCTATGGGACACAGCCAAAGCAGTTCTAAGAGGGAAGTATATAGCAATACAGGCCTACCTCAAGAACCAAGAAAAATGTCAATAAATAACCTAACCTTCTATCTAAAGGAAATATAAAAAGAAAAATACAATGTCCAAAGTCAGCAGAAAGAAAGAAATAATAAAGACCAGAGACAATGGGCAAAAGACCAGAAAAGAGATTTTTTAAAGAAGGCTAAGGATGGCTAACAGGCACATGAAAAGAAGCTTGACATGACTAATCATTAGGCAAATGAAAGTCAATGCCACAATGAGATATCACCTCACAAGTGTCAGAATGGTTAAAATCAAAAACTCTACAAATAACAAATGTTGACGGGGATGCAGAAAAAAGAGAACTCCTGTACACTGATGGTGACAATGTAAATTGGTACAGCCACTATGGAAAGGAGTATGGAGGTACCTCAAAAAACTAAAAATAGAACTAACATATGATCCAGCAATTCCACTTCTGGATATTTATCTGAAGGAAATGAAAACACTAACTTAAAAGATATATGCAACCTCATGTTCACTGAAGCATCATTTGTAATAGCCAAGATGTGGAAGCAATTAAGTGTTTATGGATGGGTGAATGGATAAATATATATATATATATATATATATATATAGAATAGAATATCATTCAGCCATAGTAAAGTAGGAAATCTTGCCATTTGTGAAAATACAGATGAAACTAGAGGGCATTATGCTAAATGAAATAAGTCAGATAGAAGAAGACAAATAATATATGCTATCACTTATAAGTGGAATCTAAAAAAATGAAACAAATATATATAACAAAATGGAAATAGCTTCACAGATATAGAAAACAAATTAGTGGTTACCAGTAGGAAGAGGGAAGATGGGAGGGACAAGATAGGTGTATGGGATTAAGACTAACAAACTACTATGTGTAAAATAGATAAACAACAAGGATATATTACACAGCATAGGGAAATATAGCCATTATTTTTAATAACTCTAAATGGAGTATAATCTACAAAATTTTTGAATCATTATGCTGTACATCTGAAACTAATATTGTAAATCAGCTATACTTCAATTAAAATAAAAAGATCAGAAAGGAAATGAATAAAATAGAGACAAAAGAAACAATAAATAAATCAATGAAACCAAGAGCTGGATTTTTAAAAAGTTAAAAAAAGTTGAGAAGCTTTACCCAGTCTCATCAAGAAAAAAAGAGAGACGACCCAAATCAATAAAATATGAAAGAGGAGAAATAACAACCAATCACCGAAATATAAGAGAATATTATTAACAGTTATAGCCCAACTAATTGGACGAACTGAAGAAATGGGCAAATTCCTAGAAACATAAAAGCTTCCAAGACTGAATCATGAAGAAATATACAATCTGAACAGAATGATCATGAGTAGTAAAATTGAATTTATAATTTAAAAAATTCCCAGAAAACAACAGTCCAGGACCAGACAACTTCATAAGTTATGGAATACAACTTATATGTATTCCACAAAACATATAAAGAAGAGTTAATGCCTAGCCTTCTCAAACTATTTCAAAAAGTTGAAGAGGTGGCTGTCCTGGTGGTGCAGTGGTTGGGAGTCCACCTGCCGGTGCACAGGGTACGGGTTCGTGCCCCGTTCTGGGAGGACCCCACATGCAGCTGGGCCCGTGGGCCGTGGCCACTGGGCCGGTGTGTCCGGAGCCTGTGCTCCACAGCAGGAGAGGCCACAGCAGTGAGAGGCCCATGTACCGCAAAAAAAAAAAAAAAAAAAAAAAAAAAAAAAATGTTGAAGAGGAGAAAACACTCACAGCTTTATTCCAGGAGGCCACCATTACCCTAATACCAAAACCAGAAAAATACACTACAAAAAAAAGAAAATTACAAGGCAAAAAAGAAAACTATAGACCAATATCTCTGATGAATATAGATGCAAAAAATCCTCAACAATATACTAGCAAATAGAATTAAACAATATTAAAAAGAAAAGTTCATACACCATGATCAAGTGGAATTTATTCCAAAGATGCCAGGATGGTTTCATATCTGCAAATCAATCAATGTGATGCACCACATTAACAAAATGAAGGATAAAAATCACATGATCATTGCAATAGATGCAAAGTAAGCATTTGACAAATTTCAACATCCATTCATGATAAAAACTCTCATCAAAATTGGTTTAGAGAGAAGTTAATTTAGTAAAGGCCATTTATGACAAACCCACAGATAACATCATACTCAATGGTGAATGCTGAAAGCCTTTCCTCTAAAACCAGGAATAAGACAAGTATGTTCACTCTCATTACTTCTATTTAATGTAGTATTGGAAGTTCTAACCACAGCTATCAGACAAGGAAAATAAATAAAATGCATTCAAATTGGAAGTAAAGAAATAAAACTGTCACTATTTGCAGATGACATGATACTATATATAGAAAACCCTAAAGTCTCCACCAAAAAACTATCAGAACTAATAAATGAATTTGCTAAAGTTGCAGGATACAATATTAATATACAGAAATCCACTGCTTTTCTATACACTAATAATGAACCATCAGAAAGAAAAAACAAGAAAACTATCCTGCTTAAAATAACATCAAGGGCTTCCCTGGTGGTGCAGTGGTTGAGAGTCCGCCTGCTGATGCAGGGGACACGTGTTCGTGCCCCGGTCTGGGAAGATCCCACATGCCACGGAGCGGCTGGGCCCATGAGCCATGGCAGCTGAGCCTGCGTGTCTGGAGCCTGTACTTCGCAACGGGAGACACCACAACGGTGAGAGGCCCACGTACCGCAAAAATAAATAAATAAAATAAAAAACCAAAAAAACCATAACATCAAAAAAATTAAAATACCTAGGAATAAACTTAACCAAGGAACAGAAAAACCTATACTCAGAAAACTATAAAACACTGATGACAGAAACTGAAGATGATACCAAGAAATAGAAAGATATTCTGTGTTCTTGGAAGGATTAATACTGTTAAAATGTCCATACTGCCCAAAACAATCTACAGATTCAATGCAATCTCTATCAAACTACCATGGAATTTTTCACAGAACTAGAAGAAATAATCCTAACATTTATAAGGAACCACTAAAGACCTCAAATAGCCAAAGCAATCTGAAGAAAAAAGAACAGAACTGGAGGTATCATACTCCTGACTTCAGGCTATACTACAAACCTACAATAATCAAAACAGCATGGTACTGGCACAAAAACAGACACAAAGGTCACTCGAACAGAATAAAGAGTCCAGAAATAAACTCATACACCTGTGGTCAATTAATCTAAGACAAAGGTGACAAGAAAACATAATGAGAAAAGACAGTCTCTTCAATAAGTGGTGTTGGAGAAACTGGACAGCTATTGATACATGTAACAAAATGAAATTAGAACAGTGTCTAACACCTTATGCAAAAATAAATTCAAAATGGATTAAAGACCTAAATATAAGATTGGAAACCATATAACTCCTAGAAGAAAACATAAGCAGAACACTCTTTGACATAAATTGTAGCAACATTTCTTTTTTTTTTTTTTTGATCTGTCTTTTAAGGCAAAGGAAACAGAGCAAAAATAAACAAATGGGATCTAATTTAACTTAAAACCTCTTGCACAGTGAAGGAAACCACTGAAAAAATGAAAAAAAACAACATATTGAATGGGAGAACATATTTGCAAATGATATTACTGATAAGGGGTTAATATCCAAAATATATAAACAGCTCATACAATTCAGTATCAAAAAAATGACCCACTTAAAAAATGACCCACAAAAGGCCAGAGTAGGCATTTTCCCAAAGAAGATATGCAGATGGCCGATAGGCACATAAAAAGATAAATATTTTATTATCAATAATATTTAGGGGTTTTGCCCAAAATTTTATGACTATTTCCTGATAATCCAAAAGGCTTTTTTTAGATGCAAATAAATCTTACATAATAAGTGAGGTATAAGTAAGTTATCCCTGAAGCAGAGGAAAGGACTATTCTCCCACTCTTGTCAACAAGTGGAGGTGTTTTGCACATAAAGCAAAGCAACTTTCTTAAATGGTCATGCTTCTCACTGGTGGAAGGGCATGTGAGGTGTTGCTGCAGAAGTTAAAAAATGTGACCTGTTAAGTATTTGATTGTGACCTTTCCGTACAGATAATTTAGTAGGCTAGTTATCAGGAGTGTGAGAGAAGAGAAAAAAGCCTAGAGTTTTTCTTTCTGACTCCTGACACTGACTCCAAACATTGGTCCTAAAACTGACTAAGTTTTCAAGCTTCTGCAGCTGGTACATAAGGCAATTTTGGCTTTGTACAAATGTTATGTCATACTTATTATTAGTACCCTCTTTAGCTTTTACTTTTTCCCCTTACTGTTTTTTTTTCTTTTGCATTCATTTTTTTCCTTATTTTCTTTTATTATTTTAGCTACTTTTACCATTATGTTCTTTTAATCTCTTTGTAATTCTGTTTCTTTTTCAATTTTTATTGAAATATATTTGATGTACAATGTTGTGTTAGTTTCGGGTGTACAGCAATGTGATTCAGTGTGTGTGTGTGTGCGTGTAGTTATATATTCCTTTTTAGATTATTTTCCATTATAGGTTATTACAAGATATTAAGCATACTTGCCTGTACTATACAGTAGATCCTTCTTGGTTATCTATTTTATATATAATAGTGTGCATATTTTAATCCCAAACTCCTAATTTATCCCTCCCCCCACTTCTCCTTTAGTAACCATGAGTTTGTTTTCTATGTCTGTGGATCTATTTCTATTTTGTAAATAAGTTCATTTTATCATGTTTAAGATTACACCTATAGCATTATCATATGATATTTGTCTTTCTCTGACTTCACTTAATATGATAAGCTCTAGGTCCATCCATGTTGCTGCATACAGCATTATTTCATTATTTTTTGTGGCTGAGTAATATTCCACTGTGTAGGGAAGTTAAAAGACAAAAGTAGTAAAATCATCTGTATACACAATAAACAGTTAAGGGATATGTAAAACAATTAGATATAAAATATGATATCAAAACTAGTGAGGGGAGGAGAGTACAAATATAGCATATTTAAAATTCTTTTGAAGTTAAGAGATCAGCAACCTAAAACAATCATTTATATATATATATATATATATATATATATATATATATAGACTCCTATACTCAAACCTTACAGTAACTGCGAACCAAAAATCTTTAATAGATATACACACAAAAAAGAAAAAGGAATCCAAAGATAACACTAAAGATAGTTATCAATCACAAGAGAAGAGAACAAAAGAAGAAAGGGAAAACAAGACCTACAACAACAAATCCAAAAAAATTAACAAAATGGCAAGAAGAACATACATATCAATAATCACCTTAAATTTAAATGGAGTAAAAGCTCCAACCAAAAGACAAAAACAAGACCTGTATAGATGCTGTTGACAGGAGACCCATTTCAGATCTAGAGACACATACAGACTGAAAGTGAGGGGATGGAAAAAGGTATTCCATGCAAATGGAAATCAAAGGAAAGCTGGAATAGCAATACCTATATAAGACAAAATAGACTATTTTTTAAAAATATAATTGTTTTATCAATTTCACTATATCTAAAACTTCTGAATTTACTATGTCTTTTCTAGGTACTATATTCTTTCTTTTGTCTTTTCTTTCTTTAGCCTTAGGTTTACATATAACTTTTACCTAATTACCTTCCTAAAATTTTTACCAATTTAAGACTTATCTTGTGGTGTTTAGTTTTATGTTTTGTTGTTTCATAGTCTCTTATTCTTAACTATTTTATCTTATATAAAATGTACACTACTTTTACTACTTTTACTCTTTTAAATATTTTATATTTAAAATTTATTTTCTCAAATTTTCTTAGTTCGTGCTTATGTATTTTAATTGTATTTCTTTTAATTACTCATATATATTTAAAAATGAGCAGAAGTTACACATATGCTGTGACTTCTCTTTAACTCTCAACAGTCAAGGTGATTCCCTGCTCTGGGCAAAGTCATTTAGCCATTTTTTTTTTCCTTTCACTTAACATTTAATGGGACTTCCTGGTCCCTGTGTAACTGTATCTCTATTAACAAAACTGAATATCTGATTGTAAATCATTAAGATAACAAAAAATCAGAATTTTGCCAAGTAAATCCACTGCAGTTATCCACACTGATAACTTAGAATAAAGTAATGCACAGCTGTCGCTTGGTATCTGTTCAGGATTGGTTCCAGGACCCTGCATACACCAAAATCTGCAGATGATCAAGTCCTTTATATAAAATGCTGTAGTACAGTCAGCCTTCCATATCTGTGGATGGGAAACCTGTGGATACAGAGGTCCCACTGTATTCACATCATAAACACATTATTTTCCCCTCAGAATTACCTGGGTATTGGAGACAGAGAGGCTGATTTTTAACAGTGTAATTTCACAGCCCTCATCCTATAATACTCTATCAGAATATTTGGAATGTAGGCCTGGAACTTTTCTTTAACAAGCTACCCTCGGTGATTTTTAAGCACACTCAACTTTGACAACCAGTGTCCTAAATTACTCAGCCACTTTATGTAAAAGTATTTATATGAAATCTATAATTCCTATCCTAAATAACTGTTGGATACTGGGCAAATTATTTATTCAGAATAATAAAGACATATTTAAAAAGTAACTCTCCAAATTGCAATGTTGAACAATTAAGCAGTTCTCATATGGTTCCAACACTGTACTAGGAAAGAGCGTCTTTAGATATTGTCCTGGAGCCTGCTTTATATTAACCTGTACCCAAAGTCACCATTAACTGCTTCACTTTAGTTCTAGAAAGCATCAAGTCCCCCAGTAATCCCTCTGTAGTTCTGCAGTTGTACATAATATTATCAATATCACTATAGCTAAGTTAAACTTGTATCACAAGTTTGTATTTGCTCATACACTGTCCTCTGATATAGACTCTAGGCTGCTCCAAAGGAAGCTTTATGTCTTTGTTCTTATACTCTGGGCTAGTAACATGTCTATCATAGAAGAGATCTTCAAAGAAAAATTTTTCAATGAATAAATAAATTATAACTATTTATTTAAACATAAATTTGTTCCTGCAGATATTGACTTCGATCTCTAATTAATGAAGATAATATGCATTGTTTTTTTATTTTCCTCCAAATATAAAAACTGTTTAAAGTTGTAGGTGGAACATATTTCCCCACCCCAGTGATGCTGGGCATGACAAAACAACTCGCTTTTGCCAGTGTAGTTTTAGTGGATGTAACACATGTAGAGGCCTTAAATATGCCCACATGGTTCTGTTTATGCTTGTGCTGTAAGACTTTGCTTTAAAAGTAATATGCCTATGGCAGCTGCTGCTCCTTTTGCTTGGATTCCAGAACAAGCAAAATGGAATAAAAGTGCACTGAACCACTGCCTGGATCCAAGTCTCGTCAATATGCAGTCTGGAGCAGAGCTGCACAGCCAAGTCAGATCTAGATCAGCTGAACCATTGTCCACCAAGAGACTTGTGCCAGTGGGAGCCTATTCTTGTTGCAAGAACTAAGTTTTCGGGTAATTTGTTAGCACCATGTTGTAGCAATAGGTTTTTGATGCAATTCTTCTACAGAAGGGCAAATTTACTAAATACAAAAAGAAACATTTTAATAAATTTATTTAGAGTCATGACATAATGTTGAAAGATATTAACCTGTTCTCTAATTTAGGTACAAGGTAGTTTCATGCGTGGATAATAATCCAAGATTCTTCTATAATCTTCACCTTTTTTATCT
Source organism: Mesoplodon mirus (assembly GCF_964341445.2). NCBI lineage: Eukaryota > Metazoa > Chordata > Mammalia > Artiodactyla > Ziphiidae > Mesoplodon > Mesoplodon mirus. The sequence goes on along the minus strand of NC_138980.1, from coordinate 23,966,912 downwards.
ATTCATCATCTTTTTGTTTACCAGAGGAATTATTAATAGAGCAATGCAGGTAGAAAAGAGGTTGAAAGTTGGTAATCAATGCTATTTAGATTTTAGCTTTTTGTATAATAGTCCTGATTCCTAAACTCTGTAAAGTTCATTTTTTCTGCTTGAAGCCTTCCCACAAGAAACTTTCCTTTACTGAAATTACTATAGCACTATTAGCAAGTACCTTATATTTAGCAGTTAATGACATATTATTTTGTATTATCTTCTAGAGGTACCATAGGTAAATTTTATTTCTCTAACCATACTACTAACTTTTGAGGTTATCTGCTAATTTCATTATGTCATTCCATAGTGTCTGAAACAATCTTAAATGTAAAGTAGGCATTTCATAAACAGAATGACTACATACCACAATTTTCCTGGCATATTCTCATTTATATCTTTTATATTCAGAATATCATTAACAGCCCTACTCATTCTTAAAGTATCCCAGCTTGGATAATGAATTATCTGGTCAACACTTTTTTTTTTTTTTTTTTTTTTGGCTTCACCATGCAGCATGCAGGTCTTAGTTCCCCAACCAGTGTTTGAACCCATGCCCCCTGCAGTGGAAGCATGGAGCCTTAACCACTGAACTGCTAGGGAAGTCCCTGGTCAACATATTAATAAATAACTGCTGAATGACAAAACTAACCCTGGATAAAGTTATGTGTGTACTATTACCTCAAAATGGATTACATTTGCAGACATAGCTGACAAGTGTTAATGTAAATGTATCATCTTATTGTGAGTTCTTCTATTTGGCCTAATAACTGAAGAAAAATGGTGGCTAAACATCTATTTGCCTTCTGCCTTCTAAAGGACAGTATCTGATCTGATATTCATGTTTGGTTTTTCTTATAATGTGATATGCTGATGCTCTAAATCTTTGTTTGTGTAGCAGAAACTCATGGCATATTTCGATTCTATTTATACTTTATTTATATTTCAAAGGCATCAGCCCAAAGTAGAGTGAGTTCAGCAAAGTATACAGAATAAAACACTTGTGGTTAAGCATTTATCAATGCCTTTGGAGTCAAAGAAGCCAGTGAAAAGCTGTAAGCAGAGATGCATTAAAATCAGAAGAAAACCACATAATGTAACCTAAACTTCTGATTTTCCTTCTCAAGAACTTATATGTTTCTCACTGACTTAAGACTATGGGTTTTAATGGGCTATGGAGTATAGCAAGTAGACTTTAGTCATGAAGATCTGAGTTTAAAAGCTATCTTTGTTTCTTACTAACTAGGTGACCTTGAAAATCTCTGGCAATGTTGCTTTTAATTTGTAAATCAGAGAAGTTCATGTCCTCTTCTTTGACTATTTTATGTATTAACAGTTAATGGGAAAAAATGTATAATACTAAATACAGTGTTTAGCACAACTCATTGTTGAGAAATGATGTGATTGTTATAAATTAACACTTTTTTCAATGACTAAATCTCATCCCTAATTCCGAAGAGTTATTGGAGTTTGCAGATTTATTTTCAGTTTCTCTGGCAATGTTTTCACTCTAGATTTCCCCTCTCCAAAGGGCTGCTTTATTGATGACATAACTTTTTTTTGCACTTATTTTGACTTTCGCTAGGAACAACTTAACTGGTCCGAACTGTTTAATGGTTTTAGAAGTCTGTAGATAAATGGGAAATGCAGCAAGGGAGGGGCTGAAGGTCCTCTGTTACGACCAGCTCTTGACCAGAATGCACATGCTATCTTGTTTTTATGTGCTGCTCTGCTACTGCTGCTAGAGGGGAACAATGGAACTGTAGATCAGGATGGTCTGTGACAGACTAAGGGGGATCTGAATGTTGAGCTCACATTTACATAATCGAATGCATTTAGTGAAACCTGCAAAATCACAGCAAGGCTGCTGCATACATGGAAGGCAGGACAGACATGCACACTAAGTCCTTGATCTGGAACAGGGCCACTTCAGGGTGTTTTTACAGATCAACTTGAGACCATTTGTAAACTACTTTCCCCAATTCAAGGTAGAAGCAAATGACCAAGGTCTTTACAATTTCGAAGGAAGACAGATGTGCCTTCGGTCTTCTTCCTTAGACCAATAAGAAATATAAGAAATCATGCTGTCTTAATGTTCAAGCAGCAGTTTGTTCTTTCTGTGAACTCTGAAGGGCTTTTATTTAAAACAATTGGAGGAGTATTCCTCTATAGAATGGAAAAGCAGTAACAAATCTACAACTTGAACTGTGCTGTAGATACATTTTTGTTTTTGTCAAAATGATTTTGATGTGAAGTAATTCTAGTCTAAGTGAATCCCCCCAGGGTTTACCAAAAATTCAGCTAATTTAATATGCAATTTAATCTTCCCCTAGCTTTAGATTGTTCACTCTGGAGTTATAACACTGGTGAGACTTATGAATACACAACATTAATTTGACTGTGTTGAAGATGTGAGGTTCAAAAAATGTTTTAAAAAATCCAGCAATATGTTAGAACTAGAAAACAGTTATGAAATCTTATGAAAATAATTGATGCAGAGAACATCTTTCATGACAAAATTGCTAAAGGAAAAGGAAATCATCAATTTTCAAACTTTAAGTCAAATGTTCTTGCAGGTCAAATGGAATCTCTGTGGGGTACTTTTATTCTTAGACAAGGTAGAGGTTTATGAACAGATCTAAAATATCCTTAAGAAACACAGCTTAATCTTATATAGTTATTAAATACTTAACTTTCTTCATAAATCTTAAGGACATCAGTTGTCAGGATGTCTGTGCTCTATGGGTTTTCAGTTTTTGTTCCCTTTAATAGCTTAGAAAAGAAGATATGAACTATGAGAATTGTTAAAGCAACAAAAAAGTCTCTCTGTGTTTTCTTTTGAGGGGAAAGGTAATTTGTTAAGAAACCTCCTTGACAGGATGATGAAACATACTTCTTTTGTTTTTTTCCCACCACGTACAGCCATGAGAATCAAACAGAAAGCTAGGCTTACTGTAACACATTGACTGACAATTAGATTTTAAAACCCCAGGAAATAGGATCTCATAATGGTTCCTAATGGGATTCTGAAATAAAGCCTACAACTCTCAGGTATCATCAGGTAGTGAAATTAAAAGAAAAGCACAGAAACTCAATTATTGCTAGAATTGGCTCGTTAAGTCGGTTGCTGTCACAAGTGGAAGATTCTTTAACTCCATGGCAATAATGTGTATTTTTGGTTTCTTGTACCATTAGAGATCATTATGCCTCTTAAAATTAAGAAATGTGAATCAAATTTTGGCATCCTTTACACATGAAAATCTTTTGAGACACTTTCTGTACATCTTTCTCATAAAACAGGGTAATTTTATTAAGATATTTAGGCAATGGAATTTGATGCAATAGTAAATACCTTGAGTATGATTACTTAATTGCAATGTTATTATTAGAATTTCATATTTTACTAGTGTTTATATAATGTCTTATTTTTATATATCATAGCAAGTTGCACTGAATGAGAACATACTAAGAATCTGATGAAACAGTATTGAAAGGCATCATTATAAGTAAAACTTAAACTTTCAAGGATAACAAGAATGTAAATGCATGCAATAAAAATCATGGCTTATTTTACCATCACATTTTATGCTATGACAGCAATAGATATAAGTGCGTGATTTTTTTTTTCTTTTTGCGGTACGTGGGCCTCTCACTGTTGTGGCCTCTCCCCTTGCACAGCACAGGCTCCGGACACGCAGGCTCAGTGGCCATGGCTCACGGGCCCAGCCACTCCGCGGCATGTGGGATCTTCCCAGACCGGGGCACGAACCCGTGTTCTCTGCATCGGCAGATGGACTCTCAACCACTGCATCACCAGGGAAGCCTGATTTTTTTTGTTTGATTAAAAATTTGCCCATAGAATTTTATTCCTGAATTTTCCCGCAGTCCATAATTAGCAATGATCCAAAAATTAATTAGAAGAATGAAAAATGTATTATTTGGAATATGAATCAGTCACTAGAGATACACAAGTTTCAGCCAGGAGCTCATTATTCTAAAGTTTTTTCAGATGCATTTTTAAGTGAAGTTCATTAATCACAATGTCCTAATAATTTAGGCACATTGTTTTTCTTTTGGAGCTGACAAAACGTAATGCCAAAAGAAAAGCTGATTCTTTTTACAAAGAAAAGAACAAGGTTGACTGTTGACAAATATAAAAAGATGCGTGCCTTGAGACTCCCAAGGCAGAGCTTCATCCCTTGTATCTATCTAGGCTTGGTTTGTTCTTCAGAAGCTGAATTCTCCTTAGCTGCAGAAGGAGCTACTTTGGGCAAACTCCCTCAAAAGATGTCCTCATTCTCTTTCACAGGAGAAAGTGGATGTAAATAGAAAGAATAAAGAAAAACTCAAGGGATTTAGGAGAACCAAGTTGTACCCATGACATGTGCCAGAACTTTAAAATATAAATCATTTGAGCCTAATCAATTTACAAGTTATTATTAATTCTTTATTCGAGAGACCAAAAACTTAATGAGCTTTTACTGAATCCTGGAAGGAAGATAATTCAGAAAGACATGTTGCTCCAGACAGAAGAATAGAAAATCGAAAGACTTGATTAAGACAATTTGGTTTGCTTATAAAAAGTCAGGAATGCTTTACATAGAAAAAAAAATGACGAAATACACCATAAAGTTAAGAATATTAGAATTTATGTAGAGAAAATTTATTTATTTATTTCCAAAATACTAGGTGGCTATAGCATATCAAATGAAAGTATGAAAAACAGCCAAGTTTTTGTCTTTTTGGTTTTTTGTTTCTTTTCCCAGGAGAATAAAGGCATCACAAAGTAAACAGCATGATACAAAAGGATTAACAAGGAAGTTAAACTCTTGACATTTGATTTCTAAATTATCACATTGCAACGTGAAGAACTACATTATGAGTATTAATTAATTGAAGAGAAGCTTATGAGTGGGAGATAGGGAAAGAAAGAAAAGTGAAAAAGCTAGTCTGGATATCATCTTTTTCTTTCAAGTACAAAGATAAAGATACTAAAGCAACAGACTCTAATGGTTAAATGTATGGTTTTGGACTCAGGCCTGAGTTTTGAGTCCTGTCTTTGTTACACTCTAAATCATTATTTTAAAGCTTATTTCCTTCATTTGCAATATGAAGTTAATAACAACAATTGTTTCATATAGTTCTTTTGAGAATAACATTAGATAATTCATTTCAAGTATTTAGCACACTACCTGGCTCACAGAATACATTAAATAAATAGTAGCTATTCTTCTTATTAATAAATCACATGTACACATAAAATGAAATACATCGCTGCTGCTTGAGATGATGGGTTTTTGTGATCTTCCCTAAAATGTTCTGCTGGGGGATTTTATTAAATTCTGAAATCACCAAGTTCCACTCACAAAGCTCACAAATCTTGAGCCCTAGAACACCGCTCTGGCCCTTCAGAAAGGCATTATCAGCTCTCCAAACTAGTGTGCTGCCTGGGCCCAGGTGGGCAGCACTTTTTAAATTCACACAAAAGCTCCTCTATCTTGTCTCAGTTCTTATCACAGTATCCTTCCCATCCATAGATGTATAGTAATATTTCTTAGCCTTGTAAACAGCTCTGCATCTTAGGTAAAAGGAGTCACCTCATTTTTGATTTATGAATTGCTATGGGTTTATTCATATCCATTTTAATTCCTAGAGTTACACAGCTGAGACTTTTCAATCATTTATTTCTGTGGTTCTCAGGCCAGCATTTACCTGATCACCTTGCTGCTGTTTAGCAACAATGCATACTGCAGTTAGTTTTTAATACATATTTTTCTTTACTCTTTATAGTTAAAACCTGGGTTATTCACAGAATAGAAACAGGTGGTCAGGAAGTAATCAGATGATTTTAGGAAGCTTAGAACTTTTGATATAACTCTTTGATTCCAAAGCCAATGACGGTTTACTATTTGTGTGACGAATTGTAAAGGGTCTGGTATTTTACCCTACTTGTGAGTTACAAAGTTAATTTGTTATAGTTTCATGGATGCTGGTGAAAAACACAAGATTTCTAGGTCAGAGACACAAGACCTTTCAATATTCACTGCAATAGAAGTAATACGATTAACAGCATTTTTGTGATGCAAAGATGGACCAGTATTATGGCACATGCAGTGGGTTTCATTACAGGAGAAAAATATTAATCATGGAGAACCCAAATATTTTATAAGGGACAGTAGTATGCCTTCCCTTCCTTTGTTCCAGAAGAAGATACTATCTCTAGCATATAAAGCTTTTCTTTATATAAACAGCCTTGAAAAGACAGTCCAGAACAAAGGGCTATCTGTGCTTGTGTTTGCAAGATATGTAGAAAAAGGAGATACCTACTGAGAACTCTCTCCCAGTGACATGGAAAATGGAAGATTTCTTCAAGGGACATATCACTTTTAACCATTGGATGTAGAGATTATTTTTGTAAATTTGAGTAAGTTGTAATTTTAAAGGATTGGCAATCTTTCTGAAAATAAATTCAAAGCTCATATTCTTGCAGGGAGAAGTATTCAAGGGCAATTTCTGCTCAAGACAAGAAGTGAAGAACCTGAAATTCTAAGCAAGCTCAACTCTCCCCCACTTTTATCCTCTGTTCCCTTTATACAGACAATAAAAAACACTTTACATGTAACTTTGAGCACAGATAACATGGGCTATTACTTCTTGGTTATTCTTTAAAATAATTACTTTTATAACATGCCAATTTCAATATAGCTGGAGTGATTGCCTTTTAAAACTAATAGTAAGAAGATTATGTTTTGAAGTGAAGAGGAAAAACAGTAATTTTTCAGTTAATCCTCACAGGATGAAGATTGAAAAGATGACAACCAAAAATAAATAAATGAGATAATTATAGCTAAAGAAGTTAATTAAAATGAAATGGTTTTTACAAATATATACAATGAAAGGCAAATAGAATAGAGAAAAATAGATCCTCTATAAGTAGAGGAATAAAATTAATGGTGCTATAACACACTTGAGTTATTGAATTCCTTCCTTTCAACAGACTTCAACAGAAAAAAAAATGAAGAAAAGAAATGTAAACAATTGAGAAATAATGAAGAATGTAAAAAATGTAAAAAATGCAATTGTTCTTTTCCTTGGGAGCAGGTATGGGAGATTTTAAAAATCATTTATATTAAGCAGCTTTACAAGACTTGATTCCATGAGCACTAAGGAATGATGAGTGTACTTAATGAACCAGAGTCTTTTAAATAATCATGAAGAAAGTAATAGGCATCAAATGATTAGAAAGGATAAGTGTATTCAGTGGAAAACATTCAAAATGAAGGTGAAAAATTCAAAGGACAAGTGGAATATTCCTCTGGTGTAAAACTGACCAAAAAGAAAAAAAAAAAAAACACTTGATGGCAAAGAAGTAACCTGGAGAATGTAACCACTCAACATAGAGTATAAAATAGCCCCAAATAAAAGAGATAATTTTTAATAAAAGTAATAAATCAATACTGGAACAGGTAGAATGTACTTTAGTGTATCTTAAATTTTAGCTAAATAGATTTTTTAAATTATAAAATAGTTAAGCATAATCTTAAAACCAATGATTTTAAAAGGAGAGAATGATAGGAGGCTAAAAATTGATTTTGACAGTATATCCATAAATAAACCTGTGGAAAAATAAAGAGGTGTCATCTCCTTAAAGAATCTAACTTAAATGGGTAAGAATAAACATATATGTCCAAAAGGTTGAAAGAGAGGGTACATAACAGAAAAAAATCTTAGAAAATGACATAAAATAGTAATGTTTGCATAAGGAAAATTAAGTCCATAGGAACAAATATTTTGACAGAAAGATGGCAACAAAAACCTTACCCATTTAGCTCAACAAACTTGTCTGGGCATCTGTTCATGAAGAGTTGGAGTGAGCTTGTGCTGCCTGGGGAGGGCCAATTGTTAAGTATCATATAATTTGCAAGATGGATGATAAAATATTGGCAGTTTGATGTCAGTTTGATATCAGCTATAATGGGAGCATTTACAGCATGGAAATCAGCAAATGATACAAAATCAGGATGAGTTTTCTCCAGCGGTTTTTCTCTTTTTCACTAGCCATCACGGCAGTTACTAAGAGAGGGAACTTATTACTGTGGGATGATTCTGCAATATTAACAAATGACAAATTAATACTAAACTTATCAAATCCTTTTGTGTCTGTCTTCTCTATTCAGAAACAAACTTTAAAAATTGGAAAGGGTAAACTTATTTGGTTAAACAGGGAATTATGATCTAAGATAATAAAGCTTGATCCATCTGGAATTTTAAAATGTTATTTTTTTCTCAATTATAAAAAGAATGAATTCTTATTGTTATGAAAAATTTAAAAATTTAAAAATTGAAACATCTATAATCCTACTGCCTAGGGATAAACATTGTTAATACCTCAATATATTATATTCAAATATTTAAAAATAAATGTATATTTATATATACTCTGGCAATTTGCTTTTGTATACATTTTAGGTGCATAGTATTTTATTGTAATCATTCTTCTATTTTAATCATTGTAACCAATTTTTCATACTTCATGGACATGAATGCTCATCTCCCCACACCTGCTTGGCATCTATGATTATCATTTTTAGGAAATGGGGTCAAAGAGTCAGCATCTGTAAAAGTTTCCTGAATCTGAGGCTAGAGATACTCTACCACTGAAAGCTGTCTGTCCTCGGGAGTAATATAACATGTACCCAGGTCCGAAATTGTTCATCTGAAGTCCATTAGAAGATAAGTTTGAAGTTTTCCCCAGATGCTTCAAATGATCCAGTGTATTATTTATTTATTATTATTTTTTTCCCTGTTCAATAACATTATACTTTCAATTCAGTTTGTATCTAGATGAGGCTGGCTCTCCAGCATTGCAGTTAAGCTTAACATGTGCTAAACAAATCTTTGGTGGTAGATATAATCAGTGTTGTTGTATACCTTTTATAAGTAATGTAAAGCAGTCATGTTCGTTGATCAGCCCAGACATTTCCCATTTCTTGGATTTATACTTTCACCTGCAACTTAAGGTTTGATCAGAATCCAGTACTTGAACTCTCATAGCTGACAAAATTGGTCTCTTATTTTAATTTTCACATCTTATTTATAAGAATCAGGTTAAAAATAATAAATAAGTTCAATGAATAGCTATTGTATTGCCTCCTCAGGGAGTTGTCCATTAACATCTTTTTCTGTTTTTCTTCCTGGGAGAAAGAGAAAATTCAGTGTAACTCTCACTCGATATCTAATTAGTCCTCAAGTTCTATAAGTTTTGCTTTTTTCTTACTCAGATTTGTCTCCTCCTGTCCTTCCCCATTGTCATTTTCTCCATCATCTCCCACAGACTGCAGGCTGGTTCCACTACTTGTAAGCTTTCTGCCCACTGCTGCATGAGTAATTGTTCTAAAATAATTTAAAATGAATCATGATATTCTTTTAGGTTAAATTATTTGTTGGCTTCTTCTGACTTTACAACTACGATCTGGCTTCTAATCTCTAGCCTCACTTTTACCCTAGATCCATGCATGTATTTTATTCTATCAATACAAGATTCAGGAACTCTTTTCAATTCTGTAATAGTCCAGATTTTTTCCCCTCAATGGGACTTTGTTTCTTTCTCTTTAAAGTACACAGAACCAAACAGAATACTACAGTGAAAATTTTACAAGGAAATTTTCAAACTTCTATTTGATTATTGATTTCTTACTGACTCACATGGCATGTTAATCTTATTATAATGTCAATCCTCATAATTTTTACAGAAGCTGCTATGATGTTTCTTTCATCATGTACTTGTATAATTGACTTTAGGCTACCTTTGTAGGGTACTGATTCACTCCTGTTCAATTTCACCTTATAAAATACAGGCTGGAAAAAAATACAAACAAAACAAGGCCTTGGTACCACATACAGTAATTAAGAATTAATAACCTACTAAGGTCCATAGGGTGCTTTATTACTCATAGAAAATATAAACAGAAATATAATTCCCTAAAACAATGTGCTAATTTACCACAAGATAAATACAAAAATTAAGAACATGTGTTTAAAAACCTTTTAAAACAATTTGACATGTATATAATGCCTCATTCATATGCAATTTTGTGTTAGTTGAATATAATAACAAAATTAGGGGCTTGTAAAAAAAATAGAGGCTGCTATGATTTGTTTTTGAATCCTGGTTATGACATCCCTTTGATATATGTGTCAGTTACAAACTTGGTGAAAATGCCCTCTGAATATTCGTCAATTACATTAATGAAAAATGGTGACACAGGCAAGTCAAATAATACCCATGGTAAATCACTAGAAACCTTCTATGTTGCCGTTAAATCATCATAAGCATCTTATAGATATTTTGTTTAGCTAGGTACTAGGTCTATTTATGCCCTCATCCTCCCCAAATTTCCCACCAGTATATAATGAAGAAAAGTTAAATACTGGGCTGAAATTACATTTCCACATATGCCAGTTCTTCCACATGGCCTGATATTCTCATCCAGTATCTCATACTTAAAATGTATTAATACTAAATTTTATACTAGTTATATTTTGATATTATTTTTCTGAGTATTCACATGCCATTCTTTGAATAATTTATTCCACATTGTTTATAATATCTGGCTTCTTCAAATTCTTATGGTATTTATAATAGTTGTACTCACTTTAAGATTCATTATAAATTTTAGCTACATTTGTGTGTGTGTGTGTGTGTGTGTGTGTTCCCTGCTCATCCATTTTGTAACCTCCACAGGAATAGGTATTATGCCTTTGTAGTCTCTTAACTAAAGATTTCTGGACAAACTATAAGTTCTAGACTTGGAATAGATAGTAAACACATAGTTGCTGTTTCATTGGATGTGTTGATCACAATAAAACATTTATTTATCTTTCTTGTTGGACTTCAGGAAGAGGGGATTATAGTTTCATGGTATATTTCTAGGCACAATATGAGTACAGTCGTACTGAGGAAGCTGCACAATTGTCAGTCCTAGTAACTGTCCTTGTGACTACCATATCCAGTTTTTCAATAAGTGAGGAAAAACCGTATTTTTTGTATATGTAAGAAAGAAAAGGAAGACAAAACAGTGTACTATTTCAGTATCAATGAAGAGGATATGATGTAAAAGAAGACTTAACTGTTAAAATACACAGCGAGCGCTGGTTGAGAGATAGAGAAAAATCAAGTGTTTTTGGATTTTCCAAAATTATTAAAGATTAAATTGTTGTACTGGCTTCATGAGACCAAATAACAGTTTAGCAGTCCATTTGAGAAAAATAGTAAAGCCTTATTCTGTAATTTTGGAAGCACTAACATTGTTACATCATTAGCATCAATTGTAGGAATGATCTTGCATTTGATAGATGTTAGACAAACTCAGCATTTAGATATCAGGTTTTCACATCAAATGCCTACAGTTGGCCTTTCTGATGAAAGAGGTAGCATACGAACCAAAACAGCAGTTCCTGAGATATAATATACATTGTAGAGTTATAGTGTAACATATTAATTATGGGAACTTATACTTGCTGAAGAAAATGAAATGTTTATAGTTCTTTATTACCTTAAAATATTGTGTTTATTAAAATTTGACCCTGGGTATTCTGTTAAATGGAAAACTGACTAGCCCTAGGCTTGTTATGATATTAATAATATCTAGATTATTACTCCAATACAGAAGAAGAATTGGTTTAATCTCTAAAAAGAAATTAAGAGTTATTATGTTATGAATACACTCTGAGCAAGCATAAATTAAGCATAACATGAGTTAAGAATGCTTCATATAGTTGTTTGCTTGAAATTTTTAAAATGTTTTAGTAAAGGACATGACATTTAAAAAAAGAAGGTCTACCTGAAATTATTTACAGGCTGATTAATAAATATTTTAAAAGGACAATTCCACTCAGCTTCCATGTTTTATGTCATGCTTGCATTCTAGTACTTTCTACATTACAACATTTAAAATTATTTTCAGTTGTTTTTCCAAGATATCTTGGCTGACAGTTACCCTCATCTCAACTCCATCCCATTATCCACTCCTTGTCCCCGTTGGCTTCATTGATGCCAGAGTGACCTTTCTGAATTGCAAATGTGATCTTCTAACTCATTTCCTTGTAAGCTTTTAACAACAACCTACAGGGTCAAGTCTAATTCTTTAACACTCATAGCTTTCACAGGCTGCCCTACTGGTTTCCTGTCCTGAGCTGGGACTAGTTCTTCCTGATGCAATCTATTCAATGGAGACAAAATGTAACCTTCAGGGTCTTTAGCATGATTGGAGCTTAGGTGTCCACATGCTTTTGTATGAGCTGTTATCACTGCCCTGAATGGCCTTTCCCAAACCCACCTTGTTGGAAAGTCTGATTCCTTCTTCAAAGCACAAGCCACAACCTTAAAAGTGAAGGCTTCTTTGACTTCTCCCTCTTGTAAGTAGAATTAGTAACTTATTTTTCATGACCCTGAGCTACCACAAAACTCTCTCTCTCTCTGGTTGTATATACAATCACTTAATGATCAGAGCAATATAGAAACTATAAACCTTACAGGGTCTTCGATTATTAATTTAAAAGAAATTCATTGGTTCCACTCTACGTGTATTGTGTATAGATTTTACTAGTTGACCAGTGACAGGATTTTTTTTTCCTAAATTCACACTCGATTTAGGTGAAATGGGATCCTGCCTGTTCCCATTGATGTACCTTCTAAGATTTCTGCTGGGCTGGAAAATCATTGTATAGTTTGTATCTTTTTATCCTAGAATATCTGGATCTTATCTAACAGAGTACTCGGTAGCTGCTTTTTTTCTGTTTAGTAACCTTCTAGAGCTCCCTGAAATATTAGTGATACTCAAATGTGAACATTTGCCTCCTACAATTTTTCTGAGTCTGAAGTATTCTCTCTTCTTTTTTCCCCTATTTCTTTTGTTTAGTTTAGCCAGAGTCCATTTTTATTGTTGGCTGCCAACACTGCAGATTGATTTACAAGCTTAACAAAAATGGTGAGGCTTAGGTTAGGATCCATATTGACTTGCCTCGGGAATTGTTTAGATCTGATACATTTGGCCAGTCTCTTTACTATAAGTAAAGTAATATCAGAAGAAGGAGTTTACTTATGGGGTGAAGGTAGTCTCCCTTAAATTCTCAAAGTGGGGAAAAACTATATTGATATTTCAAATAATTGTAATTAATGCCAATGTAAAAGTTTCCTTTTTCACTGGCACTACACCCTGGCAGGATGGCGTTTCAGCCAATTTCTCATAACCTGTTTCTGTCTTTCTTCTTTAAATTCTAGGGTAATATCTTTGTACTGGTTAAACAGTGTTGGATTATCTATATTGCTTAGTCTCTGGTTCAAACTCTGGTCTCTTGCAGCAGATTTTGTACTATATACAGTATAGTACCAAGTACTCTCTATCCCAGTAGAGATCACTATATGGAAATAGATCCATGTATACCAACAATTGTTGTTTCATTCAACAAACACCATGATAATATTATACACAGGCACTACAGGAGCAGAGAGTGGAACAATAAACTAATGAGTTAGGAAAAATTTTTGAGGAGTTAGCACTTAAGATGACTTGAAGTTGTTTAGTCAAAGAGATAAAGAATGGCATTGTAGAGAGAACAAAAGAGAAATGAAAGCTTGACCTTTCATGGCTGGAGCACAGGAAGACACACATGTATGTGGTGGTGGTAGGAGGGAGGATAACATATAATTTTATGAGAAAAACAGACTTTGGGACCTGAACCTAGGCAGGAGAAAGAATTTATCTTAACATTCTGGAGAACCATTGAAGATTTTAATTATCATTTTAATGCAGGTAATAGAAAAAAAGAATTAGGTTTGGACTGAAGCATTATGAGTTTAATTGAAGTTCTGGTGGTTTGGAAGTGGCAATGAGACTTTCTCTGCAAGATTTTAAGTAAACAGATGGATATATGAGGCTGGAGCTCCCAAGTAGGATTGGAGATCTAGATATTGGTTGAAAAATTATTTACTTATAAGTGGTAGTTGAAGGCATTGGCTGAGATGAGATCAGCAGAGGAAGTTGTTTAGAGAGAGAGCAATAGAAAGGGAAATAAAGATATCAATCTTTAAAAGAATCATCAAAGATTTATATCCTTTTACAGAGAAAATCTATATCTGGAAATTTACTTAAAGGAAATAATCCTAAATCAAAAAAAAGGTCTATGTCCATAATGTTCATCACATTCTTAGAGACAGTCATTGGGATATCTGTACAGTCCTTTTCTTAGAACTACTGGCCCAATTTCACAAGGGGGCATCTTTTGCTGGCTGCCATGTTTGTATATTGCTGATTAGAGTTAGGGAGACACATGGCACAAATCAAGGCAACAAGATTTTTCCCCTCTTGAAATTTGAACTGAAGGACATGGAGGTTGAATGTTGGGAGAAGAATTTATGTCAGTGACTGAGTGGAAGAGAGAACATAAAAACCATTTCCTATGGTGACCCTCCTAACTGTCCCAGTCTCAGACTCAACTGAAAACTTTGTTCAGCTTTTCCTTAAATTGCCAGGGGTACATACCTTTTTATTTTTTTCCTTTTTCCCTTTGCATAAGCTAAGTCAATTTGGTTTCTGTTCCATACAACAAGAATAGATTAACTAAGAATACATTGTTCATTACAGAGAAAAAGTAGAAGGAAAAAAAAAAAAACTCTTAATGGCCTAACAATAGAATAGTTATATATAGTGCATTTGCTAATCAAAATATTTTGAAGTTACTAAACATCATATCTATGAAGAGCATGTAACAACCTACAGAAAAACTTATATTGCATAGACATATGAAAAGTAGAAGAATACAAAATTGTTTATGTCATAAAATGATAATTATTTTATAACCTAAATAAAAGAAAATCAAGTACTGATAATAATTGTTTGGGAAAAGATAAAAACATTAACAGTACAAAAACTTAATTTGTAATAAGACTAAAAATGTCTATTTCACATATAAACACTACCAAATGTAAGACAGATAGCTAGTGGGAAGCAGCTGCACAGCACAGGGAGATCAGCTCGTGCTTTGTAACCACCTAGAGGGGTGGGATAGGAGGGTGGGAGGGAGACGCAAGAGGGAGGGGATATTGGGATATATGTATATGTACAGCTGATTCAATTTGTTATACAGCAGAAACTAACACACCATTGTAAGGCATTTACACTCCAATATGATGTTTAAAAAATTATTATTTTCTATGACTTCTGAATATGAAAGTAATACATTTTTATTGTAACAATAAAAGTAATAGGAAACCACAAGTAAAAAAGGAAAGTTTCATACTCACTCAAGATAACCAGTAGTGTAAGAGCTTAACATAAACACATATCATACCCTTGATTAACCCTTGATTAATACCCTTGATTCCTTTCACAAAAAGAGAGCATGTGGTAAAAGCCATTAAAAGAAAGTACTCTTTCTATAACAATATATTCTGGATAAAACATTATCGTTTTTTTCTCCAGTGAAATCCATCCTAAAGTTATATTCTCCTCAGCCCTAAAAATGCACAGAAAATGGAGACATGGAACCCCTCACCACTACTCTCTCCCACACTCACTCACTCTCTTTCCTGAGCCTTCGTGATACCATCCTGAGCAGCCATGTGCCAGAGGAGTGCCAAGGACAGCTCCGTAGTGGCGCTTTGTGGTAATGCTTTCTTTCTTTCCATGAGTGTAAAAAACTGATAATTATGGAATTAGTAAAAATTCTTTCAATGTATATTTTTAAATAACACAATGCAAATATATATTGCTCATGGATGAATATTTATTTTTTCCATGCAAAGTCATGCAACTTAGACATTAGTTAGGGGTCTCTCTGACTTAATATCCAAAAGACTGACCTGGACCTCCATTCCATGCTCTGTAGACTGTACAAAGCCATACTCCAGAATTCTGTGAATTCCCTTGGATATTGCTAAAGACTTTTTCCTGATTCTGCTAAATTTATCTTTTTCTCAAGTATGCCTCTTTCTACTATTTCTTTGTTTCTCCTCTATGTCATTCCAACATCACACAAAGCTGTTGTGTTTGAGTCAACTATACTAGAAGTTTGCAAGGAGACTGAGGGGAGAGCATCACATGGTAACAGAATGATTTTTACCTTAGAGGTAAGTACTAGACACTCATTCGGCAGATACTGCCACGTTTCTGGATATTCCTTTGTTTCTCTTTCCTTTTAGGTATTTCCCATGCCTAAATGCCTGATTGTTTTAAACAAAGAACCATTTACCTATATTTTGATATTTTTGCTCCTGTTAACTCAAGACATTACATTTTTACCCAATTGCAATTACCTTAATGAAATCATTTCCAAAATAACACGTTGTCTCCCTAAGAGGAATTTGGATGACAGTTTAAAAAGAACCATTTTTGACAAATTAATCCATCCATTTATTAATCCAAATATATATTTTTCATTTTTAAAACCTTGATTTAAATCATATTTGTATTGTGTTATACCATACAACTTTTAGATCCTTCAAATATTAATTACAGTTATTTTAAAGTCCCTAACCCAACATTTGGATGGTTTCAAAGTCTTGATCATGAACTGCTTAATCTCAATAACGTGTTGTTTTCTCTTACATTTTTGTGAGTCTCATATTTTTTTCTCATATTTTTTCAATGCCGAGCATAACTAGAGACTGAGGTAAGTAGCAGTGATGCCTGGAGCTGGGCACACTTGTTCGACTGGGCTGTTAGTGTGTGTGTGGTAGGGTGTAAAGGGAAGGGAAACAGTCTATTTCTTCAGGCAGTGGTGGTGGGCTGCTGCTCTCCTGTGCTTAGTGTGGGACTTCGTGTGCTGGACGGGTTTCTCAGTGTTTCTGTTCCACTCTGCTTGAGGCCCTGAACGCCTGCACCACCGAGAGGGCTCTTTCTCCAAGCTGCTACATGTCTGCAGCTGGAGGCCACTATTGCATGTTACTTAATGTGAGGTTTATTGTGCGGGATGGGTGGGAGGTTCTTCGTTATCTTAACCCCAGTCTTAGACAGGTCCTTCGAACCTGGTATTTAAGGATGTGACTATCTCAGCATTCCTGTTTCTCTCCCAACCTTAGTAGCAAAACTTTGCCTTGTGTCTGGGATGGTCTTGGGTAGTAGAGAATGGAAAGTCTCACCCTTCCCTCAGTAGTTGCAAACATCCGCTTTATTATCAGTGCAAGATCCTGTACCCAAGTGGGTTTCATGCCCCTTCCCTAGGAACTGACAGCTTTGGCTTCCAATCCTCTTTCCACAGCAGAATACCTTCACCTGGGACCAGTGGAAGGAAGGTGTCCTCCTCTTTCACTATACCAGACTATTATCAACGTTACTTGGTGTTATGAACTGAAAGTTTGCATCCTCACCTCCAGCCAAATTCACATATTGAAGTCCTGACCCCTAATGTGATGATATTAGACAGTGGAGCTTTATGGAAGTAACTTGGTTTAGATGAGATCATGAGGGTAGAACCTGCATAATGGGATTAGTGTCCTTTTAAAGAAGAGAAGAAGGCAGGCGAGTGTTCTCTCTCAGTCAGTGAGGATACAACAAGAAGGCAGCCATGTGCACATCAGAAATGGCTTCTAACAGAACCTGACCATGCAGGCACCCTGATCTCAGGCTTCCCAGCCTCCAGAGCTCTGAGAAATAAATGTCTACCATTTAAGCTGCCTAGTCAATGGTATCTTGTTATAGTAGCTCGACTAAGATACTTGGCACAATGGTTGTGGTTGTCTTGGGGACAGCTAAGTATTCTTCTCTTCTCTCAGAGGCAAACAGTTTTGCCTCATATGAGGAAGAGTCTGGAGAAGTGAGAAGGGTTTTGTGCCTGTCTACCATCGAGGAGGACTTTCTCAACTCCCTGCTCTTTCTCCAGTCTTTGTCGTAATTACAGAATGAAGGCCCGTGGAAAAAAGCTTTTGAATGAGAGCAGACTTTTCTTACGTCTGAGGCTCCTAGAGATTCTAAACTTTCCCACTAGCTCTTTTAAAAGCAACTTCAGTACCAAAAGGAAAAGTTAGAATTACTATATTAAAATTGCATAATCAAAAGTACCCAAGGTAAGGGATCTCTATTATAGCTAAGTTAGGTAGGAGGAACAGGTCATGGGAAATACTCATGTTTCTATCACTTGCTACAGTAGAATTAATAAACACAGGACATTACAAATGAAACACTTTAGAAACAATATCAAATTCAATGATCATTTATATTATGCTAGGCTCTTTGCTAAAACTTGGGAACATAAGGATTTTAAAAATCATTTTTTTCTGAACTTAGAGCTTATGTAGAATGATGTCTATACACATTGGGGACTGGGTTGAACAAGGCTTTTGAGGCATGGTATTTGAGTTTGATTGTAAAGAATGGTTAGGCATTTGTCACGTAGAGAAGGAGAAATTACAGGCTGAAGGAATAGTCTGTGTAAAAGCATGCAATTGTGAACATTTTTTTTCCTGAAATGAAGAAAGCATCTTGCAGCAGTAATATCTACATATTTGTCATATTTCTGTTTGTATTTTTTCCATGAATATAAAATCTGGAAGCCTGCTGCTCCCAATGTAAGGAGGTAAACAACCAGGCTAAGGATCCCCAAACCACAACATTTGTTTACAGCTTTAAACAAACTTACATAAAAAAATCAGAACACATAAAAGCAGCAATACCTTACACCCTCCTATTTTGCATTGCTTATATATCCCGGACTGTTATCATTAAGTAAAGAAAGCT
The DNA here is from genome assembly GCF_964341445.2 of Mesoplodon mirus. Classification (NCBI taxonomy): domain Eukaryota; kingdom Metazoa; phylum Chordata; class Mammalia; order Artiodactyla; family Ziphiidae; genus Mesoplodon; species Mesoplodon mirus. The sequence continues at coordinate 23,948,148 of NC_138980.1, read as the reverse complement.
AGCAAGTCACTTGTATCTCAGTGAAATAGCTGATAATTGCTAGGTTAGGCTGAAGTAACAAACTTGAAAATCTCAATAGTTATAAGAATTACATGGCCTACTTGCTTAGCACTTTATCCAGGTGGTAGCTAAGGGATCTAGGCTGCTCTACTGTCCTGGAATCTTTCACTTCCAGTCTAGAAGACAAAAGAGCATGTGCATGGAAAAGGCACATCCACACTTGACAGCCTTGGACAGGAAGTGCCACATGATTTCTATCTATCTGCCATTGATGAGAACAGAAACATAATCCTTCATTTGATGCATGCGGGCTAGGAAATGTAGTCTCGTTCTGAGCCCAGAGAAATGAAATAGTTTGGTGAACACACTATATTTTCTCCTCTCTAACTACCAATTCTAAAATAAGTCTTTGTCATTTCATAAATAAAACATATAGAAGAGTAAAAAATAAGTAAATAACTTAGGATTATCCATAATCTCATCCTGAGAGAAATCTTATCAACATTTCAATTTGTTTTCTTTCCATATTTTTTAAAGTATGTATTTTTCTAATAAAGACCACATGTTATGAAAAGTTTGGGGTTACTTTTTATTACTTAACATAACATGCATTTCCCATTGTTAGATATAATTGAATATATTACATATATATATATAATTTAATGACTTTATATTATCCCAGCATATGTATACACTATAACTTAGTTAACTGTTCTTATCATTGAGTTATTTGTCTCCACTACTTAGTTATAACACAGGGTATCTCTCTATGGAAATCAATATATGAATTTCAGATTATGATGTCCTTGGGATAAATTCATAACGGTGAAATTATTCTGTCAAAGTATGTGGATATCTTTAAGGCAGTGTAAAACTATTTCTATATAGCCTTTCATTTTTTTTCAATTTAAAATCCTACTAGCAGTGTAGGAGAGAGTGAATCTTCCAAACCTATAGTTGGTTTGGATTCAGCAACTTGATACTTAAAACTGAAAATATCCCAGCCCATACCACAGAGCACACAAAAACTCAAGACAAGAGGGAAATGAAAATATGAACCCCTTTGCTTATGTAATTAACATGAATTTGATTTTCCTAATATAGATGCTCTCCTATGATCTGATTATTCTTCACCAGACCACCTGAGTGATTGGGTTTGTGAACCATCACTTCCTATAATGTAATCCAACTATTAAAAAAAAAATCTAAGACTTCCTGTCAAGACCAAAGTTATGTGTCATTACTGCATTCTCTCCCTCCAACTTTGTATATATACACATTCTTTGGAGGGGTTGGAGGGGGAGAATAAGAATTCTGACTCTTCTATCAAACACCCAGATTCACAAAGTCCTCTGGTTTGCATCACTTGGTTATTGTAAACATTTCGCTTTGCCAAGTTTCCTTCATAAATATTGCTAGACTTGTCAGTAGCTACCATTTCACTCAATATGGACATCTTAAGATCTGCCTATGTTTTCAAGTAATCATAATGTTTGTGTGCTTTCCTGATGGGGGTATAGTTTTTCTGCCCTTGATGATGATTGCAAGTTAGTTAACAATTAATAATGTATGTGCATCTGTTTTACTGAGCACACAGAGTAAGAGTGGGTTTAGGCATATACTAAATGAATTCATCTGTGGTACAGACTCCTTTCCTGAGTTTCAAGGAAAACATCCAGAAAGATGGCATTTATCAGACAACTGTTAACTATTCTTGAGATACAAGTTTGGTTAGGAGGAATATATATCCATACAAATTATTTCACTAACTTTATTTTTTTTGAAAAATTCAAATTTCATGTCCTGAAGTTATCATTACTGGCTTTCTGAATGGCATTGGCAATTGACATGTGGAACAGAAAATACTGGCTTCAGAACCTACAGAGAAATAGTTATCTCCCTCTCCACTTTTCTGGAGGGTCCAAGTATTAATACACAGCTGCTCTGGAAAGTGCTTTTACAGCCTAATATCTGTAGCTTGTACTTGATTCCTTTGTCAAGCATGTGTTTCCAAACTGGCAGTAGCACACAGTTATGTGCCTATGTGTTTAGAGGGCAAAGTGGAGGAAAATCCCAGTGTGATGCTGCTGGGGAATCAGCCACAAAGAATGGTTGTAAATCATGATCAGAAGGAGATTGATGATGTTTGTGAAATATTCTCTCAGGGTGCCAAAGAGGTGTTTGTCCCTGAGGCTTAAGAATTATTTTTGTGGAAGGATTTTATCATTAAGGTTGATGACATGCCTGCAACCAAAGAGGAGAGACAGAGAGAGAATATGAGAGAAGTGAGGAAAAGAAATGGTTGCAAAAACACAATGGTTAGTATTCCTTTGCATGACAAAAACTTTCATCATCTATCCCACTGACAGTTATGATTTGTTGAAGTTTTCTTCTGGGTGTTTGTTACAAACCTAGAATTTATTATTTTGTGATTTGCATCTTTATCTCCAAAGGATACCAAACCTCTAGTATTTGGGTGCTCTACAAGCATTAGAACACTTTACATACAGTAGGAGAAGATTTTTAAGCACAAACCCCTGGTGTACAATAAATTAGATCTTTTGGAAGAGGCTGGTTATTCTTTTTATGAGGTGTTAAGTAAGGATGGCCTCACCCATGCGAAAACATTAACTGGCACATAGCAAACACAGTCCTATAATTGAGTGTTTCATTTAGCAACGTGCATCACACATGCCCATGGACTAGTATGTGGGATTTAAAAAAAAAAAAAGGATTTAGGGAAAACACATGAAATTTCTAACTAAGTTTATGAATCTAAAAGCCCTTGTTAAAAAAAAAAAAGACTTGTTAAAAGAAAAAGAGATGACAAAGCTTTTAAAATTATGGTGAAATGCATCAGAATTTTGTTTGTTTTCTTACTGATTTGTTGGAAGAATTTTAGTTAAAAATTAATTTGTAGCATGAAATAGAAGTTTAAAGACAGTGTTTTTTAGTCAAAATCCACTTTCAGTTATTCCCCCAAGACCAACCTTATAAAACAATGAAACATGCTGCGGAATTGTATTTCATAGACTATGGGTTCCTTAGCTATTAAGTATATATGTGCTCCACAAAGAGTAAGCTATATATTCAACAACTCACTTAGAGGGTTCTAACTTAAAACAGCAGTGGTTGTTATCAGAGATTAGTGAGCCTCCAAAATTCTTGATTTAGGTGCCCATTTGAGTTAGAATTAGATCATTTGCCAAGACAAACAAACAAACAAAAACACAGACTGTTTGAGGGTTATCAACAGCAGTGTTCAGCATTTTTGAAGTTCTCACTCCATACCACACAACAGAAAGTCACCTATGTATACCTTTATTGGAGCATTTTGTGATCAGGTATGCTTTTTTTCAGACAGCAAAATGTGGTAAAATAAAAGGAGCTTGACAACTTGATTCACTCTTCTTCCGGGGTCCCCCAAATAATAAATGATGAATTTATGTGAACTGCTAGATCAGAAAGATAAATCCACAGAAGGTTTTTCAACTTAACCCAGAGATAAGACATGTGTCATAGTGGAAAAGCCTTGACTCTGAAGTCAAAAACTCCAGTTCCTTATTTCAGCTCTGCATGTCTTAGAGTGTAATTTAATGTCTGTCTGTGTGTCTCATTTTCCTCACCAAAAAAGGGCTTTGACTTGATGATCATTCAGAGCTAAAAATCTACAAGAGTTACTTATGATCTTTTTATCCATTTATCTGTCTGTCTACATCTATATAATGTGAGAGCTACTTATCCTGATAATGACCTAATCCAATAAGATTTAAAAACACAATGCTAAAGATTTTAGTGTAATAGCTACTATCTTAGGTAGCAACAGCTGACTAACATTTAAATGAATTGGCATAAGTTTTTTTTTTTATTTTAGTAAGTGAGCTATTCATAAATAATAACTTTTAAATGCAAATCTCCTAGCAGAGAACCAAAAAATGAGTGGTGTGAACTTATGCAAGATACAATAATATTTAAAGGGCACTTGAGGAAATTGGATGTTTCTTTATGATTAAATTACAAGAATGTTTTTGCATTGCATTTTTTCTTTGTTTACTTTTATTACAAATGCTATTCTTAACTGTAATAATGCATTCTTAAAAAATGATCCGTACATTACAGATATGTCTGGCAAATCTTGTTTGTTCCAAAATATTATTTAATTAGGTTATATTTGGATATTTATAACTATTTACCTAAGAAAGGCTGAGTATCAGTTTCTACCAAAACTATATTATTATCCATTATGATTAATTTGGATATAAAATTATGCTGACATTTTTTCCCAAGAATTGTATATCTTAAGAACTAGTCATCTAAATTTGTATGGCTTAGTACATCATAAAAAAAAAAGGTGAAATCATCAAAACCAAGTTTCAATATATATGTGCATGCGTACAAAGCCTGAGAAAGGGAAAAGTAGTCCATGACAGTTGGGAGCTGGTCTGGCTCTAGCAATCAAGCCTAGGTGTAGCTAGGCTCTAACCACAGTACTCCAGGGGAGGTCATGATGTTCTCCTGTTGCATGTATATAATCTCACAGGTCAACAACACCAGGCAAGGTCACTACGTGACCATGATGAAGTGGAACATAAATAAGGCACTCAGTAGTCATGGCTGGGCACAAACAAGATTGTTGTGCAAACCATACACAACAATTACCAACATCCCCCCACCCTCAATTAACATCAATGATTACTGCTACTTTTCCAACTGCAATTTTAGCCCCACTTCTTTCTTCCCACTCTCTAGATAAAACTTAAGATGCTCCATCACAGAATTGTCTCTGCTTCCCGAAGGCACCCAACCCCAAGTCCTACTTTCTTAATTGGTTCCCTAAAATTACCTAACAGGAGCCCCAAACCTGTAAGTCCCTTCCAATACCCTCTTACTGAGATGTGCCACCATTCCCATGGAGTGTGGTCTCCACCTCCTTCACAGAAATACACAATCAATCCAACTCTGTTTGACCATAGGAGTGTTCCTTGATAGTCTATGGGCATGAGACATAGGCAAAATGCTCATGCATACTCTGAGATATATATTTTATGAGTGAAAAATAGAAACCATCTAAATGTGTATGAATAAGGAGTTTAGGAACAAATACACAATTGAGTAAGATTCTATGCTTTACAAAATTCCCCATGAAAAATAATCCACATAATTTTGTTTTCCTAAATACAAAATCAGTACCCAAATAAATGATGTCTGGATTTGCATAACATTATTTCTTCATTCAGATGCAAATTCTATTAACATTAATTCATCACCTTTTATCTGCCAAGCAGTGTGCTAAGTACTTTTCATGTAAATGCTCTATTTAACCCTCATAGCACCCTGTAAGGTAGATATTTTTATTTTGTATTATTAATCCCCATAAAAGCCTAGTGAAGTTGGAGTTTTAAGCCTCATTTTATAAGTAAGGCAATATTAAATGATTTCCCTGACACTGAATGTCTGAGGCAACAACCAGAACATGAATTCTCAAACACAATAATAATAACTACAATTTATTAATTCACTTAAAAATGTTTGTGGTTCCAATTTTGAGTCAGGTCACTAAACAATAGATGTGGAAATCTCTGTCATCCTGGATCTTACTTTCTAGTAAAGAAGGACAAACAATAAACAGTACAAATAACTAAAGTATGCAGATGACAATTAATCCTGTATATATATATATATATATATATAGAAGGAGCAAGTCATGAAGGTGTCTGGTAGAAGGGGCTGCAAGCAGAGGGTGGCAGCAAGTAAAAAGAGCTAGAGACTGGAGCCTGCCTGGTGTGTCCACAGAGCAGCAAGGAGACCAGCTTGTGTGGAGAAACAGGAGCAAGGGGGAAAGTGCAAACGATGAGGTCAGAGGCATAAGAGAGAAGGATAGAGTGGAAGTGGATGTTGAAGACCAGGAGAAGCCCAAGAGGATCTAAGTAAAAGAACGTCAGGGTCTGACTTACATTTAACAGGATCTCTCTGATTGCCATTTTCAGAATTGTCTCAGGGAGCAAGATTCAAATCAAAGAAACCAGTTAGGTGGTTATTTCAATAATTCAGGTGAGAGATGATGGCAACGTGGACCAGGGCTGCAGTGGTGGAGGTGGTGAAAAGTGCTTGGGTCCTGGGTGTAGTATTGTGAAGGCAAAGGAGGCTAAAGTGATAGAGGCGGTAAATCATTCACACAGATTACATGGTCCAGGATTTGAAGCCAGGTATTCTGGCTCTAGATCTCAGTTCTCTTCAGAAGTGCATTGTTATAAACCACAAAGTACCATTATGAATTTCTTTTAAATAATAACTTGTTTATTTTCAGTTTACTTCTAAAATGTGGCTGTTTTATAAAATTACCATGATTTTCCATATGATTACTCATGAGTTAAAAAAAAATATATTGAAAAATGATCTCATTTGTTAAGAGCACAGAAATTTTACCTCTAAGTAAAATAAGTCACTATCAGTTATGTGTTCTTTCTTCAATTAACTGTCAATTTAATTAATTATTTTCCTTAGCAAGCAGACATTTTAATGAAACAATTAGGCTTTTATAGAAGTCAGAATACCTGTTTGCTTGTATACTGTCTATCCTTCTAGAGTAATTTTTTGGTATATATTTTTCTCTTTATCAGTTTCTATTTTTGTATAAGTTGAAGGCTTTTTTCAATAAGTTCTGAAATATATGTCAGAAAGTCAGTGGGTAATTCTTACTCTTTTTTTTACCTTCTTTAAAGATAATTATTATTACCATTCAGTTTCCTAGGAAGAAACATTCTCTCTGTCAATTCATTTTCTCCATCTGCTTTCACATACCACAAAATTATAATCATCCATAATTTGTGATAGATTCTTGCCAAACATTGTTAAAACAATTTGGAAAGTGCCAGACAAGGAGACTTGCCAACTAACACACAGTGCAGTTGCTTTTGTTCTTTATATTTTCCTCCAGAAATGTCGAATACGAAAGTTATTTTTGGTGGACTTTTAATTTTAATTCCAAAGTAACTATGACAGTGAATTCATTTTTATCTACCTAGAACAAATGACATATTTCCCCCCAGAGGTGGTAACACAATTGATGTGGCACTAAATTGTACAACCCCCAAATAAGACAAACTCAGAAATAATGAGGAGTAATTAGGGTGCGAGCTCCTTAATGACTGAGGCTGTATCCTTTTACTTTAGACTCTCCAAAACATAGTGTAGTTATTGGTATGTAGTATGAACTCTGTAGTTGTCTACAAGTTCCAGCAAGAAAACGCAGTTATTCAAATGCCATAGACTGAAGTAAGGATCTACTCATCTGAGAACGTCATCGTTTTTCACCAAGTTTGTAGTTACAAGTATAGGAAAGAATAGTATATGCAGAAAATGGGATTTACCCATCCATCAAGATTGCCTGAACCAATCCTGAAGATAATACTCTGACAGATGCTGCGGCCAAAGGGCTTTCCTGTTTTACTTTTTAAGTGAAAAAAATGAATGAATTTATGAGCCCTTACTAGCCGTTTTTCTGTTCTCCTTCAGAGCCATACTTCTCAGATCTGCCTCTACTCATTGTTTCCATATCCTAACCTTCAATAGTCTCTTAACCACTTCCAATTAGGCTTTTCCTCTCCAAGGTTCTGACTGATACCAGCACAGACTCTGTCATACCAAGGCCAATATGACTCAACCTCACATATCACTTGGTGAGATTTACCATCCATTTCTTCTCAAAATAGTTTCTTTTCTAGATTTGTTTAGTCTCTCAATCTCTTGGTTTATCTCTTATTCCTCTAGCCTCTTCTTCACAGTATTTTTGGCTGATTCTCCCTCTTTTATAGACCACCAAATTTTGGATACTCAAGGTCTTCATTTTTAGTTTTCTTCTCTTGTCTAACCCCTTTTTTCTCCCTAAGTTATTTCATTTACTCCCGTGACTTTATATGCATTCCATATGCTGACAACTACATTTCTCTCTCCAGTTTTGCCTTCTTCCTTCACCTCCTCATTCATGTATTTAATTTCCTTGTGGCTATCTTTACTATGGGATCTATAGACATCTCAAACTGAATGCAGCCCAAACAGAACCATTTATTATATCCTGTCCAGATATTTGCTTTTCCCATTTTCAAACAGCAGCATAAGCTCAGTTTCTCAGATGAAAAACAACAAACAAAACCAAATAGCCATGCTTGACTCCCTCTTTCACTCTCTCCCATCTTATCCATAAGGAAGGTCCCTCAAAATATATATTCTAAATCCGACCACCACTTCATAAGCACTACCTTAGTCTAACTCGTTATCATCTCTGAGCCTCTTTACATCAGCTGCCCAATAATTTGCCATCTCCCTGCTTCCCACTCTTGCTCTCCTATCATCCATCCAGCAGCCAGAATTTTACTTCTAATCTTTAAATGTAATCAAATTACTACCAATAAGTTTGAACTGCAAGAAAATAAAATCTAACTTCTTGCCAAGGCACTCAGGACTCTACATGATCTGGACTTCACTCAAAGTCATCTCCCCTACTCTCTACATTCCTTACGTGCCCCAGGCACGTTGCCCTTTCAGTCTGGGGAATACACCCTCTGCATTCCAGTCTCAGAGCACTTGTACCTATACGTTTTTTTAGAACACTCTTCACAGGGATCGTCAAAAAGCTCTAAGACACAAAGACTTCCTGGCTGCTTAATGTAAAGCACTCTTTCACATACACACAGTCCCTCTCAAGGTTATAAAACCATTTCACCTTAATATTGTTTATCATACCTGAATAATTTATTTCAGTTTTCTGTATGTATGTACTTATTGTCCACCTACACTACTCCTGGACATAAGCACCCTGACGTTAGGGATTTTATCTTGAATAACACCCAGTACTTAGAACAGTGACTGAAGTATATTTGTCATTCTGAAAATATTTGTTGGTCATCCTAAAAGCAATGTTAGAACAAGCAGGGCTTGAATTAAATGTCTTGTACATAGTATCTGATGAATATTTGTTTTGATATCTGTATATAAAATAGATTATATATATATATATATATATAATATTGATATATTTTACCTCATTTACTATCTTCATAAGTCCACCTTCAGCTCTAGCCATGATATTTATCACAGAGCCCTATACGCAGTGTGCATTTCAAAAACTAAACAGATTTCTATATACACTTGAAATAAAAGAGGTAACTTTATCTACTCATATATTTACTATTATTAATTGCAAAAAAGTTTCTAAAACGTTTTTATGAAACACACTGAGTGTATAACATAGTTAAGGCTGTGATTGTACTCATGCTGTAGAAGATAATCATTTTTAATGATAAAATCCTAACATATCCTAACCCTTTATTATTTACATAGATATTGACAAAGAAGAGATTGAAATAAAATTTATTTTTTTTTTAATTTTTATTTTTTTTGCGGTACGCAGGCCTCTCACTGTTGTGGTCTCTCCCGTTGCGGAGCACAGGCTCCGGACGCGCAGGCTTAGCGGCCATGGATCACGGGCCCAACCGCTCCACGGCATGTGGGATCTTCCCAGACCGGGGCACGAACCCGTGTTCCCTGCATTGGCAGGCAGACTCTCAACAACTGCACCACCAGGGAAGCCCCCAAAATTTATTTTTTTTATTGAGAGGCATTAATGCCATTTAGTTAAAACTAAACATTCTCTTAATTGAGAAGTAGGAATAGAAACAGTCCTCTAATTGCAAAATTTCTAATACCTCTTTGGACATTAATTACAATTGAACTTAGGCCAGGGCTTTAAAGCAAGCTAGAATTAATCTCTATGGCAGCAAAGAAAAATTAGAAATGACATAAGAATCTGGTTTGCATGCCCACAGTAATTGCTATTTAGGGTTCACATTCATTAAAGTAGTCAGAATAAGAGTTTGAAAACATTTAGTACACACTGATTTCATAATCTTGTTTTTATTTCCTTTCTGACAAACACACTCATTAACTTTTTGTCCTAATTTTATGACCAATTTATCTTCATACAATTATATTTTATGTCATAGATGTATTCTTTATAGAAATTTTAAAAGAATCCTAATTAATGAACTTAGTCACTATACTCAGAGACATTAGTTGTCTTTTAATTGTAAACTTTAATTTATAAGATATTTCTAGGGCTTCCCTGGTGGCACAGTGGTTGAGAGTCTGCCTGCTGATGCAGGAGACACGGGTTTGTGCCCCGGTCTGGGAGGATCCCGCATGCCGCGGAGCGGCTGGGCCCGTGAGCCATGGCCACTGAGCCTGCGCGTCCGGAGCCTGTGCTCCGCAACGGGAGAGGCCACAACAGTGAGAGGCCTGCGTACCGAAAACAAATTTTTTTTTTCTATAATGACAACTCATACAGAATTTGTATACTAAAATAAATATATATATATATTATATATATATATTATATTATATATATAAGATATATAATATATATATAAGATCTTACTGGCAAGATTATTCATTAGGAAGAATTACTAGGGTTATTTATATCAACTATATGCATAACTGTGGTAAAGATTCTGAGTAATAACAGTCAGTGATAATGGCTTGGTATTCAACAAGTTTATAATCCAATGGGAAAATAGGATAACCACAAACAGCTTCATTAGTGAAAAATATAAGCATGTATAATTTACCACATATAATCATGAAATATCTCAACCATTGTGTTTATTCTATTACGGACACTGTTCAAGTGCTTTACATATTTTAAGCAATTGAATTCTCATCACTCTATAAAATAGGTATTGCTATTTTTCTTCTCTATTTTTTTCTGAATTGTATTTTTATCTACAATCAATATTTATTATTTGTGTGATTACAAAACCAATTACAGCCATTTATTAAATTTAGAAAAAAACTGAAACACCACTCATACCATCATTTTCCTGCTTATAATACCTGCTGACGATTTTAGGCTTCAGAAGAAAATCCAACCTGTTAAGATAGAATTCCAAGGCTGTCAATAGGTGGGAACAAATATTTTTCTACTTAAATTAATCTGATTAGTTTTTTTTGCAAACAAATGATCCCCAAGATATTACTATTCTAAATCTTAGGCAGCAGAACATTTATTTGCTGTTTGTTTATGGTTTATTTGTCTGTTTAATTTCTTCAGTGGATTATACATCATCACAGTTGTTTTGTGTGCATGTTTGGTTTCTGGTTTTGTTCTTATTTTAATCAGTGAAAGGAGAAAGAATGACCAAGGGCAGCTACCATACTGTGATGAATGGGACTCTAGGGAGATAGATGAGTGAAGAACAACATTTTAGGAATTTTTCTGTATATTTCACAATTTAATTCAAACTTACAGGAGTCTGTTTTTAATTTGCATACATAATGTTTCATGTATCTAATTCTGTATGTTTCATGTTTGACTAAGCACTTTGTTTTTAACCTCCATAGTTGTTGCTATAAGTAATTACTTATCATCAAGTACAGCATATTATTTGCATGAAAATGACCCACAGATGGGATGGCATTTGGAACTGGAAAGATAGATTGCATTGTAAAATTTATTTACGTTATGTAATAATTTTCTATGTTTATATTTTAAAATAGAACATAGGTGTCAGGGCTACAGTGGAACACTCCATTAACAGATAGGAGATGGATTAGATAGTTTTAGAGATTATTTGATTTAATAGATGACATTCACCTAATTTAAAAAATAATATTCATTGACCTAAAGACTAATTTAATAATATTATTCAATAGGTTCAATTAGCTTTATAAAGGTGAATCATCTTGATCCACTTCTATAAAATGTGTAAATATGCTGCCATGAATAGTTTTTCTCCATGTACTGTGAAATATTGCCAAAGTTTTAACCTCACACTAACCATAAATAATGCTTAAATGAGGCTGTAATTTTTGCAATCTGGGGCTATTCACAGATGAATTATTTGGCTAAAAGTGATATCTCTACTAACATAGTCTTGCCTCATTATCTCATTCCAAGATGAACGGAGGGGAGGGAAAGTGTTAAGCTGATTCATACTATTGCCACAGTTAAACTATTCTCTACTCAATTGTAATGTTGTTTGGTAAACTAAGAGTGAGATATTTATAACAATCTCAAATTTGTTTTAAATGCAAGAATTTCTCATAAAAAATAGAATACCATTTTTATTCAAAAGATATTCTATTACATTCTTAAATAATCCTCTAGAAGAAATTATATTAAATAACTAAAATTGGAAGCACATTACCTATAATTTATATATGTTTTGAGGTGTGAAATAAGAGACATGTGTTTTTAAGTTTATCCACACACACACACACACTCTAGGTTTAAAGTCAAAGCTTTATTCCCAGCATTAGAAATACAAAAGGAATACATTATTTAATTTTAAAAGCTTTGAAAGATTCATCTTCCTGAAAATGTTCACAGGTCATGGTGATATGTTAATATCGTCTTCCTCTTTAGGGTATAAGATCATTATCTGACTCTTTGGGAATCAATGCATGAATCTTTAGGCACTACCTGTACTATTATAAAAACACACAGACAGGCAGAACACTCTACAACCCACAATCAATACACACTGACTACACAGTTGGCTAATATATGCATGGGCTTTCTATTTAGATCTCTTCAAGAAACTTCATTTGTTATGAAACAAGTATGTTTTCTTTTGTTTTGGAAAGTGATATGAAAGATGGGTGATAGCGCAGAAACAATGTCACTAGGAATCTAATGCAAGCCACCATCATCTCTCCCCTGTACAACTGACAGAGTCTCTGAAATGTCCTCCCATGTCCATTCTTAGTCCTTCTAATCCATTCTCAAAGAGTAGCCAGAGTCATCTTTTAAAAACCTGAAATCTGATCATATTGTTATCCTGATTAAAACTTTTCACTTGTTTCCCATTGTTTTTTTCAGAAAGATTAGAGAACATAGCAAGTTTACTAAGGCATCACATGGTCTGGCTGCTTATCCCCCTCCTCTCTGGATGCATCAGCTCTTCTACCTCTCCAGGTTAATAACACTCTTGGGCTTTGACCTTCTTTAAACTTACAAAGCACAGTGCTCCTTCTTTCAAACTTCTATTCATCTCTCTCATCTCAGCTTAAATGTGGCATTCTCAGTGAAGATCTCCATAGTTCTCTGTATTAGCTTAGATGTCCTTGTCAGACACAATCACAACACCCTGTACATTGCCTTCATTTTACTGGTTACCACTGAAATGGCAGAGAAACTTTTATAATATCTATCCCCCTACCTCTTCCAAACTATCAATACATGCATCTTAATGGACACGCCTGTCATTCTCTCTAATATCCTAGAATAGTATTTGACACATAGACACCAAATAAATATTTTTGAATGACTGCAATAGTTGTAAACATGTCTTAATCAGTAATTTTTACTAGTATATCTTTGTTTTTTTTAGATGTCTTATTTATGCATTGGTTTATATTTTTCAATCTGTACTGAATACCCATAGAGACCTTCCAGATGGCATTTGCTTTATGATTTTATCCTTGACTCTCCATACTGAGTATGACTGATACTCAATCTCATGGTATGCAACTTTTCACCTTGTATCCTAGATGTTCTTTGTGCCCAAGCTTTAGATTCTTTGGAGGCAGGAACTAAGTGCTATTTATCTTTGTATCCCCCTGTTATACCTCACATAATAAGCAAAAAAGAAACACTTAGATTAAATTAGGGAGTGTTGTAGAAGGAAAGAATTTGAGGAAAGGCCTCAAAACACTTATGCAGAATCCAGGTGTATCTACCACCCTCCCTATTGTTTAGAAATAAATATAAATGATTTACCAAGTGATTGAGCTGTTGAGTACAGTTTGCTTCAGAGGAGGATTCTTCTCCTCTCAGGCCTGTCATAAATATCCTGAACAGAGTTCATCATAGGAAGAAAAAATATCCCTGAAGAGGTATAGTTAGACTCACCTCAGGCAGTCTGAGATATTTGTTTTGGATGTCCCACACAAAAAAATATCAAAAATATAAAAGGACAACTTGGGCCCTTTGTGGGGGGTTTTTAAGACTATTTTTTAAGATCAGTTTTGGGTTTATGACACAATTGAGAGGAAGGTACATAGATGGTCCATCTGCTCCATGTTCCCACACATGTGTAACCTCCCCTATTATCAACATCACTCACCAGAATGGTACATTTGTGACCAAGAATGAACCAACATTGACACATCATAGTCACCCAAAGTCCACACTTTACGTTAGGGTTCACTCTTTGTGTTGTACATGCTATGAGTTTGGACAAATATATAATGACATATAGCCATCATTATAATACCTTATGGAGTGTTTTCACTGCTCTAAAAATCCTCTGTGGTCTACCTGTTTATCTCTCCCTACCCCACTGCTGTCAACCACTGATTTTTTTTTTCCTCCATAGTTCCATCTTTTCCACACTGCCATGTAGTTGGAATCATACAGTGTGTAGCCTTTTTAGCTTGGCTTCTTTCACTTGGTAAAATACATTTAAGTTTTTCCTCCATGTCTTTTCACAGTTTGACAGATCATTTCTTTTTAATGTTAAATAATATTCCATTGTCTGGATGAAGCACAATTTATCTAGGCACCTACTGAAGAACATCTTGGCTACTTCTCAGGTTTAGCAATTATGGATAAAGCTGCTATAAACATCTGCATGGAGGTTTTTATGTGGACATAAGCTTTCAACTCCTTTGGGTAAATACCAAGGAGCACAACTGCTGAATCATGGCCTTTGAGTTTTCAACATTTATACCAATAAGTGCATGTCCTGAACAGATGTTTAGCACAGCATGAGATATTACTTAGACTTGATATTCAGATTACTCCCAGAAAATGCAATTGTCTTGTATTTTTCAAAGTTTTCTATGCTTAATAAAATATATTGTACAAGGTGAAGTGTTCATCATGTAAGTAAAGATTAATATACACCTAAAGTATCTGAGTAGATTATAATATTCCAAAAAAGCCATTTTGATATAAGGCACCAATGAAAAGTGTGTGTGTGTGTGTGTGTGTGTGCGCGCATATGTATGGAAATCCAGAGATATCAATATTTATATGAGGCCCTTAGCAACTTAGCAACTGTTTCCTTTCAAGCCAAGTGTTCACAGGTGAAACTTTAATTTTATTCTTAAATGTAACAGTGGCAAAAAAAAAATCTTATTTTTTTCCTTTTTAGCGAGAAGTTTCTTGTTTATTCATCTTTTTTAACCTAAATTTAAATTTTTTAGATAGGAAAAAGAATGATTGCCCTTTTGTTCATTGACAGGCAAATTCTGTTACAAACAAATAAATTGAGAAAGAGTGATATAGACACAAAAGATCTTGTTTTCTTCCAAGTATATTATATTTGGAAAAAACAGTAAAACTTGTTACAAATCTAGCAGTTCAACCCTGCCCTACCCTGACAATTCTTTTTTATTATTCATTACTAAGCTGAAATAGAGCTGTAAGAAATGTATGCTTCTGGTTAGCCTTTAGAGATAAATATGTCTATCTAATAAATATGAGGTCCAGCTTTGGATCAATGAACTAGGAGCCAGGATTCCTACAATTAATTCATGAATCTTTGACTGATTTTTCCATAGATCTGGGAAGAGCCACTTAAGCTCTTTATATCTTCCCTTTGCAATGTGAATAATAACATAGCGTATACATCACTGGACCCTGTAACACTTTAATTCTTCACAAAAGCACTTTAAAATACTTTGATGGGAAGTACTATATTAAAGTAAATTATTACTGTTATTCATTTAGCTGATTGTAAAACATTGTGAACAAAGGAAAACATGACCTCATTGCATGTTAGATAAGGGAAGTAGGAAATCATTAATGCAACCAGATTTCTCGGAGTAAACGATTTCAGTTCTACAAGAAGTTGTCACTGATAGAGACATGACTGGCCCTACTTGATGTGCTTGCACACCACTCACTATGTTAAATCTAATAGGCAATTTCGTTTCCTGCATGAAATAGAATTTAAAATTTACCCTTTCTTCTTGGTATTTTGTATCAAAAGAAGCTCATATTCAAAAATCCTTCATGTTGAGACTTCTTACCTAGGGAGAGGCAACAGGTTTATAAATCTTATAATCTAGCATAATTTTCAACATTAATCCTCCCACTGGTTCAATAAAGACATGACATGTGTATTTTTTAAATGTTTTAGTTGTTAATTGAAGTCAACTTTTGTCTAGTAAGATAATGTTCATTTACCATGTCTTTTCTAATGAATTTTTAAAATGTAATTTTTAAGCTTCATTTCCTCTCTCCTGGCCATTAACTGGGGATATTTTTATGCTCCACAAACGAAGTCCTTATGCAAAAATCAAGCTTAACTTTCCCATGCCTTATTGAGAACATGTATCCCCACTTTCAAAGACTACAAGCCATCAAGGATGAGTTGGCATTTTTTCCCTTAAAAGAAACCAGAAACCTCTTGCTTTTGCCCAGTACAGTCATTGATCAGAGTGTTCTCTTAAATTGACTTGTCATCAGAGAAAACCTCATTTTCTTTCTTCCTTCCTCTCTCTCTCTCTCCTCAGTGAAGAGGTCACTGATGGGAACAAGAATATATCACAAAAAAGAGTTTAGAATTTCTCCTTGGCGTTTTCAGAAAGCTACATCCAGCTCAAGTTCACAAAACATCACATTTCACAGGACACAGTGCCTTAAAACAGAAAACCAAGAAACTGCAGAGAATACCTATTATCATTTTTCAAAAAAACCATTGCCTTTGAATGTGAGAAAATTGTAAGAATTTACGGTTTATGAATAATTACAATTTTACTATTTAGTGAGTTTATTTGCCTTCTAGAATGGCCATTTGTTCCGATCTATAGGATTCAGGTCAGGTATTATGATGTGATTTGATTATATTAGGTAGTATAAATAGACTCAGAATAGACCTGTAGTTGCTTGAAAAAATCTCAAAAAACAAAAACAAAACCTTGATTTGTTATGAGAAGATTAGAAGAATTGATTTTAGAAGAATAGATTTAAGAATTAAGGACACATTTATTAAATGGGTCTAGGAAGAACTAAGAAATAGTTCAACCAATATGCTTTGACAGCAATTCCACCTCTCTATGGGCTTCAGACAGTATAGGGCTTCCTGCCTGAAGACCAAGATTTCCTTCCGTTCTGTTCACTGCTATATCCCCAGCACTTAGAGCAATGCCTGGCACAAAGGAACACTCAAATATTGTTTAATGAATGAAAAAAAGAGTGATTCCTGCTCTTCTGATTCTTGAATAAGTAAAAATGTGTCCTTAACCAAGTTGATATTTAGTACTTATGACTGCAATCAGTCTAGCATCTGATTAACAGTAAGTAGTAATGCTCCTCAGGTCTTTCTTGGCTACTTGTTTAACAGGATCATTCCTGTTGAGGTATGATTTTTCATTATAAATTACTGTTTCAAAGTCCTGCACCAAGGGTTTCTCTACCAACTAAATTTTCTTTTAACCTTTACTCTTGCCTAGAACTTTTCTTAATATACAGATTTTTCTTCCTCTACTCAGAGTTTCACATTTAAAATGCAATGTCTTCATTGTTTGTCATTTATGATATCTCTATTTGATATTTCAAGTAGCTTCTGAAATCCCCATTCTTAGCTAAAGACTACCTGGGATAATTTTAAAATATTTCCACCCCCCCCATGTCAACTCTCTTCTTATATACAACAGTCTATACATTTTATATAGATACATGTTCATCTATTTGTTCAATATTTCTTATTCAGTTTGAGCCTATCGCTGAGAAGAAATAAAAAGACCAGAGTAAAGAAAGTTAATAGAAAATAATGAAAAACAAGCTATAAAACACACATTGTTATTCTTTCATGAATTTGAGTCATACTGTGAAAGACTACTGAAGTTTCAATAGAAACTTCTAACTTTCTTTCATTTGTTTTATCAACTTAACATTTGAAAATTGATTCTTTGCTTGGTTATAAAGACAAAAGGGAAAGGAAGATGACAGCTAACACTCTTTTCCCAAACAGAAGTGGGTGATATGGGATAAATATCGAGTCATAAATATTGTGTTGTTATCAAAGAAAATGAAAAGAGATAAATTGTTGCTGAAGTAAGTCCCAAATTATAGCAGATGGGTGATGAGAAATTTCTGGGCCTCAGTTTTCTCATTTACATTAGGAATAATGATAATGTCAGTAATATCATAATACAAAAAGTCAGCATATATGAGTCCTTGAATTCTAACCTGTTATTTACCATTTCACAGATTCTAAGAGATACTTGCCACAGGACATATAACACTGTTTTTTTGTTTGTTTGTTTTAACTTAGGGGGTTTTTTGGCCTTTATATCTAAATTCCTATTTGGCTTGACTAGAATACTGCTTTGCCACTTCAAATTAATTCCTAGGTTAGAAACTTTTATTTAAATTAGACTTACTTTAGAAGTCAAGAGCACAGATTGGGAATCAAACATAACAGGGCTGAAATCCAGGTTCTGACATTTTCTAGTTGATTAACTATAGGTATATTAATTTCAGAAACTATTTTCTCTTTGGTAAATTGAGGATACAAAAATTGACTGAACTTCTGAAACAGTAAATACAATAGCATGTACATATAAAGTATTTAAAAAGTATGAAACATATTATGTGCACAACAAAAGGGACACTACTTTTCTAATCACGTAATCTCTTCCTTGGCCTTTTCCCCCAACACCATGGGAGAAAATGGCATGAGGTGATTAAATTAAAACATTTCATGTAAAAGTGGTTCACAAGTGAACAGAGGATTTAGTCAATACAGTTTTATGTGTATTTCTTCATTCCTCATTCTGAAATTGCCACCTAATTAAAGATTGCTTTAGTTGTGTATTACTGAAGACTTATTTTCATCTTTGATTTTACCTTTCAGGTGGAGTGAGATGAACACCCATGTCTTCCCAAGGTCTACTAGAAAAACCACAGTTTTTGCTTTTTTTTTTTTTTTTTTTTCATCCTGAGAGCTATTTGGCTCTTAAAGGTGTTATCTACCACTGATGTAAATAGTTTGTGGATTTCTTAGGTGTTCTCTCTCATTCCCTTCTATTTTTTCTAATATAGTCTGAAGAAATAAACAAGCCTAGTATAAAGTTTAGGCCTCCATAAATCAGGAAAAACTCTGCATGGAGTTGGGCTAAATCAGTTTACCCTGTCAAACTTAAATTAAATCACTCCTACTTTCCAACAGGTTAATCAGTTAGCATATGGAAGTGAATTCTTTGTGCTAGAAAGCCAATAGACATGGTTTCTTTAGCTACAACCAAAGTATTAACTTCTAGAAGAATCTCTGCAGTCATGACAACTACTATGAAAATGGATTATCATGGTAGGAAGTAGAATATAAGGAGAATAGTATTGGATTTGAAGCCATACAGATCTGGGTTTGAATTCTAGGTCTGTCTCCTATTTGTTATGTATGTAATCTTAAGCAAGTTATTCAAACTGTCAGAGACTTAATTTTCCCTTTTGTGAAATGGCAGTAATATCTTCACTAGATGGTGGCTATGATTTAATAAGATAATATCCAGAAAGCATAGGGCTTGACACATGGTTAGTACTTAATGATTTTATTTCCCACCTTTATCATAAGTGATAATTATTACTTATAAAACTCTCTTTTATGTGAATGTTTTCAAAGACAATGTACTAAACTTGACAATTTAATGGCTTTAAGAGTAAAGACCCTTCAAACTTGAAGTAGCCAAAATGACATACATTATCTAGAATCAAACTGATTTTTGTGAATTCAGATCAGGAATATGAATTTTCAAAGCTGTATTTCTCAAATATACTGAAATGATTTTGAGCAGTGTTTGGAGGAGAAATAAGGGATACAATGCAATTTATCTTTTACTTTACTACATAAATTGCATCTGCATAAGACTCATTAACAATGTATTCTGCCAAGACTATGTAACCACTATGTTTTCATCTAAGTTTTCAGTCTTCTGAGGTCCATTAAATGTCATGTTTGAGGTTCCATGGCTAGACATTGACTCCACTGATATTTGAGCCAACCTGTAATTTCTTATTTCAGCATTCATACTCCAAAAACTTATTCAATAAATATTTGCTGCATGTCTAATAGGGGTAATAAAGACCACCATTATCTGTAAACAAATATCAGTTGATGGACAGAAAATGAGACTTATCTTTGCAATCAATATTTAATGAAAACAAAACAATAATTCTTTATTTGAGATAAATATTTCTAACATTATGAGTTTCTCTTGAAAATGTGTGAGATCATTATTAGAAATGTGAAGAATTTCTTTGAATACACATAACAAAATATTTATTTATAATATCAAGGGTTGGCAAACTTGTTTACACAAGTTTATAAAATCTATCAAACTACATTTAAAATGTTTCCATTTCACAAAAGTTAAAAAGTAGGCCTAGCCAAGTACTTAATTGCTTAATTTCATACTTGTATTTACATTTTAATGCATATGTGTTTGATTCATTTACAATTATTTAAATGTTGCTTTTAAATTTATTTACTTTGTTCTTAGGTAATGTCTTTCTTTGTAGGCGCTCAGAGCACTCTATAAATGTTAATGGGCATTTTCACAATACCCTTATGAAAGAGATGGCAGCAAGTTCTATGAATTTCACTGATGTCATTTTTCAAGGGACCAAGAAAATGTTAATACATAAAACCTCAGAATCTTAGTAGTGCTAGGCCCTAAGAGGAATGTGTAACATAACGAAGCAAGCAGATTTCACTCTGGTTTCTCCTTTGCTGTCATCAAAATGATGTTATGAAAATGGTACACAATTGGTTAGAGAAGCTACCATATGTTTTCCAGGGGGTAAGAGAACCTATTTTCTATTTCCTCTCTGCTTCACTGTTGATAGTCATGACCACTAATTCTTTTCCTCTCCCAACTTTCCTCAGGTTAGGGAGTAGATGATAATTGTGCTCGCTTATAAATTATCTTCCAGAAGTATGCTCCTAAAAAGTTTGGGGAAAAATTAAGCCACATTAATATTTAGTGACTAAGTTCTCAAATATAATTGAAAATCAATGCTAGTGAAAAGGACAAAACTAACAAGACCTTTTATACTTTGTGTTCCTAACCTAATAACTACCATGTGTTAGAAATTTTTTAAAAATATTTATGAATTGCACTAAATTTATTAAACTGTACATCACTCCAGACACTCCAACATGCCTTTGATATATAAGATAAATTGATAATTAATGTTTCTTGTGCTTATGAGTTCAAATGGTTACTTCACATAGCACTAGGTGGATAATTTCTGCTAACAAAATCTACAATTTTCACTTTAAAGGAAATTAAAGACTGGTTCCTAAATGACATATAATCTCCTGTGGAAAAAAATAGAACTTACATGATTTTCTGTATTTAAATTTGACTTAATAAAATGCACTCGAGTATGAAAAAAATCTGAATAACATGAGTTACAGTTACGATTATCAAGTAAAGAAAGGGATAGGCAATCACTGAATTAGTGCCCAGAGAGAATTTCACAGTTCGCAAGAGAGAGGAACAGCACAAACAGCCATTCATAAAATACAAAGCAGTTGCTATATTGAAAAAGAATAATCTTTACAAATGAAAACAGTGCTCTACAATTAATGGTAATATTTGATAGAAACTAAATTCTCTGGGCCTCAACAATTAGATTATCAACAAGTTGGTTAAGGGATATGAAAGGACATCCACTCATCTCTGTACTCTGCTGTGATTTCTGTCTCAGTCTCAACTTATCCCTTTTCTAGTTAGAAAAAAAAAATGTGAAATTTATCCTATGAAGATGATTTATTTTTTGTATTCTTGCTCTGCAGCCTGTAGTCCTTAATTGCTCCAAAAATATCCTTTGAACAGATTTCTTCTGATTTTCTTTACCTAAAACCTTCCTTTTATATGCATGTATGAGCTCTATAATAACTTTTACATATAAAATAACGTAAAACTAACACACATAAGAAAAAATATCAATTGAACACTTAGGCCATCTAATTCTCATTAAATTTCCTATGAGATAGCTCTATTTTTGTTACAATATTCCCATTTTTTAATAAACCAAGAAACAATATTAGAATATTAAGTAACAACCATGGTCACACATCTTAAAATTACTAAAACCTGGATTCACATCCCAAATTTCCTAACATTAGAGTGAATAACACTAAATGCACATCACTGAAATCCAACTGATCATTGCTGATGAATATGTAATAAAGAAAAATTAGTTAACTTTTTGCTTTTTATTTTATTAGTCTAAATAAAGAAATAATAAACTTCTTATTAAGTTAAATTATCTCAGAAGAAAAACGATGGTGAATTAAAATAATCTACTAAGAAAGACTGGAAATTTTCTAGTAGAAAATTTACTTAAAAAAAACGATTCTTGAAAATATAATTGGGCACACATTAAAATATCATCAAGGTTATTAGAAGCCATTGTTATGATGAAATAAGATAAAAACTAATTTTGCTAAATGGAATCAACAAGGTCTTTAAACACAATTATATTTAAACCATAATAGGAGCACTGAGCTGTTTTATGAGGCAATAATCTGGTTCCTGCGTGGATAAACTATAAGGCTGAAGGCTGGTTAGAGTTTTGCAGTAAGAGAACTGTATTATTGCCTCATAAAATAGTTCAGCACTTTTTTCATTGTGATTATTCTACAAGTCTTTGAGAATTTGCTTTTAAATAAATGTCAGTACTATAGTAAGTACTTATATAAAAAAAATATGACAAAGAAACAAAGTGATGAAGGTAGAGAGCATCCCTGTATATAATAAATAATTGTCTTAGGCCTAAAGAAGTAGTTTTTTGTAATGTGATAAGGTAACAATTCTCAATTTTTAAGATTTTCTTTATTTAAAAAAAATACTTTTACTTTCTAGTATGTCTGGTCACCAGTCTCCATAGGCGGGTAATAAAGAGGTCTTTTGTGTTTGTAATGGAATCATCTTCACATGGATCCAATGTTCATATAATTCCCATTAGATAAAAATATGTACTTCCAAGTCTATTAAGTTTTTCTTCAGTTTATTGTCTTTACAGGAACATGTTATTAAATTTCATCCTGTTCTTTCACTTTACAAATGTTTGTCATTTAATAATCATCTTCAGTTAATATTTCTGCAATATATTTCAGTGTACTAAAATATGACTTAGGCTTAAGAAGAATTAAATATACATTATTTGAGATAGGTCAAAGACCTTTTCTGTATTTCACTGTCTAACAGAACTTTCTATGTCTACAGATAAAAGTACTGTAAAACTCTGGATCTATGACCAGTAAGGCATTTTTTTTTTCACAGTTAACTCTCACTCCCAAAATATACCCCCTTTTCATGCTGAGATAGCCCAGAAGACTATCAAATCATGGCACCTGGCTCAGTATCTAAGACCTTATGGTCTAAGTCAGGTTCAAATGTGGTTCCTCTTGATTCAGAAAACTATGAACAAAAATAAATGAATAACCTGCCCTCTATATATTCAATATATAATGATGAAATAGGGACAAACCAAAAAAAAATTAAAAAGGAGAAAATTGGAGGCACACAAAAGTAAGTAGTTAATAACAATTCAGAAAGCTTGTTGAGCAAATATTGCCAGAACCCCTTAATCTGGGGTAGGGAATACTTCTTTAAATAGGTCTAGTCCTCCATGCGTATAGGTCTCCATTCTGTTTCTTTGCAACAACGTTTATCATCATCCTTCCTTGGCCACATCTGAAAATAACAAGGCAGACTATGTACATCTTGAAAATTGAGGAGATTTCCTAGTCTGCTTTCTGCCTGGCCAGTGTTGAGGGGCAGATGTCTTTTTCAATATTTGAAAGTCACAGTCTCATTTAATCCAGAATGGTAATAGAGCTTTGTTAAAAATGTATTTTATATATTTTTAAAAAAAATATATTTGATCCCAAGCAACTTCATGTGCCATGAGCACAATCCATTTTTTGAAGCACCTTTTAAAATGCACTTCAAATTAATCCCCTATGTTAGCAACATTCTATCATGAAATCTCTTTGTCCAACACTACAGATGAGTTAGGTTTATTTTCTGCCTTCCAGATTATCCTAAGTGATAGTTTTAAACTCCACTTGTTTCACCATTGTGTAGCAAAGTGGGCCAGTTCTTCATCCCCTGATAACAGATTCATCACCGTCTGTCACTCCTACCCAAAGCCAATGCCATTATTTTTAGTTCTCATTATATTAGCAATCTAATCCTGTAATGAGTTTTGATTTTAGTTATATTTCTGCTGCACTTATGCTGCATAAAATAAAACTCAAGATATCAGAGACTTTCAACAACTATCTTTTATGTTTCTTGTTAAAGATCTATGCAGCCTCTGGAGGCATGACATCTCTGTAGTCATCTGGGGAATGCTATTCTCAGTCAGAGAGCAGATGTACAGGATCCCAAGCCAAATAATACAGTATTTTTACTGCCTTTGTTTGTGCCCATCCCCTAATATAGTGCATGGCAAAAGCAAGTCACATGATCAGGGATATACACTCCACATACTTGACTGGGAGTAAGTGCAATGCCCCAAGGTGAAGAATGTAAATGTGTACACCTATTACAAGAAGGGAGCGAAGAATTAAAATAAAAATATACATTTTAGGGCTTCCCTGGTGGCGCATTGGTTGAGAGTCCGTCTGCCAATGCAGGGGACATGGGTTCGTGCCCCGGTCTGGGAAGATCCCACATGCCACGGAGCTGCTGGGCCCGTGAGCCATGGCCGCTGAGCCTGCATATCCGGAGCCTGTGTTCCGCAACGGGGAGGCCACAACAGTGAGAAGCCCGTGTACCGCAAAAAAATAAAAATAAAAAAATACATTTTAGAAGGAATTAACAAATCCACAATCATGGTGGAAGACCCTAACAAACATCTGACTGGAATAAAAAATTAGGTTGAAAGATGTAAGAACACCAAGAATTCTAAAATATAATTACCTTGGTTTATGTCATATAGCTAAAGATATACAGACTTTATACCAAACACAAATACCTAGAGACAAATGAAATGAAAGCACAACAATCCAAAACCTATGGGACACAGGAAAAGCATTTCTAAGAGGGAAGTATACAGCAATACAATCTTACCTCATGAAACAAGAAAAATCACCAATAAACAACCTAACCTTACACCTAAAGCAACTAAAGAAAGAAGGACAAACAAAACCTAAAGTTAGCAGAAGGAAAGAAATCATAAAGATCAGAGCAGAAATAAATGAAATAGAAATGAAGAAAACAATAGAAAAGATCAATGAAACTAAAAGCTGGTTCTTTGAAAAGATAAACAAAATTGACAAATCTTTAGCCAGACTCATCAAGAAAAAAAAGGGAGAGGACTCAAATCCATAAAATTAGAAATGAAAAAGGAGAAGTTACAATGGACACCAAAGAAATACAAAGGATCATAAGAGACTAATACAAGCAACTATATGCCAATAAAATGGACAACCTGGAAGAAATGGACAAATTCTTGGAAAGGTACAATCTCCCAAGACTAAACCAGGAAGAAATAGAAAATATGAACAGACCAATCACAAGTACCAAAATTGAAACTGTGATTAAAGGAACTCCCAAAAAACAAAAGTCCAGAACCTGATGGCTTCACAGGCAAATTCAATCGAACATTTATAGAAGAGTTAGCACCTATACTTCTGAAACTATTCCAAAAAAACTGCAGAGAAAGGAATACTCCCAAACTCATTCTATAAGGCCACCATCACCCTGATACCAAAACCAGACAAAGATATCACACACACAAAAAAAGATAATTATAAAAGTAAATTTAACCATGTTGCAGGAGAAAAAACTCTCAGTAAATTCTACCTAGAAATCATGAGACAACATTCTTTGAACAATAGGAATATAATAGATGTTGACAAAAGGGGAAAAATGTAAAATAAAAATTGAATACGTTTGGAAACCAGAAAATAACTCTTAGATCAAAAAGAAAATAGAAATAGAAATTATACCCTATTTAGAAATTACTGAAAATGAGAAGACTCATATCAAAACTCATCAGTGTAACCAGAATATTTCTCAGAGGCCACTGTGTAATCATAAGTGCATTGTTTAGGAAACAAGAAAAACTGAAAATATCAAAATAAGCTTTTCATACAAGAAGTTATAACAAGAATAGCCAAATTAACCCAAAGAAGGGATTAGTGAAGACATAAGGTAGTGCTTAATAAAACAGTGAACAGGGCTTCTCTGGTGGTGCAGTGGTTGAGAATCTGCCTGCCGATGCAGGGGATATGGGTCCGTGTCCCGGTCCGGGAAGATCCCACATGCCACAGAGCAGCTAGGCCTGTGAGCCATGGCCGCTGAGCCTGAGTGTCCGGAGCCTGTGCTCCACAATGGGAGAGGCCACAACAGTGAGAGGTCCACGTACCACAAACAAACAGTGAACAAAAGGGGGCTTGAATAAAATTAAAACTATATTAAATACTACTTAATACACATAAATTTGAAAAATCCAAATTAAATGGATGTTTAATAGAAAAATGCAAATTCACTAAAATGGACTCAAATATATGAAACACTCATTAAGAGCATAGGAAAAAAGCAAAAATTTCCAATGCATGGTTCAAAGTTGTAATACCAACATCAACACTGGATTAAAAATATATATTATATTGCACAGAAATATAAAATATAGATAGCCCTCATATATAATCATACAATTAAAGATTTAAAATACTAGAAGATTAACTACAGTAGTACTATACTAAAATAGTAAAGTACTACTGATCATGACCAAGTATAACTCATCTCACAACACAGAAGGTGGGCTCAAAATTAAAAGTTTTGATTCAAATTTAAATGTGTAACATAGTATGACCATTTAAAGAATATATATATATATATATATATATATATATATATATATATAAAAGCATTGGTCAAACCTCAATAAAGTGGGTTTTTAATGTGTTGATAAATTAAAAATCATTTCAAACTAAAAACTACTAACACATGCCTTTTCCATATATATATAGACGCATGTGTGTGAATGCATACACACACATATCCACATCTACAAAAGAACAATAGAAGAAAACCTATTTTAATTTTAATTTTAATTTATTTATTTATTTATTTATTTATTTTTGCGGTACGCAGGCCTCTAACTGTTATGGCCTCTCCCGTTGCGGAGCACAGGCTCCGGACGCACAGGCTCAGCGGCCATGGCTCACAGGCCCAGCCGCTCTGCGGCATGTGGGATCCTCCTGGACCGGGGCATGAAACCATGTCCCCAGCATTGGCAGGCGGACTCTCAACCACTGCGCCACCAGGGAAGCCCAGAAAACCTATTTTTAAAGGAAGTTTTATAGAACACGAAGTAAAATTATTAAGAATAAAACATTAAAAGCGTTCTTATAAACTTAGGAACAACACAGGTGTGCCTCCTGTTATAGCTACTATCCCAAAAGCATAAAAGTGATTTAATACAAAATAGAGAACAAAAATGTAAAATATCTAGAGTTTAATCCAGTAAAATCATACAAGACCAAATGAAGGAATCTGTAAAATTTGGATAGGGAATTCCCTGGAGGTCCAGTGGTTAAGACTATGCACTTCCACTGCCATAGGCCCAGGTTCAAACACTGGCTGGGGAATTAAGATCCCTGGAAGCAGTGTGGCAAGGCCAAAAAAAAAAACAATCTGTATAGGGGAGAAACATATTTTTGGAAGGCAAGACATGATTTTAGAAAGATAACAGGTTACTGAAATAATCTACTAATTCAGTGTAATCCCAAAGAAAACTCTAAAGGAATACTTTTCATTTTCGACAAGCTGATGATAAAATTGTCAGGAATATGAAATAATGAGACAGCAAAGAAAATTATTTCAAAAGAAGAATATGAAGAAGGTCTTATTGTATCTGTTAAATAACACACTATAAAATCATTTTAGTACTGGAGAATAGAATTGAACAAGATAGGATAGACTAGAATAGAATACAGTAGAATACAATAGAATTAGAATAGAACAGAGGAAAAAGTACCATTGAATTTAGGAATCATAATGTTGGCATGTCAAAAATTATTATGACAGTGACTATCCATTTTTGAAGTATACAGAAAATTTTCCTCAGAGGTATTTAAACTAAATGTATAAAATCAAACTCTAAATATTAATATAAAATTGAATATATATATATATATATATTTTTATTAGATAAGGTCTTAGAGAATATTTTAACACTGCTATATGACTACAGACATACTGTTAGAAATTGAAAGAGAATTAAGAGAATGTGGGTAAACATTATATATATATAGAGAGAGATAGATATATATGTATATGTATGTGTGTGCCTATATATATATGTATCCACCTCTCTAATATTCAGAGAAAGGCAAATTCAAACAATATTTTTTTATCAGACAATGAATTTTAAAAGTTTGATAGTATCCATTGTTGGCAAATGTGTGGGGAAATGAGTTCTGTCATGTTGTTTTGGTTAAAATCGCCTTTCCATTGAGGAAAATTGGGTTGTAATTGCTGAATCCAGAAATGTTTCCTCTAGTTTCTATTATAAACCATCACATATCAAAGAGACACACAGAAAATGTTCACTGAAGCACTGATTGCCATGACAAAGAATGAGAGACAACGCAAATGTCTATCATTTGGGGCATGTCTAAATAAACAAAGGTACATCAATAGACAGTATGTGCCCATTAAAATTAATGAGATAGATCTATAAATACTAACCTTGAAACACGCCTTTGATATATTGCTAACTGAAAAAAGCAAGTTGCAGTCAAATATGCAGAGCATGACCCATTTCTCAGTGATGAAATATGTAGAGATATGTATGTATTGCACATGTGTTTGTGTTTATGAGGGTGTATATATCCTTACTACAGTGACATTAGAGTAGTAGAGGGAGTTTCATTTATTAATGTTATTACAATTAGTATTCCTTGTTAAAATCAAATTTTATTTCCAGCACTCCTTAACTGTAAAGATAAGGGATTCTTTTAAAAATTTAAATTTATACTAGGCCTGGCTCTATAAGAGAAACTGCAGAGATTATTTTTTGAATGAGTATTAAATTTTCCATGCACAATAGAAATTCAATTATTGTTAAAAATATTTTTATCTAAAGATCTAATTAGATATGAATTTTTATATTGATAAATTTAACTTTTTTCAATGAAAAGAAAGCCTACTTTCTACTGTAACAAAAGCAAAAGGCAGAAATTTCCTTCCCACTTTTTTTAGAAACCTCAAATTTGTTACAATGAGAAGATATAGTGGGTTTTACTTGAAATCTGATAAGCAGTATTAGCAACACTAATGATAACCTATGAGGCTGATACACCAATAAAATAAATATGCTGCTTTAGAGCCCTTCTAAGAAATGGTTATTTTTATATATTTACTGGAGAATTTAATTACTAGGGAAATATGTCAAATAATTTTAGGGAAGTTTTTCCTACAATATAATTGTGCCTATCTCAAAGTCAGGGCCTCAGTATTTGTCCATTAATATATTTTTTTGAACTATAAAAGTCACTGCTCTATACGACTTTCTTTTTGGTCCCTTGAGACACCATTCCTTGCTGCAGATCCATGTTTGTACAAATGAAAAGCCCTTAGGATATTTCTGTGTAACTTCAGTGTTCTATGTCACATTAACAATCTGACTTAGAGCTTGAGAAGAGAAAGTCTGTGTACAGCATTTAAAATTGCTCACTGTTTCAAAAAGCTAGAGAAAAATTTACAGTAAGCTAAGAAGTATGAATAGAATTTGACTCAATAGTTTTGCTGACATTTTGTTATTATCCAATGTAGAACAAATAGAAATGGGGAAACTGAGTTTGAAGTTATCCTAGAGCTGCTCTCTTTAACTTTCTCTGTAGATGGAGACTGACAGTCTGACCTCCACATGACTAACCAAAACTTGGAAACTTGGTACCATGGCTCTCCTCATCACCAACTCCCTCGCCCTGGAACCCAGTTCCTGTGATAATGGCAGGTGTTCCTCAGAAATGACAACTCTCTTTCCTTCAGAGCCTGAATCTAATCTCAGAGCCCCTCTGAACACAAGTAGTTGAGGTAACTATCAGCAATGTCTTGGACCTCACATTCAAAATGAAGTATATTGGCCATTGCTCTCCTACATAAACATTTAATTTTAAGTAATTTTGTCTGCTCATTTTTTTCTCTAACAGTCATATATACTCCTGCTAATATACCTTTACTCCTTTTTTCCACCTTTAAAATGTCCTCTTTCAACATTGTGACCATTCAAATCCTCATGATCTTTCAAGGCCAAGCTCATATCTCACTTTTTTCAAGAAGTCTCTCAGACAATGACCTGGCAGGTCACTACGAGCTCTGACTCCTCTGAAGTCCTTCTTCAGTATTTCTCACACATAGTAGGGAGTTGATTTTATCAAGAATTCTGTTAATTCTCTTTAACTTATAAATACCACTATCACAGGGAATATGCTCCATAAAGCAGAGTAAAGGGTTACTAACAATAATTACTGACACCTCTAGGTTTTTAATGATTCTAAGTATAGGCTAAAAGACATTACTCTAGGTGATTATTTTTTCTAGCTAAGAACAAATTCCTTTTAATTTTCTTTTCAGGAATAATACACTGGAACAGGATTTCAAAAACTATTCATGAGAATTAAAAAAGTGCAGATGACATTTCAGAACTTCATTTAAAAAATATCACTTGTAGACATAGCAAAATACATGTTATATTCCCATGGGATTTAACACTCAAATCAAACTAGAAAATGTTACTTTATAAATTTTATAATAAAATTGCTTCAGCTTCTTGTCAGTGAGCAAAATCCTTTTAATTCTCCTGGTTTGGAGCATGAAGTCTATACTGGTGTAGATCTATTTATTCTGAATTAATTCTCCCTACAAAATACATTAACATGTACATTTCAAAGATATCGTACTGTCATCTAATCCAGCGGAGAACAGAAATGGACTTTATTTCAAGAAGACTGTAAAGATTTGGG
The DNA here is from genome assembly GCF_964341445.2 of Mesoplodon mirus. Classification (NCBI taxonomy): domain Eukaryota; kingdom Metazoa; phylum Chordata; class Mammalia; order Artiodactyla; family Ziphiidae; genus Mesoplodon; species Mesoplodon mirus. Next base: position 23,917,144 of record NC_138980.1, on the reverse strand, counting down.
GGGAAAACTTAAATGTTAAAATTTTGCATACTTCACATATTTGAAACACTCATTAATAGATTTAAGTGTCGTTTAAGGAAATGCTAGTAATTCACTATTTTAAAGTTAAACATTGATAATGTAATATATTAAATTTATAATGTTATGTTCAACATTGATATAGAGGATCATGAAGCAGGGAGAGGTGTTCATTCTTTTTCACAAAGGACATTCTTAGTGTCAAAGCTTAATTTTCAAAAAGTTTAAAATGTGACTCTCAAATAAAGAATAAATATATGCCAAATATTTATTCAATTCATTCATGAGGGAACTGCAAGATGGTAAAGCCAATTCAATGAGTGTTAAGAGACAGAGAGATGTAAATAATTAACGAGGAGGAATGTCATGCTCAAAGAAGTTTGCTAAGTTAAACAGGTTAATGTCCTACAGGGCAACAAAACAGTAAACATTAGTATCTAGGTCTATCCATGGTAGGGGTCATTTGCATTTCTCCTAGACAAAAACCCATAAGTTAGCATAAAATATAACAAAATCTAGCTTCTAATCAATAGAACATCAAAACAAGGCACAGTCTCCTGAGGAATAATCATTGGAAAGCTCTGTTAGATAGTGTTCCAGAAAAATATGAAAGATATGAAAGATATGCAGTCATGTTAATGCCTTATTTAACTTTTTGGATACTTTTTCTTAACACTAAGAAACATCACTTTTGGAAGTACTTCATTTCTTACTTATATCGCTAGCATTTTGAATTCATTTTTTATTGAAACAATCTCAGCCTCTCCCCCTTCCTCCCCATCCCCCACCCCATCATATACCCAAAGAAAGCTCCTGTTTTTGTTTTCAACATCTTATGAGAATTATTGTGCATACAGAAGAGTAATATACAAAGAAACTGTGTGGCAGTGTGGATGCTTGACTGGCCTCAACCAGTTCTGAAGTGTTTCAGCAAAATTACAATTTATTACATGTTTTAGATCTTCAGGATTACTTTTAAATAGTACAAAGAAAGTCTTATATAATAAATTATGGGGTAAGCCATACTGCTTTGTGAGGCATCTTGCCCTTTTCTTTCTCATCTTTAAAATAATCTAATAAAGATGTTCTTTACTAAATATGATATGATTGAATTTACAGGCAAAATCTCTTTCAGGATATAGACCTGAAGTGGAAGAGGCCATGGCATCCCTTCACAATTAACATGTCTACATAAATAAACCAGTCAAACTAATTTTCTATCAGTTTGGCACTTCTAAACTCCCATATCCCTTATTAAGTATGAGTAAATTTTACTATGAAAACATTACCACTGATTTCTGGCTTTCTTGTTTTGGTATTTGCTTCAGGCAGGCAGCTTATTCCATTAGCCAGTAGCATTGAATAAGGTAATACGGGTTGTGCCCTGTCTAAGACTCTCGTCCAGGAAGATGAGGGGATGCCGAAATTCAGCCCAAACTTCCCTCTTCAAGCCTGGGACCCATGGAGCTTCATATCTCTGCAGGGAATACTCTGTTAAAAATTCACACAAAGGTAACTTTTGGATAAACTATGGTTGCTATTAATCTGTGATCCACCTTATCAAAGCAATAGCGGCCTCATTCTACCTCTGAATCAGAAGGAAAATTCTAACTGTAGAGGTTTCTTGATTTCATATGTGCATGTATAGCCATACGCCTATGAATAGGTTTGACACAGCTATTTTCAGGAAGGCTAAATTAAATAACTAAGGATAGGACAGGGTGTGGAGAAGAGACACGGAAATTAGAAATTCACAACACTTAATGAAATTAATAGCTAACATTTATTAAGAACATACTGTGTTCCAGAACTAAACTACATTCTATATATGAATCATTTCAATATTTTGTTGAATAGCAGATTCTACATATACCATAACTGCCTTTGGCTTTGCATGACTGAATGAATTGATCAGAAATTCAAAAATTATACCGTATAATAATCTGGAAGCAAACAGAAGAACCTAGACTTTAAATCTTCATTCCGCATAACATATTGCAAAAGTTTTCATTTTTAATTTCAACTAAAGAATCTCTTTACAGAACTTGTTAAGAATATACCCCAGCTGCTGCTCTTTCTTTTCAGTGTGACCCCAAACAAGGACTGTTTCACATGGTTTTAGGTTTCTGCATGGAAGTTTAGCACAGCTGTGATATCAAATGCAGTACCACCTGGCCTAATCACCGTAACAATATGTCCTCTGTCCTGTGCGCTAACAGATGGATTGGGTATCAGCCTGATGTCATAATCTGTTAAGTTTGCAGTATGGAGCATTACCCATCCATTTAAGATTCATCTCATCTTCTCTGATGGCATGTTGTACCCTAAATGGAGAGATGACACTATCATTATATGCCACTATCACTAGTCATATGGGATCTTCGTTTGCATTACTTAAGGATAATTATATGGTGTTCTAATTCATTTGGTGAACTGTCACTCCACTACTGAAATACTTATGTGGAATTTTAACAAATACCATGACATTCATAAAGCAGATTACTAGTCTTCAATATTTATTTCATTCTTTTTTAAACTTCAATTTCTAAATATTGACTTTCTTAAATGTGTGCTGCTAAGTTTCTCTCTGGAGCATTAAATTGAATCTCTAATTGTACAGTTGAAGTGATTTTATACTTACATCTAGGCTCTCATATGAAATATAAAAGTTATCAGTAATATATGCATCTGTAACATCTATAGTGAACATTTAAAAGAATATGATTACCAATAATTAATTCATCGAGCATTTATTGTATCTTAAATGCAAGGCACAGTGATAGGCAATGGGAATACAGAGATAAACACAAAATTATTCCAGCCTCCTAGTTGCTTTTAGTCTTTTCAAACCCACCTCTTTTCTCCACTGCTCTTAGAAAAACTCATTATTGGAGCCATGCAAATAGCAGTTCTCCAAGTATGGTAGACCCTGTTTGTTGAGTAGACCAATGTCCATCACCAACCCTTCTTCCATTGTTAGTTACCTCTCTATATAGATACTAGGAAAAAAAAAAGCATTACTCGTCTTGTCATTCTCCCTTGTACCTAGACTTAGCCAGTGAGATGTAAACAGAAAATTGGTAGAAGTAATAGTTGAAGTATGTTGGGGAGCTGTGGGAAAAACTTCATTTTTCTCATAAAATAGAGAGAAATCTATTACCACCTCCAGTCTCCCTTATTATATCCTTAAATATGGACATGATACTGGCTGGGAATTGCAACAGCATAAGGTGATAAAATAATTGCTAAGATTGACCAGGTACAGGATAGAAGGCACCTGGGAATGTAATAATATTGTTGAGCTTCTCTGCAGTCCTTGCATGACTTCTTACTGAATAGAAATAAACTTATTCTTTGTTTAGTCTACTGCTAAATAATTTGGTATTTGTAGACAAAAACAATGAATATGCCAATTAAATAAAAATAAATCAACTTCATGAATATATCAAGAATTTTCTAATTAATACCTCCTTTTAAAATTATATTTATTTTCCAAACAGAGATGGTAATTGTAGAGCATTATTACCACAGTGTAATTTGGTTTAGGATGGTTACCAGTATAGATATGTGATGCAATAACTTCACTAAAATTATAAGTAGTTCCTATGTAATAAAGTATTAATATATCTCTTTTAACCATATTGATGAACTACTCATTAAAGCTATCTGTAGTACCATTGATATTTTTTATGAAAATGAGATTTATTTTACATTAGAATATTGAGAAATATTTTATCTTTATTCATTATTATTTATTCTTCTTCATCCATCTTTAAAATGTTAAAATTTCTTCCACAAAATTATAATCTTGTGCACTTTTCTACTACAATATTTTAATTCAACTAGTGTGTCTTCCTCACATGTGGCTTTGTGTTGGGAGCAAAGAATGTAATGAAATGTGAGAAATGACCTCTTCCATCAAGCTCACAATCTAGTGAAAGGAAAGCAATAAGTCAACTTCTACATTGAACAGCACATCTGTGTCAGAGAAGCAAAGTAGTGGGTACTTTACTGCTCCATTCTGATGCCCTCAAGTCCAACACACTCAATTCCTAACTGCTAGGCTATGTGGCAGCTAATGCATCATTCACAACTGCTTCGATCAAAGAGAATTTCCCTCAGATACACACAACTATTTTACCCAAGGTTATGTGGGATCCAAAGTCTGGTCTCCTGGCCTCCATTTGGGACAACTCTGAAGAATATCCCAGGTTTATAACTCCTCATCTGATTGGCTGAAGACTCAGTTACAACTGTTTTGAGGGACAGTTTCTCTTTCCACTCAATTTTGCTTTTCTCATTTTCTTTCAGGTCTATTTCATGAGAGTACCCTCACATAAAGCCTCTACAATGCAACTAGTTCCTAAAGAATAAAATATCTGACCAAAATCTTGATGATGAATAATTGGCATCTGAGAAAAGAAAGACAATCTGCCAAAGGGGGGAAAAAAATTTGCTAGAATGAACACTTTTAAAGGCAGAGGTATGTTCAAGAAACTGGACTAATGTAACGATTTTAGCATGTATGATGTAGTTTAGGAAGATGGAAAGATATATAGAATACGTTCATAAAAGATTTTGCACAACAAAAATGCTTGAATTTTATCCTGGAGGCAATAGAAAATATTATCAATTAAAATTAGAAGGAACAATCAAATGCCCTACTTCAACAAATCAGGGCCTATTATTTTTACCTAATAAAAAATCCAGAGGTAGTTTGGCTGCTGGCGTTGGTTCTAAAATTTATCTGTAGCAGATACCAGGCCCTGTTTTCTCTTGGTTTTCCTCATGACCTAAGAAATCGGTGGAGGCTCCAAGTATTTGTTCAACAGAGGAATAAGCAGGAAGAGGAAAACTGGTAGCAGTGCCAGCCCTCTTCCCTTTTCCTTCCTGAGGAAGGCAAAAGCTTTCCCAACACCTTCCCAGTACATTTCTGCTATGTGTACTTAACTTTTATTGTCTTTATGGTGGCAGCAAGCAAGGTAGAAGGAAGATTAGAAGAAAGGTTGGAAGCAGGTATAAACGAAAGCTGAAGAAGTCAACCTATGTTATCCATAAGGTTACTGAAGAAGTTAGAGGAGGCAACAGGCAGGGTAACATTTGTATGAGGAGGGAAAATTCCATAAATGGAGCAGTATGGATTGAATAGTATAGTGATGCAAATAAGATAGGATGAAGGCCTGAAATAAAGAATCAGTGTGATCATGGTAGCAGGCATGGGAAGAAATGGAACAAAGTAAGAGATATGTGGAAAGATATGGTCAAGATTTGGAAACCGACATGACTCAGTTGCTGCGAGATGACACCTAAATTTCAGAAGCCTTAAATATCTTGATATTTGTTTTACTGATTTGCATATGCATCATCATTTGGATATCACTGAAATGTAACAGGTATTATTCCCATTTTAGAGATTTAGAAACCAATGTTCAAAGAGATCAAAGGATTTACTCAAAAATCCCATGGCTAGTAGTTTTCGGAACTGGAGGTCAAATCTAATTTTTCTGATGATTAAGTCACTCATTCTTACTCTCTGAACTGTGGGATTTAGTATAGCTCTAATGAATAATTTTCTTATTATCTAAATTATAAGGCACTAGAATTAGTCACTAATGGTAGCTGTGCTTCTATGAGCAATATGGCTTTGTGAATTCTACAAATCTCCATGAATACAAAATGGATGCTCATAGATAGCAGCTATGAACAGAAAAAAAGAAAAAGAAAAAAGAGAGAGAGAACAAAAAGGAGGAAAGAAAAACTGTCTAGAACAGAATGTAGAAAATGGGTAGACATTTATGTTCAGATCAAATATTTAACATTTCAAGAACTTACACTTTGTCAGTTTGATTTTATGGCCATTGCTCAAATATTTATGTGTCTTTCATTTATTCACAAATGTTAACCTCCTAATTACATCAGGAACTATGTTAGGTCCTGGGTTTAGAAAACTGAATAAGACACAATTGTAGAAACTGATAGTTTATTTGAACAAAAGCTCAATTTGAAATTATTTTTTTTAATTCTGCAATACCCTTAAATAACTAAAATTTTTAAAATGAGAGGGAAGGCTTCAGGGGGAGAACTAGGAATAATAATATTTTCACAAGTACATGAATGCTCATGCTCTTCTGCTCATAAATGCAGAAGAAAAAAGGTATTCTGTGTCTACAAGGAATTACCAGAAAATTCGATGAAAATTTACTCTCATGGAGTATAGGTTAGAATTCATTGTACTTTGTATTTCCCTGAATTGAATGTTATGTGAAAGGGAAGAGTAGTTCTACTATATTCACTGAGGCACATACATTCACAGAGGAGAAATGACTAATTATTCATTATAACCTATTAATCATAATCTGGGAAAAATAATCATAAGAAGTAGGCCAAACCATTTAAATATTTGTAGTGGTCAAGTTTGGGGAGTAAGGGAAAAGAGTTGCCAGAATTTACCAACTATTCTAAAATAGCATGAAAATACTAAAATATACTTGAATGCAATGTAGAAGAAAACCAAATAGCATAGAAGGTTGACAAGGAGAGACAGAATAATTAGATGCATGACTTTCAGCAAGTGGGATGGAAGGAGATCAAGAGTTCCAGTGAACTTATTGGAATTTTATTTTAAAAAGGAATACATTACATCTTTGTAAATATCTGTATGCATTATATTTGACTATAGATCTTTACCTGTGTTTACATTTTTTCATGTGACATTTGCTTTTTCTGACTCAACAGGGAGAAATACAAATATCTTACTTATTAATTTAATTTAAAAATCTGAAAATATTTTAATATTTTTCTCAATAATTTAGAGGACACATATAATGGATTCATAAACATCCTCCTTTCTATGGTCAGACATATTAATCCTATAGCTATTTGCTTTGCCCTTGTTTTCAGGCATTCCAAAAGTATTACAGTACAGCTAGCTTATTATATTGTGTCTCTCTTCTATAAAGCAATTTCTACAGAATTTATTTTATAAAAATATTAAATATCAGTAACTCAAGATTTATTTGCTAAAGAGATTTGCTATTTACCTAACACTTTAATTTTAGCTGTCTCTCATTATGTTACCAACTGTAGAGAAAGCAGATATTTTAAAATGAATTTTGCCACATATACAGAGCAAATATTTTTTAATCAACTTTTTGAGAGGCTTTACACTTGTTACTAATTTAAACAGGCTAACAATGTCTTAATTGTCAGGTGTAATTCTGGAAATTTTTAACTTTAGCATTGAATTCAACTTTTTGTTACTGAGAAATAATGCAGAATATTATGTAAAATATTTTATAAAATTCCCCTGGAAAATAGTAAAGGAATGCAAAATTTAATCAATATTTACTTTAACTTTGACATTGCTTATCTACAATAAATTATAAATATTTTATAAATGAGAAAGACATAGGTTTTAATTATAAGTAGTTTCACCTAAAAGATTCGATAATGTATACTTTAAATTGGATTTCTTCAGACAATTCTACCATATGTTACATGCTTACTATTTAATACTTAATACCTAGGAATTAACCAAAGGCCTTGAAAAATCGAATAGTATTGTACTTTCATGGCCCTTGTCCTTTGTATGTTCTTTTCCCCACAAAAATATAAATACAAAATGCTTAGCTCCCACATTTCTCCTCTCACTAGTATATGCTTTATCCATAGCCAGCTAATTATTATTTCCTGAACACTACATGCTCTTTAAGGTAATTTTGCACTATGTAAGTGGTTTCTTCTTTTCAATAGCCTTCTTCTATCCTCTATACATGGGAAACATTTGTTTAAGTTTCAGTGCAAGCATTATTTCCTTTAAGAATCTTTCCTCATTTACCCTAGCAAAAGTTAGCTCCTAATCCTCTATTCTCTATTTTTAGCTTGCAGAATATTTTAACTCTGAGTACTTCCTTGAAATACAGTATATTTTATAGATATCCCCATTTGTTTAAGTCTTCCTTTTATGTCCCAGTCAAAAGGTTCCATCATACAGTTTTATATTTCTGATTAAAGTTAATCCTAAGTTTAAGATAATTGCTATCTCTATAGAAAATGATCTATTTTTCTATTATAAGTTCAAGCTAGCAATAATTATCTCTATATGGGATAGCTAATCATTTGCATATTTGCTTTTTGGTTAGATAACTTACTGAATTATCTTACTTCTGTAACAGTTTTTCAATTGATTCTGATGTGTTTTCTCAGAGGAATAATAAAAAATAATATAATGCTACCTCTGTTCTAATATTTTTAACTTTTTAAATATTTCCTTATCTAATTGCATTGTTGAGCACTTCTATAAGAATTTTAGACTGCTGTTCTTATGCCAGGTATGTTATTCTACTTCTGAATTGGATGTGTTTCTATTGTTTTACCAATAAAGGATGGCTGTTGATTTAAAATATATATTATTATGTGCTGAATATAATTGCATGCTCTTTCAACATATATCAAGATAATTTTCTCTTTGAACCTTTAGTAAAGGGAACTTTATAATATCATTTTTATTTATAGTGATTTTGTTCAACTGAATTTGGAGGAATTTACTTATGGTCTTTAGAACAATATAATGGAAATAACATTTTGAAAACATTGATTAATGTAATTTTTATTTCCTCAAAAACCTTCTTACCCAGCTACTATTAAGTTTATTGAGGCTTATTGCCCAAGAAGAGGAGGAAAGTTTCAAAAGTCACAGGTAGAAAAGTTCCTACCACCCAACATACAGGAAAAGAAAGGAGATGGATCCTTACAATTACAAGAAAAGTGTCTGAGGGGAGGAGGAGAGAGAAAAAAAGAAAGTATGGGACACAGATAAAGTAGGTTTTTGTTCCTCCATCTCCCACACTTCCCTTTGAAATGCAGATAATTGAGATAGTTCATACCTGAACATGTTTACAGGAAATTTTCAGTGGTCTTTGTTTCTCAAAGCATTGTCTAGAAAAACTTTCCAATCAACCTAATGTCATTAAAAGGTAGTTTAGAAATGAATGAGTTACTTTTAGGTGTGTACAATAAATGTCAGTTTCACCACCTTTGACTCTCCAAGTTGGTTCTGACAATATAGGTAAGACACAAACTAAGAAGCTGTATATTCACTGAGCATATCTGCCGACCAGATGAACTTGAGGTTGGAGCAAGAATCTAGGAATGTTGTGACCAAAATCTGTGAGAGTAGAGAGGGCCATCAAAGACTTCAAAACACTAGGCAGTATCAGCAGCACCTCTTCAAGAACATATGCTATATATTTATGGACTTACATTCTTCTACCAATTGTAAAAATGAAATATGTGCATGTGTGTGTATACACATGTATACATACAACCTATGAAAGGGGAGATTTTATTTATCTCTTAAAACTTTTGAATCCCATTGCCTACCCACTCTATATCTAAATTTTCTTTGGATAACCTATGAAGATATACATTTTGTTATTATTATCTTCAGGGTTTTTTTATCCCTTTCAATAAATATTTTTATATTTGCATTTGACTTCATAATCATTATGACTACAGTTATATTAGGTACTTAATCCAAGTATTACTGCATACATTTCTCAAACCCATTTAAGTACATCTTCCCTATATGTGAGTTCAGACAACTAAATCTCTTCTCCATATTTTTATCCAAAATTGAAAATAAAAAAGACTGTGGAATATAAATTCCTTAAGTCCTTATATCTCTGAAGATGTAATTCTACTATCTTTTTTCATAAATGATTGTTTGGTCCAGTGAATACTTTTTTGATAATCATGTTTTCCCCTAAACCAAAGGCATTTTTCGCTACTGTCTTCAAATAGATTTGTGTGAAAATAAGCATGATGCCACCATAGTTTTTACATTTGGACGTTTTCTGTTTTAATAAAAAATTGTAGGTTGTCTGTTTTAAGAATAAATTATGCGTTTATATGTCTTCTTCCATATTAAATGTTTGATTTTTTTAATTTAAATTTTTACTTTTTTTTTTTTTTTTTTTTTTTTTTTTGCCGTACACAGGCCTCTCACTGTTGTGGCCTCTCCCGTTGTGGAGCACAGGCTCCGGATGTGCAGGCTCAGCGGCCATGGCTCACGGGCCCAGCCGCTCCGCGGCATGTGGAATCTTCCTGGACCAGGGCACAAACCCATGTCCCCTGCATCAGCAGGCAGACTCTCAACCACTGCACCACCAGGGAAGCCCTTTTTAAAAAAAAAAAAAAAAAATCTTTTTTTGGAGTATACTTGCTTTGTAATCGTGTGTTCGTTTCTGCTTTATAACAAAGTGAATCAGTTATATATATACATGTGTTCCCATATCTCTTCCCTCTTACGTCTCCCTCCCTCCCACCCTCCCTATCCCACCCCTCTAGGTGGTCAAACCACTGAGCTGATCTCCCTGTGCTATGAGGCTGCTTCCCACTAGCTATCTAAATTTCACCAGGTTATGCTTACATGTGGGTCTCCTTTTACTTATTTTTCATGGTTCTTTTAAAGGATGCAAACTTAAAAAGAGTTATTATTTTTCCTTATTACTTTAATTCATATTTTTATTACATTTTTTCATATTTCACTTCTATGTGTACTATTGTTTCCTAGAAATATTATATATTCTTGGGATTCCTGAGTCAGTCTTTCATGTCTTTGATTTTTTGTCATCATCTCCACTTTATATTAATCATTTCCTTGCATTCTGGGAGAATTATTGAGCTGATATAATTTATTGATTCAGTTGTTTGAAGTATGCAGTTGCTTGTTCACTGCTTCCATGAAGTTGTTTTTTTTTAACATGTTTTTAATCAAGTCATCTTTCTAGATTGCATATTATTTCTTTTGATAAATACCACATCCTTTAAAATCTTGTTGAGAGGATATGTTAGAAGTTTTATGTGTTTGTAGAAGTCTGGTTCATGAAATTATGAGAGAGAGAGTGAGGGGAGGGAGGGAGAGAGAGAAAGAGAGAGAATTTTCCAGAATAGCTCTCTTTTTTTAAACTCCAGGCTACTCTCTGTCTCACTTGGAAATTCTCCTTTGGTTGGTTGTGAAATTCTAAGATGTTACTAAACAGGTGAACCCCATCCTTTGCATATAATGAATAAAGTTGTAGCTAATTCTCTCAATCTAATTTCATCTCCCCATATCCTACACAATTGTCTCAAAATATCTGGTCAATTGAGTATGACTTTCTTTGTTTTCTAAGAGTGTTTTAGATTTTTTCCATGTGTTAATATTTACTTGGTTGTTCCATCAGATTCAAGAAGGAATGAGACTTGAACATTTGAGCTGAAAGCTTAATTTTACAGTTTGAAACTACAGTTGAAGACACATTTTGGAAATACCTTGTTTTAAATGGTTAAAGATTTCAGTGATGTTAAGCAACATGTGCTAAACTACTCAGCTAGTGGCTCCATTTTCTCAAGTCATTTTATTTGTGTCATTAGAGTTTTTTAAACAAATTTTTTATTTTAAATATTATTCTCCTCAATCCCTCACTCCACACCTTAGGAAGAATAAGCTTCAGTGTTAACTCATGAAAACCTTTTGATCATACATCAAATCCAATCTTTAAGAAAAGACATGGGAACATATGTATATGTATAACTGATTAAATTTGTTATAAAGCAAAAAATAAAAAAAATTAAAAAAAAGAAAAGACAGAATGATTAGATTGGTGAGGAAAAGAGGTAAATATTAAAAATGCCTTAAAAATACTCTGTCAGGTGGGATCCTTTGAGAATCAGAAGAATGAATAGTTTGCAGAGGAAAGAAAAGAAAAGGAGATAGTTTCAAAATGAGAAGAGAGAGCATACCAAACCAAGTTCAGACTCCTTTAGGTAGCAGTTTAATAAGTTATTATAACTTTTGTGGAAGGCTGCCACCTTCAAGCTATATAAGTTATGAAATCTGCACCCTAAGAGCACAAATGACAAAAACACCCTCCTTGATCAAAACTCTAGTCAGGCTCCTCTAAACCTTCTTCTCAACTGGGCCTCAAGCTTGCTCTATAAGAAATGCAACTCTCAGAACAAATGATTTTGTCCATCCTCCACTCTAGGAGAATTGAAGGAACACTAGCACGGTTTCTATCAACTCAAGGCTATCTCCCTAGATGAACCTTGCCTAGGACAGCTAAAAATCGCCAAAGGAACTTACTGTTTGTTTCAGCCAAAACCTGACAGTAGATTCTTGAGCCTCTTCTTGGATAAGATCCTTTAGAAAGCTTACAATTATAAATGCTTTCTCTGCCCCTCTGAGATGTAAATCTTCTTCCATCCAGAACTGTCTCCTTAAGCACCTGGGAGCCATCTCTTTGAAATGCAAACCTCCAGTGAGATAGCTTTTGCTCTCTTACCTCTTAGACCTGTGGAAGGGTAAGGGCCTAACTTTGTTGGGCATCTTGTTCCAATTTGTAAAACTATCTCCTACCCTAAAGATATGCTTCTTCAAATAAGTATCAATTAACAAACCCACATGGCTTATTCACATTGACCAACCCATTTCCTCATATTTTGTAATTATTCTACTTCTCTCATGCTCCCTCATACTGCCTTCAAAATACCTAGTCATTTTAGTTAAGCTCAGGTGACACTGAAGTCTCTCTTTCCTGATGCAGTAGTGATGAATAAAATCTGTCTTACTGCCTTTAACAAATATCCAGCTTTGTTTTTTTTAACACATTCCAAACCAGTGTTTATCAAGCTTTGATGTGCACAAGAATCATCTGAAAGCTGCTTAAACAGAGATTCCTTGTTCTCAGTTTTGGAAATTCTGATTTCATAAGCCAAAGATGGGATCCAAAGCTCTGAATTTCTAACGATTCACCGGGTAGTGCTGATGCTGCCTGGAGATCATAATCTGAGTAACACTGGTCTAGGTCAGTCATTCTATCTCTGTCTTTGAGAAGAAGGAAAATAAATAGAAAAATAAAAAGTAGAACAACAAAACATATATACATATACACCCAAGTGTTAAATATGTGTGGTTTCTACTTATTTTAAGATCTTTGAAAAGTGTTCTCAGATAGATACATGTCTGATCTAGTTCTAATTTTCTGGGGAGGGAGGAAAGTGGGGCAGGGAGAGCTGGAAGTAAAACAAGTGTTCTTTTGTAGTTGTAATGATGTTGTTCATTAAAAAGCTGTATAATTAGATCAAAGTTTCCCATCAACACAAAATTAACTGGAGTCTGGAACAGTCAGTAATATAAAGTTCATTTATTTTGCAAAAAGAAGAGGATAAAGTTTGTTCCACATAGTAGAAAACAGCAGCTTCAAAGGCCCTAAGCAGATAGATATTTATAGAGTGTGCAAAATAGAAAGCAGACCAGTGATTCAGGAGGGAAGAGAACAAGTAATAGGAGGAACACAAGATGAGGCATGATTTAAGAGCTGTGTTAACAATTTAGAAGAAAAAAAAGCAGCAAATGGGAATTCAGGAGATAACAGATTGTCACTTCTAGAGTAATCATCTCAAAGATACATACTCTTGAGCAAGTCACTTTAAAATTCTTGTGTTCTTTCTTTCTTCACCGAGAACATTAAGATGTTCATTTGGCCAGGAGATGTTCACCAGAATTATGTATTGGAATTGCATGGGAAAAATTTTTAAAATACACATAGCCAGCTTTCCCTGAGAAATTTGACTCAGTAGCTCTAGATATTGTCTTGACTCTGGAAAATTCTCAGGTAGTTCTCAGGTTCTCTCTGGTTTGAGAACCAAGGCACTCAGTGATCACAGAAGATCTTTACAATAATATTAGACTCATTCAGAGATAGAAGATGGTAGTTATCATTCAAGGGCAGACCAAAAATATTCTTAAATACTAATTAAAATCATTCTACTGAGCAGTAATTCAGTAAGTATATATATTTATATAAAATTTAATATTTTAAATATTGAGTTCCACACACTGCTGATCATAACTTTAGACTGGGTTACTCTTACATAAATATAAAGAGTAAGACTCAAAAATCCCTATCACTGGGCTTCCCTGGTGGCGCAGTGGTTGAGAGTCTGCCTGCCGATGCAGGGGACACGGGTTCGTGCCCCGGTCCGGGAAGATCCCACGTGCTGTGGAGCATCTGGGCCCGTGAACCATGGCCACTGGGCCTGCGCGTCCAGAGCCTGTGCTCCGCAACGGGAAAGGCCACAACAGTGAGAGGCCCGTGTACCATAAAAAAAGCAAAAAATCCGTATCACTGACTATTTTATAGATTAAAATACCCTTGTTGACAATAGCATCTATTGTTTCTGCCTTCCCAGAATAGATACTCCCTTAACATGAAATGCATCCTTACTCTTTCCCTACTCTCTTCCATTCTGCAACCACCCATGGAAGTCTAAGTATTCTGATAAACAGATGTCAAAACACAAATAACTGTACTAGGATTTTTACTAGGGGAAATGTCTGTGTGAAAGCAAATAGGGATGGAGCAAGGAATAACAGGGTGAGGCACCAGATTGTTATGCAAGTTTGAACACAGAATGAAGAAAAGGGGGAGAAAATGTTGAGTATAAGTGTCATAGTCGGCTATGTATTGGTAGATTTAACAAAGCTATAGGAGAGTCCTTAAGCCATCCTTAGCCAACACAGCAGGCATGTCCATCTTAGGAACGAGTTTGTCATGGTATCCCCACCACACTTAGTCACTGACTAGGAGCAGCCCATGAGAGGTATAGCCTTGGTCAAATTCAGTGATGGGTTTCAAAGAATAGCAACTTAATCTTTAATTAATTACACTCTCTTGAGTAGGAAGGAAGTCTTAAAAGTGCAGTATTATTACCAACAGACCATTCCTACCCATTCTCAGCACATGAGTTGATCTGTTCAACCAATCACATGAGTCAGTAAATGGTACCTGACCCTAGCTCAGACAAGCAAGTTAGCTCCGAGAACCTGCTGACATTATTGGGGAAAATAGCATTTTATTTTCATTAGACATTTTAGCTATAAAAATGTTTTAATCTAGAACTAGTCAGGGATATCTCCCTCTGCCACTTTATGGGGGGAGGCTGGCAGAGAATGAAGCCAAAAGAGAAAAAAAAAAAACAAAACAAAACAGGAAGACATAGAGATTAAAGGTAGATTCCTGATAAGACAGCATGAACTCGAGCCCACCAGAATCATTTAATCTCGTGTACCTTCCAGATAGTTGTAATTACAAATTTTATTAAGATTTTGAGCCAATTTGAGCCATTTTTTGTTCACTGCGGTGAAAGTCTTGTGTAATGCAACATTTTTCTGTAAATTATATAATTAAATCTCTATAAGAAACTTTAGAGATAGATATGCTATCCTCATTTTATAGATGGGAATAAATCCCAGAAAGAGGAAATGGTTTCTCTAAGGTTATCTAAACTAGTAAGAGATTGAACTAGGACTCAAATTCCTACTTTCTTAATTGAAACTACATTGCCATCCATTTTTTTTTACTTTTTTTAGTTTTTTTGTGAATGTCTAATTATTGTTTTCCTGTTTTAACATGCATTATGTGGAATCATCTCTTATGTTGTAGTTACAGCACACATGTTTGCATTTAATTTAATCCTATGCCTATGTACATGGATGTAGGACTAAGATTTCAAAATCTGAAAACTAATAAAATTACCTATAGTACTCTATATTTGATTATATATTATTGATTTTCCCCTTATAGAATTATACAAGGGGTCTTATATAGTATTACTCTTTATACCATTTAATGAGTACATAGTTGATTTGCATTTTGTCACTTGATGTGTGTTTCTAGTTTACACAGGCCTCATGCATTTATTTCTGTTATTGTTTAAAGTCAAGAATGCAAAAATTTTTATACTTAAAATTGAGTGCTTCAAATTACCTTATTAAAGAATTCTAAGTGAATGCTAAAGAATGGACAGGCTGATCAATATGCATTAAAACGTTGTTCTATAGCTCAGGTTAACTATGAAAATCCTTGTCCTTTATCTAAATTATGTTCATTTTTTATATAAGTATATATTTTTGACATAATGACATGTCATGTTGATTTTTATACATGATATTAGCAGAAATATTTGTTCTTCTGGTATTTAGGGTGGTGGTGGTGTCTATAAATCAATTTATTCAGGAAACCCTTAGAAAAACTTTTAAAGCAGGAGTTAGTCTTAAACCTCTAGTCTAACTTCATTACTTTAGGGATGTAAGAACTGAGTTCTATAAATTAATGTCACCTGCTTAGAATCTACCTCTCAATACTTCCATTTCCTTACTCATTCCATTGAATCTACTCCACAAAGGAACAGCAAAATAGTATTTGCTAATTTTTCCTTGGGTATATTTGTTTGGTTTCCAATTATCTAAATTTTGTATTTGCTTTATATTTCTCAAAATTATTTGCTTTTATAAATTGTACTTTATATTGGAGCCAGGTCCTTGCTTGTAACTCCCACACCCAAATGTAGCACACGACCACAATAATATGCATATTACATATATATGTATGTATATACTCATATAAAAGTATATGCATATATGTGTGTGTGTGTGTGTATGATTCTTAGATCCCCTCTTTAGACACTAAGGACAAAAATAAGTTATTAGGTATTGTCAGAGTATGTCAGCTATGAATGAAGACAACTGAAGATACTACATTTTTCATGTGAAAGATAATTTAAATTTAAAGCTTAGGTTGGGCAATGCAGTTAATTTCAAATACCCCATGGCCTTGTATAAACACCTTGTATCTCCTCTCTCCCAATTTTCCACATGTCTATTATTTATATGCAATATCTCAAAAATCCATCTCCTGTCTAGTTGCACCACAACTTATTTAGACCAGGGCTCATCCTTTCTTGCCTGAGTTACAGAAAACACCTATAAACCAATCTCTTTTTCTGCAATCCTTTTACCCTCTAATCTATGTCCTACTCAGCAAGCAGAGTGATCTTTATAAAAGTCAAATCTGATCAAGTCACTTTGATAAATCCCCAGAGTCCTTAAGAAAAGTTCAAACTCCTTAGTATGGGAGAAAGGGCCTCTAAGGTCTCTACTTTCTTATCTCTCATCACTACCTCCTTCCTGCTTTATCATCTACTATCCTGAAAGTTTTTCTATTCTCCAGAGGTCTCACACCACTATACGTTCCCAGAAGATACTTCCACAATCAAAATATTTCTTTTCCTATTTATCACCCATAATATCTCATACTTCCTTCAAGACAGCTCAGATATTACCTCAAATCCTTTATTAACCACACACGCTAGGTTAGGTGCCCATCCTCTGTTCTCAAATAGCATCCAGCTAATACCTCAACATAGATGATTTCTATATGGTATGATAAATGCTATTTCTGTGCCTACCTAAACTGTACATATTTTGGAAGTATGTTTAATTTTTTTTTTTTTCATTTCCAGACCCCACCATATTCTGGTTACCATACATGTAATAGTCAAACGTTGGTTGAATGATAGTTTCCCTGACCTCCCTCGAGGGGCAGACCCAGGTTCGTAGAATCTTCAGCTTCTCTTGAGATCCTGGGAGTACTTATCCCAGATACAGGGAGTACACACATATCACTTGCTGTTTTATAACAGACTCTGTGAATTTTTTAACCTCTGCTTCAAAAAGTCTACCTTCACTATGAGTGAAATTAAAGCACATTTTTACAGGCTTGGCCCCTTACTTGAAAGAGCAGAGGCACTAAGGGACTGCAGGCAGCTGCACTCGAGTTACATGTAAGCCGTGTTCTAAGGAAGTCACCCTTTCTTTCCAGCCTCACAACCTGAGTCCAAGTTATTCCAGCATAACATTGTACTCTTTGAACTACCCAGAATAGTAACATTAAAATATCCTACAGTAATAGTCCTAAAGTCTTAGTTTACATGTAAAAATGACAATAAAATATTTGCTCTTTGAGGTCATTTTGTAAAGTAACTTTAAAAAGCACTTCATTTAGCTTCCTTCTTCAAGTTATATTTAAATAAGTTAGTCGGACTAACCCCTCCTAATGATTTATAAAATCTGAACAAAATAGTAAAAAATACTTATTAGATGGCAGTGGAGACTGACTAAAAACATTTAGAACCTGGAGAGGATTTTACTATTGAAAGACAATTAGCAACTTGTAAAATGTGAGCGTTTTCAGCCTTTCACCTGGGGTCAAGTTTAATCTTCACTTGGCTCCAAGAGAAGAATGCTGCAGCCTTAACAACTTAAAGAGTCCTATAAGGGAGAGGTTGAGATGGCAGAGCACCCAGAAAGTTAGGAGTATATCCATGAAGTAAGGGATCAGCAGAAGGTGTTAGCCCCAACATCTGTATATAAAATCTACACAAATCTTTGACAGATCACTAAGCTATTAATTTATAACAAAGATTTCAGGGGCATGGAAAAAGAAATAAAGCATCAGTTCAAAGCTGAGATAAATTAGCACAGATTTAAGCTGTTGTATATTCAGAGGAGAATGGTTATAGTGTTTAAGTTCATCCAAACTAAATTGGTAGACTACTTCTGCTTCAGTAGGCTGAAGGCTCTACAATGACTCATTCATGATGTCAAGAATACAATAAAAACTACTCAGATATGCAAAAAGAGAAAATAATATCATATTTCTTTTAAAAGCACTCAATAGAAAAACTCCCTAAAAGGATCTACATATTGCACAAGCAAAGATTTTCAAAAAGCTACAATAAATATGTTCAAACTCAGAGGAAAATTATGTACAATGAACGATATAGAATGAGACAAGAAAAATGGAAATCATAAAAATGAACAAAACAAAAATTCTATAGTTACTTTATTATATATTTTAAAGTTGCTAAGAGAGTAGGTCTTAAAAGTTCTCATCACAAGAAAAATGTTTGTAACTATGTATGGTGATGGATGTTAACTAGACTTATTGTGGTAATTGTTTCACAATATTTACAAATATTGAATCTTGTACATATGAAACTAATATGTTTCAATTATATCTCAAAAAATTCCAGAACTAAAAAGTACAATACTATAAAAATTTTGAAATTACTCTATGGACTTAACAGAAGATTAGAAATAGGAGAAGGAGTTAGTGAATTTGCAAATATATCAGTAGAACATTAAAGGAAAATGAATAGAATTTGAAGGACCTATGGGACAATATCTGGTCATCTGACATCTGTATAAATAGAGTCCTAGTAAGAGAGGGGGAGATTGGAAGAAAAAAATGGCCCACATTATGCCAAATTTGGAAAAGCATTAACTAATACAACCAAAAGCTCAAAAAAACCCAAGCAGGATAAATAATAAGAACACCATACCCAAATAAATCATAGTCTAACTGCTGAAATCCAAAAGCAAAATGATGCTTTTTAAAGTAACAAGACTAAAGTCACACATTAAATATATGGAAAAAATAATACAAATGACAATGACTTTTCAAAAGAGACAATGAAGCCAGAAGATAGCTGTCTAAGGAAAATAAATATTTTCACACTGAAAAGAAATGACAACATTATGATAATAATACCAAAAAATTAGGGGGATAGAATTGTAATGATGCAACATTCCTGTATTTCAATATTAACTCTAAGTAGATTGTGATAAAATTAAGTTGCATATTTTAATACCTAGAGCAACCTGCAGAAATAATACAAAGATACATAGATAATAATTAAAAATAAAAAATTTAAAAAAGAAATATTAGATTAACCTAAAAGGAGGTAGGAAAAGAGAAGCAAAGGAACAAAAAAACTCATGACATAATAGAAAAAAAGAATCTCAGACCTAAATACAATCATATCATTAAATGTATTAAGTATAAATTGCCTATTATAAAACACTAATTAAAATGACAAAGATTTTCAGTCTTGATAGAAAAAGCAAGATTGTCAGACTGAATAAAAATGTAAGAGTCAACTATTTGCTGTCTACAAGAAAAGCATTTTAATATAAACACACAAATAGTTTAAAAGTAAAAGGATAACAAAAAATAAATTATGCAAAAGAGTAAGCAAAAGGGTAAGCCTAAGAATAAGCTTAAGAAAACATCATAAAAATAAGATGATAAAAAATATTATCACCAAAAAGAAGGTCAGCTCTTAATGATGGCTGTCAATATATCAGAAAGACATAATAATTATAAATGTGTATGCATAACTCAGCTTCAAAATAAACACAGCAAAAACAAAGAAACAAGAGGAACATTATTCAAATAACTTTCAGAGTTGAAGGCTTTATTATCCCTCTCTTAGAAGTGCATTTTAAAAATTAATAAAACTGATAAATCAATAAAAAAGACTGATCTAGAGAGAAAAAAAAATACAAACTACCAGTATCACTAAGGCGGTGTCACTACCTATACTATAGGAAAAAAAAAAAGGATAATAAAGAAATATTCTGAACAACCTTATAACAATAAAGTGGACCTTAGATGAAATGGACAAATTCCTTGAAAATCACAACTTACAAAAATTGACACAAGATTAAATTATTTTATAACTCTGTATCTATCAAAGAAATTACATTTGTTATTAAAAAAAAATACTTATCCCCTTCTCACCAAAAATACCAGGATGAGTTGGGTTTACAGGTGAATTCTATCAAACATTTTAGGAAAAACTCGTCCAGAAAATAGAGAAAAGGAAACCATGATAATTCTATTTTAGGAAGCCTTGATGCCAAAACTTCACAGGTATCACAAAAAATAAAAAGAAAGTTACAGATAACCCTCATGGACATGGATGTAGAAATCCTCAACAAAATATTAACAAATTGAATCTAGCAATATACAAAAAGGATATTGCATTTGAACAATATGCAATTGATCCTCAGAATGCAAGACTGGCTTAATGTTCAAAAATGCCAACAAATGTAATGTAATATACATTAACAAAATAAAGGAGAAAACAACACATGATAATCTTGATATAGCAAAAGTTGATGTAATTTAACACCAATAATTTTAAAAATATTTCTCATCAAACAAGATATGAAAAGGAATTTCCCCAATCTAATACAGAACATGTATAAACAACCTATATTTAACATTATGCTTAGCGATAAGGATTGAATACTTTCCTCCTAAGATCTAGAATAAGGTAAGAATGCTTACTTTCATCCCTTTCATTGTATGACTGGATGTCCCAGCCAGTGCAATAAAGCCTAAAGTGAGTAAATAGGACATTAAAATTTCAAAGAAAAATGGCAGTCTCCTCTATTCACACAGCATAATTGTTTATATGCAAACTCCTAAAGAATCAAATAATACTTCTAAAAATAACAAAATTAGCAAGCTCTCCAAAAAAAGTTAACATACAGAAATCTCTTTTTACAAAAGAGCAGCAATTGAAAAATAATATTTTATAGTAGCATCAAAAAGCAAATATTTAGGAATAAAATTTTAAAAGGTATTTAAAACTTTTACACTGAAAACTAAAAAAAAATAAAAATTATTGCTGAGGGATTGGTATGCCAAGTTCATGGATTGGAAGACTAAATATCATTAAGATATTAATTCTCCTCAAAGTGATCTACAGATTCAATTCAACAGCATCAGCTTATCAATTTTTTTGTTTAATAAAAATTGACAAGCTGTTTCTAAAAATATTTATGAAAATACAAATAGAATAGCCAAAATAATCTTTAAAACAAAGAGTAAGCTGGTGCAGGAACAGCTTTCAGTAGCTGACTGAGTTACACAGAATTCTAAGATGGCCCTCATGATCCCCTGAGGTACACACTCTGTGACTGTGACTTTGATAGATTTTACTCTAGTTTTACTCTAGTGACTGACATATGTTATATTATAAGTTGACTTTTAGAAAGGGAGATTATCTGGGTGGCCAAGACCTAAAGACATGAGTCCTATAAATCTAAGTCTAGACATCAGAAACAGAGGAAGTCAGATATTTGAAGCATAAGAGGAATTCAACTCAAAGGAAATTTCCACTGCTGGCTTTGAAGATGGAGGAGCCATATGTCAAGGAAAGTGGATGGCCTCTGGAAACTGAGATTGGCCCCTAACATCCAACTAGAAAATGGATCCTCAGTCATACAACCACAAGCAACTGAATTCTGCCAATAAACTCAGTTAACTTGGAAGAGGATTGCAAGATCTAGTTGAGAATTCAGTCATCTTACACCTTGATTTCAGTCTGTGGGAACCTGAGTAGAGAACTTAGCCATGTAATATCTATAGTTCTGATCTACGGAACTGTGAAATATTCATGGCCATAGTTTCAAATCTCTATGTGTGTAGTAATTTGTTATGCAGCAATAGAAACCTAATACACTAATTTAATGACTTACCCAAAATTACAATAATTAAGGCAGTCTGAGGTAGGACAGACAAATCAATGAAATAATAAGCAAAACTTGTCTGACATATAAACAGCCATTTTATTTTCAAAGCGTTTTACCATTAATTAAGAGAAGAAATATTTTCAACAAATGAAGCTGCTATAACTGTATATGTATAAGAAGAAAAGATGAGCATCTATACCTACTTCTACTACACTCAACATTTTTTGTGAAATGTATCATAAATCTAAATATAAAATCTCAAACTAAAATGCTTTTATAAAAAAGTACAGGAGAATTTCTTCACAACCTGAGGGTAGACAAAGATTTCTTAGACAGTCACAAAAAACAATGACCATAAAGAAAACAGTTGGATTGGGTAATGTCAGCAAAATGGTGAAACAGTCATATCCGTACTTTCCTCCTTCCCATGGACATACCGATTTACAAGAATACACAGATCAATTCCCTCTAAGAGAAGTTGAGAAACAAGTTGAGAAGTCTCCAAACCCTGGGCAAGTTCAAAGCCAGCCAATTCAAAATTGGTTGGTAGATTTGAGACACCCTCTCATCATAATCCCCAGGGGTATAGCACCATAAAATGGGGAGGAAACATCTAGCTCTTGGCTTCTCCATGGGGAGGAAAAGAGTTGGAATACACACATCAAAAATTTCAAATTATCTGAGGGCTACCTGAGGGACTGACTGGATTTGTCTCAAAGCACTGACAGAACTTAACATATTCTAGAAGCCTGAGGGTCACTGAGAAGAAAGACGGTGGTTTGAATTAGCACAGAGGCACTTGCTACAACCACTCCTCCAGGTCAATTATAGAGTTAATGGGTGAAAAATACATCATCTAGCTTCTCCCTTCAGAGGGAAAGAGTTTGACTATGCATCCAAACTTTTATCTTCTCCAGGTGCTGCTTGAGCAAATAGCTCTGTCATACTTGTCACAAAGTGGTGACAGAACCCAGCATACCCTACATACCTGAGGACTACTTCAAACAAACACAGCAATGTGGACTTGCATGAAGGTTTGAAAGACCCACAGAATTTCTGGCTCAGCTGATTGGTCTTATACAGAACATGACCCTCATCACCCCATGAAGATTGAGAGAGGTGGCAATTTCTTCTAATGTATAGATACCAACACAAAGACTCAAGGAAAAATAAGAAACTGAAATATGATCCAAACAAAGGAATGAGACAAAACTCTAGAAAGTGACCCTAATGAAACAAATACAGTTGGCCCTTGAACAACATAGGTTTGAAATGCCTGGTTCCACTTATACATGATTTTTTTCAATAGTAAATACTACAGTACTACACATTCCTCACTTGGTTTAATCCATGAATGCAGAATTGAGGATGTGGAGGAACCCTGGATACAGAGAAATTGCATATACACAGAGTTGACCATGCATGGATTTTTGACTGCACGAAGGGTTGGTGCCCTGAACCCATGTATTTTTCAAGGGTTGACTGTATATGAATTACCTGATAGAGAATTCAAAATAATCACTATTAAAAATGCTTAATGAGCTTAGGAGAACAATGCATAAATACAGTGAGAATTTCAACAATATAGAGAAAAATTTTAAAAGAACCAAACAGAAATCTTGGAGCTGAAGAATATATGAACTAAAAAACTCAATAGAGGGGTTCAACAGCAGACTAGATCAAGCAGAAGAAAGAATCAGCAAACTTGGAAACAGCTCATCTGAAATTATCCAATCAGAGGAGCAAAAAAAAAAAAAAAAAAAGAAAAGAAAAGAAAAAAGAAAGTTTGAGGGACTTATGAAACACTATCAAAAATAACAATATACACATTATGGTAGTCCAAGAAGGATAAGACAGAGAGAAAGGACCAGAAATTTTATTTAAAAAAAAAAAAAAGCTGAAAATTCCCCAAATCAGGTAAAGAAAATAGACACTACACCTAGGAAGTTCAAAGGATCACAAATAAAATGAACTCAGAGAATCCTTACAGGATTCATTATAATCACATTTTTGGAAACCAAAGACAAAGAATTTTGAAAGTAGCAAGAAAAAGGTAATTTGTCACATACAAAGGAAAACTCATAAAACCATCAGCAGACTTTTCAGCAGAAACCTTGCAGGCCAAAAGGGAGTGGAAATGATATATTCAAGTGCTGAAAGAAAAAGTCTGACAAACAAAAATGTTATTTCTGGCAAGCCTGTCTTTCAAAAAATGAAGGAGAGATTAAAAACTTTCCCAAACAAAAACTGAACCTGACTTAAAAGAAATTTTTAACATTAAACCTGCCTTCAAAGAAATTCTAAAGGGAGTTCTTTGAGTTGAAATGAAGGGATGCCAAACAGCAACACAATAACATATAAAAGTGTAAAACTCATTGGTAAAGGTAAATATATAGACATATATGAAATATCATGTTACCGTATGGTGGTAGGTAAATCATTTATAATTTAAGTATAAAAGTCAGAAGACACAGTATGAAAAATATAACTCAAAATATGTTAATGGATACACAATATAAATAGATGTAACTGTAAATTGATTAAAGCATATGGTAGCTGGCTCTGTGGATTAAAAAACAAAACAAAAACACAGAACCAAGATCCAACTATATGCTGTCTAGAACAAACTCACTTTAGATAAAAGGACACACATAGTAGAAAGTAAAGGAATGAAAAATGATGTTCAATGCAAATGGTAACCAAAAAAAAGCCGGAGTGACCATATGTGTATCAGACAAAATAAACTTTATGTCAAAAACTGTCACAAGAGACGTATCTTAGACCATACAGAAATCAACTTAAAACTGATTAAAAACTTGAAGGTAAGGCATGAAACTGTAAAGCTCCTAGAGGGAACATACTGGGAAGTCTTTATAACATTGGTTTTGGCAGTGATTTCATGGATATGACACCAGAAGCACAGGCAATAAAAGGAGAAATGAAAAAGTGGGACTACGTCAACTAAAACATTTCTGTTTTTTATAAATAATCAACAGAGTGAAAAAGAAACCTACAGAATGGGGGAAAATATTTATAAATCATATATATCTGTTAAGGGATTAACTTCTGAAATATATTAAAAACTCCTACAATAGCAAAAAATAATAATAACAACTAAAAATTGAGCAAAGGACTTGAATAGACATTTCTTCAAAAAAGACATAGAAATAGCTAACAGGTATATGAAAAAAATGTTTTAACTCACTAATCATCAGGCAAATGGAAAACAAAACCACGATAATATATCACCTCACAGCTGTTAAGATGGTTATTACCAGAAAAATAAAAGACAAGTGTTGGTGAGAATGTAGAGAAACTGGAAACTTTGTACACTATTGGTGGGAATGCAAAATGGTGCAGTCACTTTAAATAATAGTATGGAAGTTCCACAAAAATTTAAAAAAATATATAACTACCATATGATCCAGCAATCCCACTTCTGGGCATTTATCCAAAGATTAACATCAGAATCTCAAAGATGTGTTAGCACTCCTGTGTTCATTGAAGCACTATTCACAGTAGCCAAGATGTGGAAAAACACCTAAATGTCCACAGTAGGATGAATGGTTAAACTAATGTGGTACATATACATATAGCGGAATGCCACTAAGCTTTAAAGAAAAGGAAATCCTGTAACATAGGACAACATGTATGAACACTGAGGATATTATACTAAGTGGAATAAATCAGTCACAAAAGGACAAATACTGCCTGACTGCACTTAAATGAGGTACCTAAAACAGTTAAACTCAAAGAATCAGAGATAGAATGGTGTTTGACAGGGGCTGGTGAAAAGGGGAAATGGGGAGTTGCTATTCCATGGGTATAAATGTTCATTTGTGCAAGATGAATAAATTCTAGAGATCTATAAAACATAGTTTCTATAGTTAATAATATATATTGTACATTTAAGAATTTTTAAGAGGGTATATCTCATGTTAAATGTTCTTAACATAATAAAAAAAGTTAGATTCCATCAAAATTTATATAGTCTACTCAAAGAAATCATTATGGATATAAATAGGCTAGTGACAGGAAGAAAATATCCACAAAGTATATATCTAACAAAGGACTTAAGTTGAGAATGTATAAAGGACTCATAGCTCAATTATAAAAAGACCAATAACACATATTTTTTAAACAGGCAAAAAAGTTGAAAAAAACACTCCACAAGGAAGATATATGAATGGCCATTAAGCACATAAAAAATGTCCTTAACTTTGTGGGTCATTAGGAAATTTCATGTTCATACCAAATGAGATACCACAAAACACAAAAATGTTTAAAATGAAATTTTTGAAAATATAAAATGTTGGCAAGATTATGGAGCAATCGTATCTCTCATGTATTGCTACTGGGAATGTAAAATGTTACAGTCACTTTGCAAAATGTATTATTAATTTCTTTTTTTACAGTGTTAAAACATTCACTTATCCTTTGACCCAGAAATTTTACTCTTAGATATTTAGCTAAGAAAAATGATAATATATGTCTAAAAATAACTTGTACATGAATATTCATATATGAAATTCTACAACAAGTAAGAATAGTCTAAGGTTTAAAACAGTGAGAGAAAACAGTGGTTTCCAGGCTGGGTGTGTGGAGGTGGGTAAAGACTGGAGATTGATTGGTAAGGAAAAGGAAGGAACTCTGGGAAGTGTTCTCAGTCAAAGCAGAATGTGGATCATATGGGTTTATTCATTTGTCAGAATTGTAAACCTACTATTTGTGCTTTTCAGGGGATGTACATTTTACCTAAATCATCATCACTGTCATCATCATTATCATCATCATCTTCGAGCATGTGGCTGGTGGAGAGTAAGTGGAGGGAGGTAGAGATAAAACAAGAATGTCTGAATATTGGTAATTGTTTAAGCTGTGTTATGGGTACACTGTTTTGATATACTATTCTGTTTACTTCGTATATTTATGAAATTTTCATAACTAAAAAATTGTGTCCAGGAAAGAAAAATCTCTTTTTCCTACAACTCTTTTCCCATATCACAATCTTTTCTTAAGAAAACAAAAAATTAAAATCTGTTATCTCCTTAGTGATAGAAAATGAGCAAGGTATTGTACATGTTATTTTCCTTAATGCTTTTAAAAAGTCTATAAGTCTATCATTACTATTCTCATTTGGGGAATACACAGAAAAAAACTATATGAGTTAAGTAACATTCCTAAGATTTCAAATGAGAGAATTAGATTTGAGCCATATCTATCTTATTCCAAAACCTATGTTTTTTCACTAATATCAATCAACTTTTCTAAGTAATGACAAATCTTGTTTTTGAAGAAGTGAGAAATCAGAAATCAGGATGAGGGCAGAAGATACTGGGCTTAGTTATTTTATTAAAAAAATTTTATAGGAAGGTATTTAGCTATGCAGTAGAAAAAAATATTATTTAAATTCAAATTAAACTGTTGAACATTCACCTTTTGAGGGAGGTGGCATAATTCAAGTCATAGATGAACAAGTTCCTACTGAGAGCTCACAGAGACTGGTGAGGCACAAAGAAGAGAAAGATGAAAGATCAAAGTCTCTGCCAGCTACTCTATGTCACTAAACTTTTTGGATCTTGCAGTTAATGGTTCATTGGCAAACAGAAAACAATAATGAGTGTTTTGATATGTAAGAGTAGGCAAAGAGCAGAGTAGGAATTAGAGCACCACTTTATACTACATTGAAAAGTAAGAAAAATGAGTTATGGGGAATGAGTTGTAGAAGGGAGGATTATTGGTTAGAGTACAACAGAGAATAAGAAAAAATAGAATATAAGTAGACACATAAAGAAAAATGTATTTTAAGGAATTAGATCCTATGATTATAGGGCTGGAAAGTCCAAAATCTATAAGCTTGAAAACATCAGGTAAGAGTTGAATTTTCAGCTTTGAACCTAAAATCCAAAGAGCAGGTCAGCAGGCCAGAAACTCAGGCAAGACACCTAAGCTACCGTCCTGAAGCAGAATTCTCTCTTCTTCAGAAAACCTCACTTTTACTCTTTAAAGTTTTTATCTGATTGAATGTGGCCCACCCACATTTTCAAAAGTAGTAACCTTTATTTAAAAACAACTGATTCTAAGTATTAATCACATTTACAAAATACCTTCCACAGCTACATCTGGACTAGTGTTTGACCAAGCAACTGAGCCCCAGAGCCTAGCCAAATTGACATGTAAAATTAACCATCACATAATCTGAGAAACAGAAAGGCAGGGAGGTCCAGAGGCTCATTGGTAGAAAGATTAAAGAGCTTTGTGAAAGGGAATATCTAATCTTCTGTATTTACTTTTACGCTATATAGTGCTATGCTATAAATTGTATCACCTCGAGCCATTGTGTGTGAGACACACACATTTCTTGTGTGAATAACATTTGGGGAATAAATTAAATGACTGTATTCATTGTTTAGGCCAAACAATGAGAAAATGGCATAGAATATTCTCTATGACTGGTTGATCTATAACTGTAATATTTCAGCAGATAGAGGAAGTCAAAGAGAGAGAGATCTGGAAAAATATGTGACAACCCTCTCCACGAGAATCCCCAGAGATATTAGGAAGAGCACAGGGTTCTCATGCACATGGGATGGGATGTGATTCAAGCTAATTATTTTGAATCCCAAAGGTCAGTGTACATCATCTCTAAAACAGCTCAGAAAGGCCAGACTTCAGATTATGGACCTAAGACCAAAAGTTATTTAGAGATTTTGTGAGGTTTCTGGGGAGTCAATGGGATCTTTCAAAACATCCAGAAACTTCGAACACTGAAATAAGACTTTACATTTGCTTCAGGTTATGAAAACTTTATTACCTAGGAATTTATCTTCTTCCATCAAAGTGTGAACAAAGATAAGGAGAGTGTTATGCCAGAGCTTGTTTTGTATGCATCCCAGAGCCGAATAAAATCTGTCCCATTAGGGGAAGGATTAATAGATCCTCTGCTTGAAGTGAAGTTAAAAAAAAAAAAAAAAAAACACCACAGAAAACATCCTCTAGTGAGGGATTAAACTCAGTTACAGAAACTCTTAACTGTAATTCACATTCCCAGTTGGGAGTAAAGCTCAGCAAACAGTTTCAGGAAAAATTCCCCTACTCTACCTTTAGCAAAACAGGAATTTGTCATTTCTCTGTAAAGTTTTTCAGGGTCAATGCCAAAGTAACGATTACTGTTTTCTCAAAATTTACTGAGGTGTATCTTCTATAGTGGTTATAATCTATAATCCAACATGGTGTTTTTAAGTAGATATGTGTGTAAATATTTGAAGACAGACTGATTGTTCCTGTTTCCATTTAGAACAGAAATCTCAAAGTATTTAAATTTAGTATGTTCATTTCTCTAAAGTCTTAAAAGCATCATTGTGGTAGGTGATTATTATAAGGAACCTAAGCAGGGCTGGCACTGCTATCTTGATGGGCATCTTGGCATGCCAGGCAAGCAATACAAATATGAATGATTATTATGTATGTGAAGTTGGCACTAAATTAATTTGCAATTGTTTTATGTTGATTTTAAAGGACTCCAGCTTTCATGCAGTAGAATATTCTGATTTATCAAGCCAAATATAAGCTTCTCTAAGGCAAAGCATTTTCTGTGAGCATACTTTACACATAATATAGATGCTCCATAAATGTTGTTGACTCATTAGCAAATGAAAGAGAGTTTTACACAGTGATGGAAGAAAAAAATTAAACCAAAACTTATTGCCAAATGTAACCAAATATACTCTTGAGATCTCTAGTTTTTATGTCATATTCACTCTCCAAAAATGGAATTCATAAGGGATCACAAACTCTAATCATAACATCATTATCATAATCTTACAATATTTATGGAACAGTTATTATGTAAGAGGATTTTCCCTGTGCACTTAATAGGGATAACCTAACTGATTCCTCCCCAAGCCGCTTGAGGTTGCTGTGTTGGAGGTATTAGTAGATTTGGGTGGTCAAAGCAGAAGCTCTGGACTCAGAGAGGCTAGATTAGAAATTTGGCTCTAATGCTTCCTACAATACATGTGGTGATTTGAGCAATTTAAATCTGTCATGATATCTTTACCAGTATATAGTTTAAGAATAGTATCTTTGTCCTAGGGCTTTCTAAGGGTGAAATGAGGTAGTTTATCTAAGGTGCTTAAAATAGTGTCTGGAATATTGTTTTTATAAATATTAGCTCTTATTATTAGACTACATTATTTTTCTATTTCTTTTTGTCATACATGTAATTTTTATTAACATATATAAATCTAATGTGTACAAATTAAGAGATCTATTTGAGTCTAAAGTTCCAGAGTAAAGGGAATTATTATTTTTTTTTTGCTTTCATTTATTTCAATTTGAGTGATATTTATTTACCTTGTCTTTGAAATAACTTTCATATAGAGGCTCATAATTGAAAGTACATCTATTCACTTCTTAAACTGGATAACAAATTTAGGATAAGTGTGATTTGGAAATAATGAGTACATTAGTAGCTATAAGAATGATAAAACAATGAATGGTATGATTGCTTGAGTCTTCATCCCAGGAGAAATGTAAGAAAGGAATTGGCAACTATCTGTCCCTTAAGACAGCCAGAATATGAAATTAGCTGATCCCTGGTGGCAATTCCTAGCTCTAAGATTCTGTGATTTAAATAACTCAAAATGAACACAACATTTTAATCCCTTTGTGGGTTTGTGTAAAAGAGGCACATATTTATATGAAAAAATACCATGACTTATTACACCGTACACTTGCATCTGATTATATAATCAGCTTCTGTTGGATTTTTGTTCAAATTTCTCACCTCAGGTTTAATACTACTTTTAGTTACGATGTATAGTCTCATATGGCAATGACTCAAGTTACTGCTTGTGTGCTTGAGATATTATACTGCTATTTAATTAGTTATCTTAATTGGGATTTTTAAACGTCAAAACATTGGCCAAATCCCATTTGTACTGGTATGGCTCTTTGCAAATTTGTAATATACATGCAACAATGTAGTATGAGCTTCACTCAGAAATGACCTACAGTAAAGCACACAAAGTATTCAGAACCTCCCTTCTCTATTTTTACAGCATATCATATGCTGTAACGCTTTCACTTCACTGATGACTTTAAATGTTAAATTAAGCCATATTTAAATTTCTCCAAATCTGCTTTAGTTCTTATCACCTTCGGCAGCCAGTTTCCAAATCCTCACTCGTATACTACCAGAATCCTCTTGTGTATTATCTATTTGACAGATGAGATGAGTTTATGGTGATCCCCTTCTCTTGGTCTCAAAATCTTAAGTTTGAATCTAAACATGGTTTGCAAATAACCAGGGGGACTTTTCCAAACATTATTTAATGCACTGAGCTTCAGTTTGAACAGTCGAGTATCTATTCAGGAAACAGATTGGTTTGCTCATATAAACCACAGCTATGCATTTTTTATAGTCTCCTAAATTACTAACCTGCAAGTTGGACTAAAGACAAATTTTTATTTTATTTAAAACACATATCATCTTACTTTTCTCTTTAGGATTAAAAAACATTTTACAATAAATCTGAAAGGAAATATAATATATGAGCTATAAATCTGTGTGGTTTTGTAAAGCATACTGAAGGCTAATGATCTGGTAACTGGGGTAAGGATAAATTTCAAAATAACTTCCTAACTCCTTATTAAATTTAAAATAAAATAATTCTCCCCACCACCTAATTAAAATAAACATACTGGTCTCCATGTAGACACTCTGTTTCTTTCATGCCACCCACGTTCCTCCCCCCTTACTCCCTGCTTCATAAAAAGCATCTAAAAATATGCTGAGACACGATATATTTTCACTTGTACAAAATGGATCGAGGAATGATGATTTCTCTGTAATGCAATATTTAAATAAATGATTCATTCAACATTTACTGTGCATTATTTTTCAAAGAATTTAGTTACCAAAAACATATATACAACCCCAACTATAGCCTCCCCCTATTTATATGATTCAGTTGAAATTTTAGACTTTTCAGTCCCATTATAAACCTCATTCTGAAGTACCTTATTATCTTATTATATCACCAGTTAAGACAATTGATCCATATACATATGCTAAAAGTTTGATTACCTAAATAAGTCTGACTTAACTTTCTCCAATTATCCTTTTTTAATCTTTCTCATACAAGCAGAGAAAGAGATATGCAAGATAAAGATGGTCACGTTGCTTTTCTAATTATTTGGGATTCCAGAACCGAAAAAAAAAAAAAAGAATTAGCAACCCCATATAAAAAATGTATTTGTTGTTAACTTTGACTTCCAAGATCTTCATTATCATATTCCTATTTATCTGTGCAGTGGGAGCATTGTTTGTAGCTTACTAATTCATGGAAATATTGAAGCATTAGTCCATACTTTAAAAGCTCTTTATAAGGCCACTGTAATGTGTAATGAATTCTTCAAAGCCTTTTATTGATTCACTTGAAAAAGAATAATTATGATATGATGTGGATTGTGAATATAATTAAATTTATGGGAATTATTCTAAAACCAAAGGATATTGGTTCATCCCAGTGTATTTATTTCAGCACTGAAACATATCATCAGATATTACAAATCGCTCTCACATATATTGTGATTATTTTGTCTTTATTTATTTATTTATGTGGGGGTACGCGGGACTATCACTGTTGTGGCCTCTCCTGTTGCGGAGCACAGGTTCCGGACGCGCAGGCTCAGCAACCACGGCTCACAGGCCCAGCCGCTCCACGGCATGTGGGATCTTCCCGGTCCGGAGCACGAACCCGTGTTCCCTGCATCGGCAGGCGGACTGTCAACCACTGTGCCACCAGGGAAGACCTATTTTGTCTTTAGATAATGGTCCTTAATTGAACTCATTTCATTCAGTCAACATTTATGCATTGCATGCCCAATATGTGCCAAACACTCTTTTTCTAGTGGGATGTGACAATGAACAAAGGCAGACAGAGTTCCTGACTGTAGACTCATCATTCTGGATAAGAATCTAAAGTTTCTGGTAATGACTAAGTCTCTTCTATCTTGCCTTTACCCATGTGATAAAGTCCAAATGTTGGAATCTGGCCCCTTGTATGTCATTCCAAGTATAAATTTTATTATATCTCACAGTACAGTCTGCATGCACAACCAGATTTTTAGAGTCTCTGTAACTTTGTCTTTTCTTTAAGTGCTGCATGCAAGCTTGTAGCTGGTGAATGTTTCCTCATATAAATTGTTTCACTACTTCTATGAACTCCTCTGTGACTTCTTTAAGAAGTGGAATATTTTTCATGCTTCCACAGCACTTTGTAATATATTCCAAGTGTAACTCATCATATCACATTGTAAATACCTATGCCTGCACTCTCCACTGGACTGTAAGCTTCGTGAAAGCAAAGATTACATTTTCTTCACTTTAGTGATCCTGACAAAAGCCTCAATATGTGGTACATAGAGAACATTCAAAAAATGTTTGATGAGTAAGTTAATCAATTAACTAGATAAGCTAAATTCACAATTAGCTAAGGCCTAATTGGATTTCTTAATTAGAAACTGTTATTAAAATTCTCAGTAAAACGTACAGCAACAGAACAACCCAATGTTTATCTTTAAGGCTATTAATTAGATAATAAGAGTTGATTCTAATCCCCTTACAGATGGGGTGAATGAGCTAAGATATCCAGGTGTAGCCATACTGTCTATTTCTCTCAACAAAGGACCCAGGTGATAATTCTGGTCAGAACCAGCTCTGCGATAACTACCTTTGGTCACACAATTACTAATGGTTGCCCTACCTTACTATAAACAGGTAACATTTCCCACCAGTCACTGAAATTCAATATTTTTTTTTCCCGTTTGTCCACAGGCACCGGAAATCAGGAAAACAACAAAACTGTTAAGGGAATTAAAAACTGCTTTTTTTTTTGAAATCATCAATGTAATAAATGTCACTTTACCAAACCTAATGAAAAATGATATTGCTAAAGCTCACAAAATTGGAAGTAAGAGGCTAGACACAGAAATTTTTAAACAAATGCAGCATTTTACTGCATAATTGAAGCTAATAAATTTTAAAAGTTAGATAAATAGCTCTCTGGACAAATATTTTTCAAAACTGACTACCTTCAAAATATGATCCAATAGTGTAAAAATTTGAAAATCATTTATAACTTAATCAAAAGAAATTTTCTGGTAGAAAGAATTAGAGTCAAATGTATCACACAAATTTTTTGTCCAGTATCTCAGAGTAATACCCCATGTAGTTTAAAGTGTTCCCGGTCAAACTCTCCTGGTAGAAAGTTTAATACTGAAATGTATATGTTTATGAATCCAGATATAATTATATAACTTATGGTTTTATTTATCAGAGGAAAAAAGTTAGTGTCAAATAATAGGGATTAGTTTTAAAAAAATATGGCATTCAAGAGAATGCCAAACACTAGAAGTTATACTGTAAAATTAGCCCATAACATGGAAAAATGTTTACAAATAATTTGTTTTGGAAAGTTACAAAATATAAAAAGGATACCAACTGCGATAAAATAAAATTTGAGTGTGATTATATATGTGTATAAATTGACATGCACTGAGAAAAGTTGGTAAAGTTTTATTCTATAATGTTAACATTTTTATCTCTTGGGAATAAAAGCAGTATCAGCCTAAAGACATTCCTAGGAAAAAGTGATATAGCTTTTAAGCTGTTTAGCAAAATGCCTCACATAAAGTGAACTAAATCTAGACTTATTTTTATTATAAACTACAAAATATTGTTTATATACTGTCATTGATTTGCATCTCTATACTTTCTTCATTCTAAATTTTCTAGAGTTTATATTTTTTTTGTTGCTAGAAGATTAAATATTTTAATCTTTATGAATAAATTACAAAAAAGCACTCAGCTAACAAAAATGTTACAAATATGACAAACAAAACATCTAGGAAGCAATTATCCTATAATGTACTCTGTCTCACAGAAATCATCTTTCTCTGGGAATCCCTCTTTATTTGTTTCTCTTTTCTCCTTCCTCTTAGGCACGATTTGAAAGAAAATAGATCATGGAAGAAAAAATAGCCCCATCAGTATAATTAAAACATTACCTACACCATGTAACTTATCATTATATTGATCACTTTAAAATTTCGAATTAACTACTGGTCAACGGGCTTCAATATGGTTGAGAATAGGGTAAATGTTAGGTCCAGTGATGCATGTCCCATGATCCTAAGACTATGTCAGACCTATAGGTGTCCTCCCTATGGTCACCATTTTTCCAGACAATTTATGTGCTCTGCTTACTACTGTGGATGTTATTTTATTAACATCTGCCATTCCAATACAACAAATATCTCAATGCATTTATTTGGTGCAAATTAGATTAAATTGAAGGAGGTAATGTCCACACTAGAAGCCCATATCCATTTGTTAATTTGAGTGCCTGCCACTTTTCAGTAACCCATTAAACTAATAGTAGTTGCACCAACCTGGAAGGAAAAAAATCTGTCTCTCCCTCTGGAAAACACTTCTGAAATTATACAGTTCCCCAACTTTTGGGAAACACACATACTCGGAGAAAAAAAGTCTCTTGACTGTTATTTTTCAATTTTATTTTGCTTTTCCATTGTGTTTCCAAATTGAATTCCAGTGCTAAGATATTTCTTTCTTGGGTAACTTGAAGATAGAAAGAGTAGACATTTTCTTGTAAATCAATTTTGAGTGCTATGGATATTGTTCAACCTAATTATTTTATGAAATTGCAACAGTTCATATATTTTATCATGAAACACAACATTAAGCATCAGTTGGGAACACTGCGGAAAAGTACTTTTAGGAGAATCATTATGAGAAAAATTATAATTTTTCATCACAGTAGTTTTTCTGGAAAAAACAAAGGCTAATTACCATGAACTTCAAAGGATTTGGATAATTTCTCAGTAAGAGAAACTGTGAAAATGGAAATGTTTCTTGTTAAAAAGAAAATCAGGGGTTTCCCTGGTGGTGCAGTGCTTGAGAGTCTGCCTGACGATGCAGGGGACACGGGTTCGTGCTCCGGTCCGGGAAGATCCCACGTGCCGCGGAGCGGCTAGGCCTGTGAGGCATGGCCGCTGAGCTTGCGCATCCGGAGCCTGTGCTCCTCAACGGGAGAGGCCACAACAGTCAGAGGCCTGCGTACCACACACACACACACACACACACACACACACACACACACACACACACACACAATAAAGAAAGAAAGAAAGAAAGAAAGAAAGAAAGAAAGAAAGAAAGAAAGAAAAATCAGTGTACACATGCAATACAGTTGGAAAATTAGGATTCAATTTCAATATTTGGCTACCAGCCTGTCAATTTTAATTGACAAGATGTAGAGTAAGATACTTAAATAGGAAGATTTGGTGAACTAAGGAAAGAGGCTCAAGTACATCATAGACTAACAATGTTCAAGTATAATAACTTGGATTTTTAAAGTTACAATACTACAGATCTTACACACTGTGGGCAAATGCTCATTAAACCTTATTCATGGATCTTTTCATTTAGCTATATCTACTGCTTTTTCCTACCTATTTTCCTCTTCAAGAAAGTTGAGAAAACAGAAATGTATGAGGTATTTTGTTTTGTTTTTACTTAAGAGAAATGAAAAAGATTATTTTTATTTAAATACAGCTGAAATTACAAATATCAGAGCCATGCTGGCATATTCGCAATATGCCATAACTCAGTCCTGAATGGTTTCACAATGGGGCACTCTACTCAAGGCCATTCTGCAAGGGCTCTCCATCAGTCTCCTTGGGTTTGGGTCCAGCATCACTGAGTGCAGCTAGGAACACATTCTATTCAACTCAAAGTATACAAAGGCTATTAGTGACAGTGCAGCTACATTGGAAGACAAATGGAACAAAGAGATTATGAATATATTTAGCAGGCTAAATTCAGAATAGAACTCAGTTTATCTGTACATCATCAGTTAACCTTCTCTTGACCTGGGCAATGGATACACCGTTCATTTGTTACTAGCCTAAGGTGTTTTTGTTGTTGTCTTCAAACAAACTTAGTTGGGTTCCTTTCTTTCAATATTAAATACTTCATCTTTAACTTTTTTTTCTGTAGTAATTGACTCTTCACTTTAAAAATATCCTGAGCACTGAGATTCAGATGAGTGCTCCAATCACTATAATTGTTGCCTTTGCATCCCAGTTTCAGTTTCAGATTAATTTATTATCTTTATGACCCATGCAAATACAATCTGTCCCCGTACATTCTGACTTTTGAGAAGAATAGGGAAATAATTGGTGGGAGGAAGTTGAATTGACTGGCAATTCCATTCCCTCTATAGCTGTTACAAGTCATTTGAAATATGTCATTTGAAAAGCTGTAACTGATGGTGGCATTATCATATGACCACTCTAAAACCAACTAGCTATTACATTTAATGCCTTAGATTTCCAAGGGTTTCAACATGAATTCACATTTCTAGGTGTTTACACAATAAATACGGAACACATACATTTCTTTTTAGTCAGATTCTTTCTGCTCAAACCCTACACCTGTCTCCACCATATCTTAGCAACTTATTTTCAACAGTCTGCTTTTCCCTGTAAAATTTTAAAAGCACAAGTCTCTTAAAACATCTCTTAAACATTATTTTTTAACTTACCTATTATAATAAAATTATGAGGCGAAAACTTTGCTATTATCTTGTTTTTCATTCAACCCAAATGTTCACAGGTTATTACTTAGATTTATGCTCACAAGCAAAAGAGGAATTTTCCACTTGCAAAGAGAAACTTTGTTGGGGCTGAGAGGAAGACAGTATATAAAATGAGCACTCAGTAGAACATTTCTAATTGTTGAGCTTTTTTTTTTTTTTTTTTAGATGGTGGGGGTAGGAGTTTATTAATTAATTTATTTATTTTTGCTGTGTTGAGTCTTCGTTTCTGTGCGAGGGCTTTCTCTAGTTGTGGCAAGCAGGTGCCACTCTTCATCGCGGTGTGCAGGCCTCTCACTATCGCGGCCTCTCTTGTTGCGGAGCACAGGCTCCAGATGCGCAGGCTCAGTGGTTGTGGCTCGTGGGCCTAGTTGCTCCGCGGCATGTGGGATTCTCCCAGACCAGGGCTCGAACCCGTGTCCCCTGCATTAGCAGGCAGATTCTCAACCACTGCGCCACCAGGGAAGCCCTAATTGTTGAGCTTCTAATATTGCTCCTTTACAGACTAAGCTGTTCAGCTGAAACTTTGTTCATCTGCCTTCTGAAGAGGAAAACAAAAATTGGGCTAGGAAGATTTCTTAGTACTTTTTCATGTGCAAATCTGTTTTATAGGAGTACAACACATATGTTTCCATGCTTATGTTGTCATTGTTTCTTTTGCTTCCTTTTCCAACTGTACACATAATATGCACCCAAAGGTTGACTGAAAACTCATGTTTTATAGTCTGCCAAAGGAATGTCTGTATTAAATTGCTTCAGATGGAGAAAGTTTCATTGTGATCAGAACCCAGGAGAAATAAAAGGGACATAAACTTTGGGTCATAATTTGAGTTTATAAGCCTGGCTTCTACTTAATTTAAATTATAGTGGTAATTCAAGAAACTGTGGTTTACCACTAGCACTAGGCCTCAGGCTAAATGCTTTCATTCCACTAGTTGCCTTGATATCCTGCCTCTGTTGGAAAGAGTTAACTGCCTTGCATAGATATTTCTTGTAACTCGTCATCTGAGAAAAATAAAACTTAGTAATCACACATAGGCACATGTATTACTAAGGTTTACAATTATAAAGCAGCAAGTATAGTATAGACTCCATTTCATAAACTTTTTGTTTTTTTGGTTTGTTTTGCTTTGCTTTTTTGTTCCTAGATTAGTGCCAGCATTCAAATACCTGCCTGAAGCTGGTGCATAAGCTCTAGAGAGATTTAGCATCCCCATTTACCTTATAAAATTAAAGTTTACCTTATAATTTGGTCCAATATGACTGAATACATCTGTGATTTTTAGTTTCCAATATTGGATACTACAAATCAAAATTACATTTATACTAAGATAAATCATATTCTTGTTTTCTACTGTTTGATTTTTAAAGCATACAGCTTTCTGTGCAAAAGATGCTGGAACATAACAGATAAACTCGCCTGCCTAATCTTTGACCATATCTGTTTGGTGAGTTTTTTAAGAGATGAAAATAACAAAAGATTTTTGATTAAATCCAGTCAGCTTTAGCATTTATACCAGAGTCTAATATCATAGCACACTAACAAACTCTGAAGAGAAAAAAGTAGGAAAAGGCACTTTATTTTATTAGTATTTTCCCAATTAAACACATAAAATTGTATGTAAGCTTTAAAAATATTAATCGGAAGATATATTTTTATGGTGTAAAATAATGTCAGGGCTACAAAAAAAGGAGAAATGATACTAATATCTGGACAGGAAACAGAGTTTAAACATCATAATGTCTGCATGTATGTTTCACTTATTTTGTAAACAAGATTTTTATTGTGAATTCAGTTTTGTAAAATATTTCTCAAATAGATATTTCATAGTTAAAATACATGGCAGACAGTGAATAATAACTTATAGGTGCCACCGCAGGAAAAAAAAAGACATATCTGAATGGTATATTTAGGTAATAAAACTTGTATTACGGCAAAGCTACTGCCATATTAGCTGTGTATTCACATCCATGGTGCCTAACTCCTGGTCTTAATTTGATTCTTGAGATAATGTTGCAACTTGGAAGGAAGCTGAGAGGTTATCTAGTTCAATCTGTCACTTGGTGAAAGACTCTTTTACAATGGTAACTTGAATTTCCACTACCTTCTTATATACTTTCAGTGCAAGTAGATTCACTGCCTGGAAAAGTGGCTAGTCTGCTTTTTAAGAGTTCCAGTTAATGTGCCCCTTTTATTGGATCAAAACTGGCTTCTCCCTGACTTCCTTTCAGAAGTCATATACCTATGTGGGTCAAATTTTATCTATTTTCCATACATGATCCCTTTAAATAGCTAAGGTGGCTATCATGCAGCCCCAATATCTATCTTTCTACAGACAAAATGTTCCCATTTTCTTCAAATGTTTATTTGACATGTTTTTAGTATCATGCTCCCCATGTAATGTGACTGGTGTGCTCAGCCCCACTGTTCTTTTTTTTTCTTTTCTTTTGCGGTATGTGGTCCTCTCACTGTTGTGGTCTCTCCTGTTGCGGAGCACAGGCTCCGGACGCACAGGCTCAGTGACCATGGCTCACGGGCCCAGCCGCTCGGCGGCATGTGGGATCTTCCCGGACTGGGGCACGAACCCGTGTCCCCTGCATCGGCAGGCAGACTCTCAACCACTGCACCACCAGGGAAGCCCCCCACTGTTCTTTGATCTGGGATAATTCCTTCTCTTGTTTTAGGCTCCCTATTATTAATGAAGCCTATGATTGGATTGCTTTTTTTGGCATAACAACTCACTGTTGACAAATATTAGGCTCACACTCAGTGAAGCCACTACGTATGACAATGTGGAACTTTTTTTTTTATATCCTATACTTACACAATAAATATTTTGAACCAAGTCACCAGACTTTACAATTATCCCTCTAGGATTTTATCTCATTAACTTCATTCCATTCTTTCAGCCTGTTGAGATCTCTTTCAGCCTTGACTGTCACATGCTAAAACTGCTCAGTAGCATGTCAGCAGTGTCTACAGACAGCAGTCTTGGCACACCACTGACGTTCTAATGGTTGACATCTATTTATTCATCAGTCCCCTGGGAGTACAGTTTAAGCACTTACTAAATCAACCATTTGTTTTATTAACAAGCTCATACTTCTCTGTCATATTTAGGAAACAATATGTGAGATATTGCTAAATCTCTAGCTTCCCTCTGATCTACCAATCTGATATACCTATTAAAAATAAATGACTTTAAAAAGCAAAGTTTTGGGATTTGGTGTTTTGCTTCCTGATTCAGTGTACAAACCATTTTTAAATCTTTCAGCCATTCAAGAGGTAAAATGATATTACATACATTTTCTATTTTCATTCTTAACTATATATAGCTTTCTTTGTATTCTTTACTTGAGTGGTTAATTCTCTTTGAAAAATAATTAATATGAAAATAACCCAGGTATACACTGAGTATTTCAAACTCTGTATCATGTACCTTAGCTTATTAAAACTAATAATATTTATTTTATTTCATTTCATTTATTTATTTATTAATAAAATGCAATTAGACTTGTCAAAAGTTGCACAACTTTAATATCTAGAAGTTGTGTACCCAGGGGATTATGTTGGAATAGTATCTAGGACGGTATGGGGGCTGTTGTTCTTTTTAATGTGCTACCACTTGGGGAGATTAAAGAAAAGCATTGTTGCTATAAAAAAACAAAACAAAACAACAACAACACAGAATACTAAGACGTACTCTATTCTGATTTAATTCCACTTCAGTAAACTATATGCCACTTAAACTTTCCTTTTAGTTACATTTGGAATGGCATTCTTCTCTTTCTTCTCTGACTTTTCATCTGAATTCCAGATTCCATATCTTGTGTTCAAACCACTTTTTTTTCTACGTCTACTTTTGTGTATGTCACACCGTGGATGTAGTACCACGCATCATTTCTCTTAATATTGTAAGCAAAATAGTAGAAGTAAGTGCAAATGAAATTCATAATGGACTCCTTCAATGAGAGGTGAAGGAAATAAAGTCATCAAAATATCCTGAAGTTTCCTTTATTAATATTTCTTTATACATTTGTTTTCTATAAATATATTTATGGAATATTATATTATTATAAGGGGATTATTAACAGATGATCCATCCAGAGTATAAACCATAATTATCTTCCAGAACCTGATTTCTTTGCAAACAGTCTGAGAAGATGGCCTGTAAGATACAGTTTGAGAAACAAGTGTACTTTTATGCAAAGATCTCTTTCTTGCCGCAGGGCCAGTTACAGCAGTCACATGTAAATTGGTGAAAGTGAAGTCCCTAACGCCATTTATCTAGGGTTAGCTTTGTATCAGTGCTGTCAAAGGGGAAAAATAGGTATCTTCCTTCATGATCTATGACCCACTTTCTTCTCTGCCTCCTCATTCTGATCCATTATCATTGTAAGAGCATGGCTAAGCTTATGTATACTAAATTATAGTGGTTAAGGCATTAAAATTAGATAGGTCTAGACTTGAATACTAGCTCTGTCGCTCTGGCTGAGTGTTATCAGGAAAATTTAAACCTTCTACTCCTCTATCCAAATCTAGTTATATAACTTGTGGGACCCAGTAAAATATAAAACTGTGGGACCCGTCATTCAAAACAGGAAAAAATTGTCACTAAAGACACAAAGACTTTTTTTTTTATTTCATGCTGTTTCTCTCTAGACTTGTCATTTTTTTTAAATTTGCTACTTAATGTCATTCTAATTTTTAATATAAATATTTAAATTATTAGCATAAATTTTACCCTACTTTATGTTGTACTATGCCATTTTTAAATGAAAATATAGGAGGATTTAACTCATATGTAGAATCACTGAAATTACATTTTGTATTTCATAGCTTATACATGCTTGTGTATTTTGTTCTTAAAATGGAAACACCACACAAATCTGTTTTATTACACTTTTTGGTACACACAATTTCTTCTAATATTCTCTACCTCCATCTTACTGATGAGTAAGGAAGGACTGACAGAGGAAGGAACTATGAGTTGCCCTACTTTCTCTTCACTTCTTTGTCATCACATTCAAGCAAGTGGTTGGTTAATACAGGGAAGTAACAGGAGAAAAAGAATATGATAGGGTCCCTTAATCATTCGTGTTTCTTAGAACATGATTCTAAGATAATGTCCTTTCTGTGTTTGAGGCAAGTTCCTGTGGCTTTGCAGGACTCTATGTGTGCTTACTTACTTAGTCATGATGTAACACAGTTATCTTGTACTCTCTGAGTCTTGAACTATCATGCATAATAGACCCACCACAGGATTCTGTGCTCGGGGCATCATAAATGCTACATGCCCATGGAGAGGCAAGAAATGACAGCAGACAGGCATATTGCATGTATCTCCTATACTCACATGCATCCTCCATTGTTCTAATACACTTCACATAAAAAATACAAATTTGAAAATAAAATTAAGAATTTCCAGACAGTGAGAACACAATACTAAACCAAGCACAGGGTCTTCTGAGCACATGGCCTTGTGGGACTGCACAGGGTGCATATGAATGAAGCTGGCCCTGTCTCTATAGTGGGCTATAACTTTTACATTGAATTATCATCCCAATGGCAAGCCCAGTGCCTTAGTAAGCACTCATAATTCAAATGAAGTAATAAATGAATGATGCTTAACCCATCAAAGCTTCAGTTTCTTCATTAGCAAACAGGAATTTAAAAAGAAAATAGGCAGATAAAATGATTAAATGAGGCATTATTAAATACATCAAAATTCCAGATTAAAAATTATGTTCAATATGGTAAAATATCAGCTAGAGGGAAACAATATAGTGAATTAATAAAGGGCAGATATTCTGAAGTCATGTCATTGAGTCTGAATGCAGATGCCACGTGATATATAAATAGATTAGTTGGATAAACATTTTGAGAAGAGGCAAGTTCCATGAGGACAGGGACTTATTTTTCTTTATTTTATTCCAAATACCTTTTCCTAGATATGGTGATCCACAAATATATGCTGAATGGAATATACAAATGAGTGAAAAAGTATGACATGATGAACAAGAAAAATTAATGTGATTAAATTAATATCGAGATTTTGTGGGAAAAGATTCTGATTTAAGTGTTAACTATTAAATTAAATGATAAAACTAAGAATTTCCCAGTGCACAGTATCTTTCTCTTCCCTGAATATAAAAAGTGACTCCTTATTAGGAAGCCTCTCACTTTCTTGAGTTCCCAGAAAACATTTTCTATAAGATTACCTCTGAGAAAGGCATGGTGAAAGAATAAAAGGAGAGGGTAAACTCGACCCCTTAAAGCTCTGAATGATAAATGTATAATTATTTCTTTTTAGCTAGTCATCAATTATTGTGAAGAGAGAAGTCCTGTTAATATTTCCTTATGTCATTACAAATAAAGTAATCGACTGCCCATGACCTATTGCCTTGCTTATGTTTTTAGAGAAAAGCTTTGTCCAGATAGTGATAGATTCCTTCCCTGTGACTCATACATTATCCAGAGACTTCTAGCTTCCCGGAATTTCTGTTGAAAATTTCAAATTTCTTGGCAAAACCCCCCTGTTTTTGTAAGAAAGGCTTTAATTTTAAAGAAAAATAAATATTGTAAGAAATTAGTCAAAAATGTATTTCTAGTTCTGGGTGCCAACAAATATTGATCGGGCCAAAATAAAATTGCCAACTTTTGACATGCAGTTGAGTCTTAACTCTTCAAATGTGTGTCATCTGTAACAGGCTATCCTGAACTCTATCATCAGTAGGTTTCACCTTCCTTTCTAAAACTCACCCTCTGTATTATACTGTTACACTTTTTCATATCAACCTTAGCAATATACAATTGCATAAAAATACTAATAGTACACAGACATACTCTCAACCCCACTACTC
Organism: Mesoplodon mirus; assembly: GCF_964341445.2. Taxonomy (NCBI): domain Eukaryota; kingdom Metazoa; phylum Chordata; class Mammalia; order Artiodactyla; family Ziphiidae; genus Mesoplodon; species Mesoplodon mirus. The sequence continues at coordinate 23,872,369 of NC_138980.1, read as the reverse complement.
TGAAGTAACCAAAGTTATGAGAGCTTAGTAGCTATCTCTCCAGAACTTGTTTATCTAAAGATCACAACATTCAATATCCTGAATTACACATCTTGCTCTTTTCAGTTATGTCACAGACATTCCTTTGGGTCAATACATGTAGATCCAACTCATCCTTTTAATAGGTGACTAATATTTCTTCACGGACATGTACTGTTAACATTTTGTGTGTGTGTGTGTGTGTGTGTGTGTGTGTGTGTGTGTGGTACGCGGGTCTCACTGTTGTGGCCTTTCCCGTTGTGGAGCACAGGCTCCGGACGCGCAGGCTCAGTGACCATGACTCACGGGCCCAGCCACTCTGCGGCATGTGGGATCTTCCCGGACCGGGGCATGAACCCGTGTCCCCTGCATCGGCAGGTGGACTCTCAACCACTGCGCCACCAGGGAAGCCCAACTGTTAACTTTTTAATCACTCTCCTATCAATAGACTCCCAACATGCTTCTAGATTGGGAGCCACTAGAAACAATAATGTATTAAATACCTTCACATATATAATCTTCTATATTGGTGATTTATATTTTCATTAACAGCTCCTAAATGTAGGGATGCTGTTTCACAGATGTGTTCATACTTAAATTTTAATAGATGCAAGTAAATTACTTTCTAAAATGCTTGTAGCATTCTGCTGAAGGGGAGCAGAATCATGACCCCCAAATGTTCCACTTGGCATGCGGATTATTTTGAGCTGAAAGGAATTAAGACCTAACAGACTCAAAAACTTTTATCTTTTCCATTAACTGCCTTAAAGAATTTAGAGAGGGGACCTGACTCAGAGAAAGAGACCTATTACCAGAGATTATTTTTATCTGAATGACCTATCTGTATGGCAGGGCAAACATCTAACTATTAAACATCTGCTCTTCTCATTGTCCTGTGAATTACCTTCTTCCCCTTTGAAGCCCCAGGCCCCCATTCCATTCCTTATCTCAGAATGGCATATAAGCCTCAATTGTCCCATTTGACCTCGGGCCTCATATTCTTATGAGACTCCCATATATACGTAATTAAATTTGTTTTTCTCCTGTTACTCTGTTTTATGCCGATTTAATTAATAGTCCAACCAAGTGAACCAAAAACTGTAAAGGAAGAATTTTTCTCCCCTACACTACATTCTCACGAGCTCTATTTAAGCAAGCATTTCTAATGCTCCTCTAAACAGCGCTGAAAATATATTAATACTGCTAACTTTTCTTATCTGATGTGTTTTTGGTTTATTTTTATAAAATGGCATGCTATTATTTCAATTTGCTTTTCCCTAACTAGGAAGGTTGGTATATTTTTAATATGTTTAATGTCCATCATGGTTTCTAGTGATAATCACACTAGAACCCTATACAGAGGACTAGCAGAATTATCACCCCTTCCTTGACAAAGAGCAACTCTAGACCCTCTTTTACTAGTTTTTTTTTTTTCACTTGGTCCTTAACACACCACATGTAGGGAGTTTATCTGGATAGCCTACAGAAAAGGATTTTATAAATTCATCCAACCTAGGTACGAATTGGTAATGAATCTTTAATGTATGATGATTTGCAGTTATATTTGCATTTCAAAAGGGAATGACCCATAGAAATGAAATGCTAGAGAAAGCATTTCTCTGTGTAGCATCAGTGTAGTAAAGGCTTTTAAGTTTTCCTTAAAAGGAGGAAAGATGAGAGGTAAAGAAGAAATACAAATGAGGAGTTATATGTTAAAAACAAACACATAAATAGGAGAGAATGATTAACCAGGGGGACTTCACCTTCTCCTAGTTGCCCTCCATATACTTGTATCTATTAGAAGATAACAAAATCATTCAAAATGACAATTATGGCTACTCTGTAAAGAAAGGAATTAATACTACTTTTAATAAAATAAAGTTTATTCCAGTCCTTTCTTAGTTTATACATGATTACTGAACTACCAATTATGTTTTCATATTAGACTGAATGAGTTAAACATAGATTTAGAAGACTATAAATGGAGGGATGGATGGATATATGCATGGATAACTGCATTCTTAAGAATTATTCTATGTAATTTTACGTATACTAAATTTTGAGAGGTAAAATATTCGAGTATGCAAAGCCATATAATGTGGTTTGCTGTTTCCTATAGTTACCATTCCTACCATTCCTTGCCTTACTGCCTTTAAAAATGTAATTCCACTGCCAATAATATCCTTACTTTCTTCTGTCCATCAAATTACCACTCTTTTATACCCAGTTCATCAGTTTATAACTCTCTCCCCCATGAATTTACAACATTCTGCACATAGATAGATAGGCTTATTCTAGCACATGTCCAAGTATACTTTGACTACTTCTTTACCAGAATAATATCTCGAATTGCTTGAGGAAAACCTGCCTTTTATTTATCTTCGTGATATTATACTTCCACATTTAACCAATTACCATCATTATTATTCTCATGATATCTACCATATAATCAAGAGCCTACATTTTTTTCAAGTTTTATACTATGACTTTCACATGCGTTATTTTAAAAATTCCCAGTAGGTTCCATGTCACAAACAAGGAAATGTATTTTACCCTCAAAGGGTAAAATCATATGTTCAAGTTAGAACAAACAGAAAATAACAGAACCAGGATTCAAACCCAGTCCTATCTGATTCTAAAGCCCATGCTCTTCCCATGGTATTTCAATTAATGTTGGTTAAATGATTGATTGCATTATATTCTAGCTAATTCTCTAAGATTCAGCAATTAAACAATCATCAGTCATTTCTGTAAACCTTAAAGGATCTATTAAAAAATGCTTTCTTTTTCCTCAGCACACACTGTCAGTAATCTTTCCCACAGAGATTAGTGAAAGAAAAAAAAAATGCTACTTTACATCTTAAAGAGCTATAATCCTATCCTGGCTTTAAAAGGGTCTACAAGTTCACCTGAAAAATGCCACACTCTCATAATCAGGGCAGGAGAATTAGATGGTTACTGCTTTATTTAATGAAGGAAAAAACCTTAACAGAACCTAAATATTTAGATTAAAAATAAGGAAATCAGTAATAAATAAATTATAATTACCTTTTTGAGCATCTACTTGATGTCATACTTTACATACAAATCTCTCCTTAGCTTCACAGAACCACTGGAAGCTACATGCTAGACCCACTTTAAACACTATGGAACTGACTCTCAAAAGACTAAGTTGTCCCTACTCACAAAGCTGGAGGTTGTTACAGACTGGTTTGCAACCCAGTTCTTCCTGACCTTGCAGTTTAACATTTTCTCCCCAAATCTTTATAATTTTTTTTAACCTTGCTGCACTGCCTGTGGGCCATTCACCTATATCACTGGGTTCAACTAAAACCCAAATATACTGCTCACACGTTAATATCATAACCAAATGAAACAGACAAGAAGATAATTTGATGCATGTTTAACAATATCTAAAAATCATTTTTCTGTTACATGGTTATTAGATAAATGTTAAACAGCCATGTAAATAACTATAATCACTTTTATTTTACCCAGTCAATTAAAGTATTCCTAGCCTAATCTGAAATAACAGAAAAAGTTGGCCAGAACAAACACTTTTTCAAATTTCAAGGAAGACATATGTGCCTCCACTTCTTCAATAAACCGTAGTTATAGCCCAAGTCTTCTGTCTGGTTAGGATTATAAAATGTTGCTTCTTCTTTCATTCCCAGATGTCACTCACACATTTCAGTGGAATTCCATTTAAGTGGAATTCTTCAAGCCCCAAGTAAAGCTCCTATTCCTAAGGTGTAAATTAAACAGACTCCTCTCCTCAGACTTGGCATTTGGAAGTAAGTAAGCAAAGGCCACAAAAACTGGTTACCAGGGGATTTTGTTTACTAACTCTAATCAATTTTGAATTATTAGAATTCCAACACTGTGAGGGGAGATAAACATAGATTTGAAGGAGATAAATCCAGTTGACTTGGTCTCTGAAATAAGGAGTTATAGGACCAGGAGCAAACAACTTACCTATTGTATATTGCATTTGACAAAAGAGACCAATTTCTACCTCTTACACCTGGTCTTGCCTCTAAAAATTAATGGTCCAGTTGTTACCATCTGGCTCTATAAACCAAGGAATCTGGCCCCCACCTCCTACTTTTCATTCCCTGAAATGCACATATTTCCAGCTCATCTTTATTTCCAACTGCTTGATAAAGTGAAATTGTTTCTGTACTTACTATAGATTATAACTGAGTACAAATTAAGGTAAGAAAAAACCTCAAATAGAAATATACTAATCAGTGCTCTAAAATTGTTAAGGATAGAGAAAAACAATTAGACATGATGAATTTGAACAGAAGTGCTGTTCTTCCTGAGAAGGTAAGATGTAGTATGAGAAGCAGAATTAATGGCCACTACTGAAAACTGAAGACAAGCCACATACTGGGATAAGATATTTGTAAAATATAAACCAGACAAAGTGTTACAATCCAACATATTTTACTAATCAATAAGAAAAAAAGAATAAAAGTAGCAATGGCTGGAACTATTGGCAGTGTTTTCACAGAAAAGTGATCTCAAATAGCAAATAAGTGTATGAAAAGATGTTCAACTTCATTTGTAATCAGAAAAATCCAAACTAAGAGCATCATGAGATACCACTGCACACCCACTATATTGGCAAAGTGTATGAAACATTAAGTGGAGGAGAGAATGCACATCTATACAGAGTCTTAGACATTCTTGGTGGGAGTATAAATTTGAAAAATTCTCGTGGAAAACGGTTTGGCAGCATCATGTAGAGTTGTACGTTCTCATACTCTGTAACTCACAAATACTACTTCTAGTTCGATGTTCTGCACACTAGAAAATATACCTAGATGCAGATTTCTTGAGCCCAGAAACATACACACAAATGCTCATGGATGGGAAAAATTAACATGGCATATTCAAAGACCAGTGTGTTTTAGAGGAGTAACAATGAAATGATCTTTAGCTGCATGTTAAGCCTGGATGACTCCTAGGAACACAATATTGAGTTTTCTTATTTGTGAACTTTAAAAAAATGATACCATATTATATGACATTTTCTGGTACATGCTTGAGGATGGGAAATTTAGGGCTGAACAAATTTCACTTAAAACAGTTGGTGATTCTATTTAACCTACCCATGTGTTTGAATAGTTTCTGCCCAAGATTTCTAGCTGGTTTTGATATATTAAAAATATATATATTTTAAGGCAAGGCAATGACAAGCACTAAATTGAAACAATATCATCTCTAGAGGAGAGGTAGAAAAAGGGAAGTAGTTACGATTACCTTGGCAATGCCTTAATTATTGAGTAGTGGTTCGTGGGGCTTTATTATATTTTATATATAAATTTGTATTTTTATTTATCAAATATTACCTTCAAAAAGATTGCCAAGGAAGGAACAAAAGGAGGAGGAAGAAGAGGTGGAAGAGGAGGAGGATAGGGGAAAAATGGAGAGACAAAAGGAGGGACAAGAATCGGAGGGAGAGAGAGGAAACAAGGAGAAAAGCAGGAGCTGCAGCATCAGACCTCAGCTCAGATCCTGATTCTAATGATGAATGAATGTTTGAAATTAGTCTGGTTCTTTCACATCTCTAAGACTCTGTGTTCTCAACTGAAAAATGAGAATTTTACTTCAAGTTTTGGGGTAAGAAGTAAATGAGATTAATTCATACAACATATTTAGTTATTTCTGCTACACACTCCCATTCTCCCCTGCCCATGACACCCCTGCATTCTCTACTTAGAAGGAATAGAAAATGGAGGGGTGCAGGGGAAGGGGGGGACAGAGATGCTGGAACTAATCACTACTATCCTCCTATCAGTCATTCCTTTAGGCAGTATACTATCCGCAATTGCAAAATCAGTGATGTCCATTTCAGTGGCCTTCCACATCCCATCACATCAGATACACAAAGACCTTAGGTTCTAGAATACAACACATCTAACTTTTACCTTCATGGCTTGAACTAAAACTAGTGTTTTCAAAGACAAAATTTTTTTCAAGGCCTAGTTAGGTAATCATAGTTAGGTGCAATATGGTTTAATCTTCCCCTGGGGAGGGGATTACATTCTAAAAATGAGTTTGCTAACTAAAATGGATCTTTGAATGGTGAAATGTTAGCTGGAAGTAGTTGTGAGCATGGTTACACCTAAGCCCTCACTCGTCCTTACCTAGTCTGCCACTGGAGAGAAAAATAAAAGAAATCAAATTGGCAGTTCCAAGGACCCACACCTCTGGCAAGTTAAGCCTTAAAGTTTCAGTAAAGAGAAACATTCATAAATCCAGAAACTCCAAATGTCAATGGTGGGTGATTGCTGCTTAATCATACTGCCTTGATACCAGGTTTAAGTTCAGTGGTTTGCAACTGGGGGAGATTTTTCCCCCAGGAGAAATTAGGCAACTCTGGAGACATCTATAGTCTTAAAAGAGATGGTCAGTAATTACTGGCATCTAGTGGGTGGAGGAGACATAGATGCTGGTAACTTACAATGCAGAAAACAGACTCAACAAAGAATCATACAGCTTCAAAATGTCAACAGTACTGCTGATGAAAACTCCTGGTTAACTATACATGAGCCGCAATGAGCTGCCTTCCATCTGACCTGGGAACCTCAAGCTAGCTGTGTAGTATAAAGGAATTTTATGTCATAGGGCTCAGAATAACTAATGCTGGGGTTATTAAGCCAAAAATCCATGGATTGGCTTAATGCAGTTCATAAAGCCCATGAAATTATATGCAAATTTTGTTCATATGTGCAGTTTTTTAAATGCAATTCTAAGGTTAAAAACATTTTGGAAGCCTGTCCACAAGACTCATATGTCTTTTACTATTTTACCCCACAAGACTGTTAAAGTATCTAAAATTCTTAAACCAATGAATTTCTTAAAAAAATAGTGAGATTTCATTTTGGATGGGGATTTAAGAAGATGATGTTTATACTCAGATCTAGATTTGAAATGCAGCCACATGACCTACTAGTTTCAGTTTCCAAATCTATAAAATAGAAAACAATTATTCAAATTTAATTAACACTATTTCAATCACCTAGCCACAGCTGGCATTTAGTAAACAGCAGCTTTTGTTGTTTTTTGTTTAAAATAACTTGGCAAAGCTTTTAAGCCTTAGAAGATTGTGGATGGAATAAAGCATAGTCATCCAGTAATATTTTAGGGCATATTTATTTGCCAAGTGACTTATTAGGAGGAGGAGGAAAAACAGATTTGTATAGAGATTTATGAAGTATTTCAGTACCTTATCTCCACCAAAAAAAAAAAAAAAAAAGTGGACTGGGTGGGCATTCAGATGTGAAAAGGGAGGCAAGAAAAATGAGATAATTACCAATAAGCAGAGGCTCAAATCCAGATGCTCAGATTCTAGAGCCTAAGTTCTTTTCTCTATGCTGTCTATACCTTCTAGAAAGAGTAAGGCCTTTCGGTATTCAGACACAGAGCAGAGATGTTTTGAAGGCAGGAACAATAGCCCAGAGGATGAATTGATTTTTTAGGAAGGTACCCAGACAATTATTGAAGCTGAAGGTTTAGAGAGCTTTGTAGAAAGGAAAAGTCCCACAGAGAGGAGACTTCTGTTGAAAATGGGGAGATTTAAAGGTCTACACTTCAACCAGTTCCAACTTCTTTAAAGCCAAGCCTGGCTTTTCAACCTTGAAAGCCACCTCTGCTCACTTTCCTCTCTCCAAACCCTGAGGCTCTTCTCCTAATCGTCACTGCCATTTCCTTTCAGTTTTCCCTTTTTTGTGCTTACTCAGAGCTACCAAAGTTAAAGGAAAAGAAGGAACTCAGAGAGGAACAATATCTGATGTCTCTTGATCTTCCAATGTGGATTGCCTAACCTAGTTATGTTAAGTAAGAAAGATTTATTGAATTGATTCAGAAAGTCACTTGAAAATACGCCTTGTCATATTTTAGGAAGTTAAGGAAAAGGTTACTGAGGTTTTTATTCATTCATTCATATATTCAATCATTTTTTCATTCATCAAATATTTATTGAGTGCTTTCAACATAACCAGGATGCTGCTAACAACTAATACACATAAGACACAACTGACACCATCCCAACCCACTTAAAGTGTTGCTCAGTGGAGCAGACAAATATTAAACAGATAATCCCTGCTTATTATTGCACACCTAATAATTACAATTGTAATAGGATCGATGTATTAAAATTAGAAAGGTCTATGAGGCAAATAGGAGGGACACAATCTACTCTTAGGGCATCTGTTTTGATAGGGAGAAAAAAAGAGGGATAAAGAAAGATAACTTGTTACCAAGTTTCACTGTGTGGAAACATTTATGGGACCCCAGATGTTTTACAGACTTCAAAGAGTTTCTTAGCTTTTCCCTCTGATAAAATGCAAAATAAAAAATGAGTCCTTCCACTCTCCACTATCAATAATTTTGTGATTATGTGAACCAACATCAGGGTTAAAAGGAAAACCACAGGTTAAAAAAAAGTCCAAGAAGGAAATAAAAACCTTCAGTGGTGTATTGAACATATAAGCCTATTTAAAAACATGTTTCTGTTTCTAATAATGGGTCATTTTCACCTGCTCCTGAGGGCCCACCTGGCCTTGGCTGGGCTGCTGCAGCTCATTGGAATGAACTGTCATTGCAGTTTGGTCCCCAGGATCCGGAGGTGACAAAGGGTCAAAGGAACAGAAACTGGGCCATTACAGAAATGGGTAGTCCTCAAACAGGGAAATCCATTCCCAGACCATTTGGAGCCAAATGGAAACCTGCTAGGCTCAGGGACCAGCTGGGTTTGTATTTGAAATGTGTAATCATCAGATACACTCAAAGCCAGACCCCACACAGAAACCTTGTGGTTAGCCATATGTTTGGGACACCTTTGGTGTTTACTAATGCCCCAGGACTGTGAAGCAGAAGATCCACAAGAGAAAGCACGAGCCCTCTTTAGAGAGAACGCAAGGAGATTGGAAGAGAGCCCTTTTTGTTTGTGGATAAGTGATCAAAGCTGGAAGCTTTTCAACAGTGAGCTACTGTGCTGAACACAGAAAAACTAAACCCTTTAAAGTAAGCCCGTTCAGGTTTCACAGTACATTTTAGGAATCGGTCTATTCTTAAGTAATTGTGTGACATTGTTTCATATTTTACTTTTCCTAGCCAGCTTAGTTTAAAAAAAAAAAAAAAAGAAAGAAAGAAAGAAAAGAAACAGAAAACATGAAAAGACCTTTAGGTAATCATGACAAAAACTGACACAATTACTTTGGATTTGAGAGGACTGATTACAATCATTTCTGAAAACAGAGATATTTCCTTTTTCTTTTTTTTTCCCTCCCTAAAAAGACTGAGGGAAACAGGAGACTAAATATGTTTCCTGGACACAAGGAAAGTCTGATGAAAGCCATTTTTCATTTTGTTTCCGTGCTGTGAATGAATATTCAGGCTATTCAAACTACAGCAGCAATCTGCTTCTCAAGTTAAACCACCAAACACCAGTCCGCAGGGGTGAAAAAGCTATTTTTATGTGTTGTGACGTTTTTAACTTGTAAAACATTGCAAATGTAGGTGGTAGTTCTCACAGTCTGGTGTATTTTTAAAGTTTCATAATCCTCCTAGCCAGAGTTTTGGGGCTGCTTTTTGTCAACATTTTGGCATGTCGTGGTCTTTTCTCCATAATTGCACATGTTTAAAAAATAAATCTTTTTTTCCTCACTGCTCTTCCAGTCCTCCTGATGAAAGGCATTGGAGTGAGAAGTTGAACACACACATATTCACACTTGACCCTGCCCCATCCTCTTCCTTTCTATTTATCTCTTCCCTGTCCCTTCTCCCTCTTCTCTTTCCTCTCTCCTCTTTTCTTTATCTCTTACTTTCTCTCATGCTATTTTTCTCTCACATCCGTTCTAAGAATAAACTTCATTTTCAAAGCTCTGAAGTTATATTTCAAAATAAAATTTTTGGTTCCTTCTTCTTAGTTATGCTTGCTGATGAATAGTTAATTAGATCATATTTCATTTCTATTTTATTATGAGTTGTGTGTTCAAATCATGTAAGCAATTAAATATTGGAAATGCTTCATTATCAAAATGGTGCTAAGATAACTGGTTGACACATAAGAATTTTTTTCCTTTATAGAACCCAATAATGCATGATTTATTTTCTCTTAATTGAATCACAGTTTGAAGGAATTGATCAAATTCACTATTTGATGAAAGGAAAACTAAAGGTTATAAACATAGGATTCTAACTGTACAATGAGGCTCTGTGGGCCAGATATAAGAGAGCTCTGTGGGCTCTGTGGGTCTAACATAACAATCAAGAAATCAATACCCAATATTTACCTGAATGATTTCAGTGATCTCCAAAAGTAACTTCTATTGTTGACCATACCCCAATAGAAAGTTATTTCTTACATTAAAACCAGTCTCACTTTCCCACCACTGAGCTCCATTCGTCCCAGTTCTGTCCTCTGCAGAAATTCAAGGTGACACAAAGCCAGCACACTGAATATAAGCTTCCAGTTTTTGTTTTTTTGTTTTGTTTTGTTTGTTTTTTACGGTACGCGGGCCTCTCACTGCTGTGGCCTCTCCTGCTGCGGAGCACAGGCTCGGGATGCGCAGGCTCAGCGGCCATGGCTCACGGGCCCAGCCACTCCGCGGCATGTGGGATCCTCCCAGACCGGGGCACGAACCCGTGCATCGGCAGGCGGATTCTAAACCACCGAGCCACCAGGGAAGCCCAAGCTTCCAGTTTTTAACCTCAGACCAGGAAGTGTTTTGCTTCATTCCCTTACCTCTCATGATTTTAAGACCCTCTACTAGTGGGGTAGCCTTCTTTTAAGAGTGTTTTAGCTTATCAATATTCTACCTGTTGCCATGTCACCATCAGAACAAGTTGCTCCAGGCACACCTATTATTTGTCATCTCTCTGATATTTTAAAAGTATTGGCTAATATTTACTTTGTGAGACAGGGAAAAACATTATTAATTAGTATAAGTTATATATCATTTTTCTTGATATTTGGAAATAACGTCAGTGGTCCCCTTGTTCTTTTCTTTGAGTTCTCCCCAAAGTAACCTCCACTCACTAAAGGGTGGTGTTTAATGATTCAAAGAGTTGTTGAAATTAAAGAGAATATAACCTGAACACATCACAGTATTTCCCTCGCAGTTGCCCAGTTAGACAAGTCTTCTCTCGGCCTTGCTGATACCAGTTTTCCTCTCTCTCTCCTACTTTACTCAACTTGCTAAGCTAATGCCTGTCTTTCTCTACCTCTGATTTTTCATTCATACCTCCTACCTCGCAAATCCCTCTCCCTTTTCTTTGTCAAACTAATTTAGTTCTGTTTTGCTTCAATTTCCAACACCCTACACCACACCCCACTACTGCTTTTAAGAGTGCCAGAGACCATTAGGATGAAGATGATGATTCTGTGGGTGAATGCTCAAACAAAAGACCAGAGTTAGTTAACTCACCAGTCTTAGAAAGATTATAAATAATATTTTTTTTCCTGTCACATGTTCAGATTCAAATAAGAGATGTCTTACATGTTCTGGCACTGTATCATTTTCCTCTTTGACAGTTATGTTAGCACTTGCTGGTGCAAACCAGAGTTAACTAGAACCATATTTCTGGCTACTTCCAAAGGATGGACTTTTAACATCTCTCATAGACTGGATGTTCAGGAAGTTGCCAACCTGGTGTATTTTGGGTCAGCAATTACAACATAAAACAAAGTGATGTAATCTGATCAGTGGAAAATACAAAGGGATTCTTTACAATTGGCCATGATATTCCAGTAACTAAATAGTTGTTGGATTAGTTTTATCCATTTGTATGTCTTGGTATTTTTAATGTCAATTGATGACACCATTATGCATTCATAAAACTAATTTTTAAACTCAAGTGATTATTTACATCTAAGCTTATCCTGTTTCCCTTTGGTTTGGGATTTAAAGTCTAACCTAGAGAGATTACATTTAATCTCATTTCAGAAACTGTCATAGTGAAGTAAGTCAGAAAGAGAAAAACAAGTATCATATATTAATGCATATATGTGTAACCTAGAAAAATGGTACAGATGACCCGGTTTGCAGGGCAGAAATTTAGACACAGATGTAGAGAAAATATGTATGGACACCAAGGGGAGAAAGTGGCGGGGGAACGGTGGTGGTGTGATGAATTGGGAGATTCAGATTGATATATATACACTAATATGTATAAAATGGATAACTTATAAGAACCTGCTATATAAAAAAATAAATAAAATAAAATTCAAAAAAAAAAAGAAACAGTAAGTATATTTGTTCTCTTTCCCAGGTTTGGGTCACCACAACTTTTAACAGCAGAATTCAATGTTCTTGTATAAAAGCCTGATGTTCTTTTAATGTTCACCAGGACAGGACAAAGCATTCTCAGAACAATTAAGGCTGCTGTCCAGTGTTACACCCATCTACCAGTAGAGAATCCAGCTACTCAAAAGCACTGAAGATGATATTTGTAGATATAAGTGTAAAAAATTTGATTTTTTAAAATCCTAAGAATCTCTAAGACATTCTTAGAGATTTATACACAGCATTAATTTTTTTTTATTGAGTAGAGGAGTTATTCTATACCTCAAAATCCTCAAGAAGAGGAAGAAAATGACAAAGCAGTTTACGTGCCAAGTATAGTTCTTACTATGTTTCAAAGCTACCTAAATAAGTGAAATATGAACATGGCAATCTTGAAAATGACACAGGTAGCTCTGCATCAGAATTTTCACATATACATCATGACACTAAAGAAGATTGGAACAAACTAGAAATGGTTTCTTTGAAACCACACCTACAGTACACATCCATCCCTGCCAAAAAAAGCAGAAGGCTTTTTCAAAAAGATTTTTCAATGTATCAAATAAGAGATGGGATTATTTGAAGATAAAGAAATCAGTAGAAACTATTTGGAGTTAGCTTATAAATATCCCTTCAACATTCCCCAGGCAAGAATAGATTTGGAAACAATTTATCTGCAGCATCAAAAATGTACACAAAAGTGTACTTGGGACTCAGTGATAATACTGTAGATGCACTTAGTGAAATGAAAAAGACTTTTAAAATAAGGTTAAATAATATTTTTTTTTTTTCAATTTTTCATGGCTACTTAAATTTTCTGTTTATAAAGTGTTTAATTTCTTTTTAATAATACTTTAGTTTCTGTTAATTATATGCTAAAATTAATTTAAAGGAGGATGTACCATTTAATATTTATTGTTTTACATTATATTTTAATGCTTATGTTTTATACTGAAAATATATCGAATATCTTAAAAATATTTTAAGATAAACATTGAACACTTTCTTTCACACTGTGTAATATAAATGCCAAATTATCAGTATTGCTATTTTGTGTAGCTCTAATGATCACTAGGATATGGGTTGTTTGTTTTTCACTAACAGCTGCCTATTCAGTGAAATACGTTATTCAAATTACATACCATTACCATTAAACTGAACATAGATACTGCAAAACATTGTTAAATGCGGGGAAACATTGCTCATTTTCTTGATTTTGTAAATTAGTAATCTTATCACAAAAGTTAAGGGAGGATTAATTGGTTCCTTGTGGTCACTATATTATTTTTTTAATTCTTACAAGCTATCTGTAATAATCAATTTTATATGGAAAAAAATGCTCAACCTCACTGGAAGTTTTTTAAAAATGAAATGCCATTTTTAATGCATAAATTGGAAAATATTTAAAATATGGATAATACATAATGTCAGTCACCATAAATCGGATTATTGTTACTTTTTTTTTATACTTTGAGACTTTTTTTTTTTTTTTACATCTTTACTGGAGTATAATTGCTTTACAATGTTGTGCTAGTTTCTGCTGTATAACAAATTGAATCAGCTATACGTCTACATATATCCCCATATCCCCTCCTTCTTGCATCTCCCTCCCACCCTCCCTATCCCACCTTTCTAGGTGGTCACAAAGCACCGAGCAGATCTCCCTGTGCTATGTGGCTGCTTCCCACTAGCAATCTATTTTACATTTGGTAGTGTATATGTGTCCAAGACACTCTCTCACTTCATCCCAGCTTACCTTTCCCCCTCCCCATGTCCTCAAGTCCACTCTCTACACCTACGTCTTTATCCCTGTCCTGACCCTAGGTTCTTCATAACCATTATTATTTTTTTTAAGATTCTGTATATATGTGTTAGCATACGGTATTTTTCTCTTTCTGACTTACTTCCCTCTGTATGACAGTCTCTAGGTCCATCCACCTCACTACAAAAAACTCAATTTTGTTTCTTTTTATGGCTGAGTAATATTCCATTGTATATATGTGCCACATTTTCTTCATCCATTCACCTATCGATGGACACTTAGGTTGCTTCCATCTCCTGGTTATTGTAAATAGAGCTGCAATGAACATTTTGGTACATGACTCTTTTTGAATTATGGTTTTCTCAGGGTATATGCCCAGTAGTGGGATTGCTGGGTCGTATGGCAGTTCTATTTGGAGTTTTTTAAGGAACCTCCATATTGTTCTCCATAGTGGCTGTACCAATTCACATTCCCACAAACAGTGCAAGTGGTTCCCTTTTCTCCACACCCTCTCCAGAATTTACTGTTTGTAGATTTTCTGATGTTGCCCATTCTGACTGGTATGAGATGAGACCTCATTGTAGTTTTGATTTGCATTTCTCTAATGATTAGTGATGTTAAGCATCCTTTCATGTGTTTGTGGCAATCTGTATATCTTCTTTGGAGAAATGTCTATTTAGGTCTTCTGCCCATTTTTGGATTGGGTTGTTTGTTTTTTTTGTTATTGAGCTGCATGTGCTGCTTGTAAATTTTGGAGATTAATCCTTTGTCAGTTACTTCACCTGCAAATCTTTTCTCCCATTCGGAGACTGCCTTTTCGTCTTGTTTACTGTTTCCTTTGCTGTGCAAAAGCTTTGAAGTTTCATTAGGTACCATTTATTTATATTTGTTTTTATTTCCATTTCTCTAAGAGGTGGGCCAAAAAGCATCCTGCTGTGATTTATGTCATAGAGTGTTCTGCCTATGTTTTCCTCTAAGAGTTTGATAGTGTCTGGCCTTACATTTAGGTCTTTAAGCCATTTTGGGTTTATTTTTGTGTATGGTGTTAGGGAGTGCTCTAATTTCATTATTTTCCATGTAACTGTCCAGTTTTCCCAGCACCACTTATTGAAGAGGCTGTCTTTTCTCCACTGTTTATGCTTGCCTCCTTTATCAAAAATAAGGTGACCATATGTTCATGGGTTAATCTCTGGGCTTTCTATCTTGTTCCATTGATCTATATTTCTGTTTTTGTGCCAGTACCATACTGTCTTGATTACTGTAGCTTTGTAGTTAAGTCTGATTCCTCCAGCTCCCTTTTTCTTTCTCAAGATTGCTTTGGCTATTTGGGGTCTTCTGTGTTTCCATACAAATTGTGAATTTTTTTGTTCTAGTTCTGTGAAAAATGCCAGTGGTAGTTTGATAGGGATTACACTGAATCTGTCAACTGCTTTGGGGAGTGTAGCCATTTTCACAATATTGATTCTTCCAATCCAAGAACATGGTATTTCTCTCCATCTGTTTGTATTGTCTTTAATTTCTCATCAGTGTCTTATAGTTTTCTGCATACAGGTCTTTTTTCTCCTTAGGTAGGTTTATTCCTAGGCATTTTATTCTTTTTGTTGCAATGGTAAATGGGAGTGTTTCCTTAATTTCTCTTTCAGATATTTCATCATTAGTGTATAGGAATGCAAGAGATTTCTGTGCATTAATTTTGTATCCTGCTACTTTACCAAATTCATTGATTAGCTCTAGTAGTTTTCTGGTAGCATCTTTAGGATTCTCTATGTATAGTACCATGTCATCTTCAAACAGTGACAGCTTTATTTCTTCTTTTCCAATTTCAATTCCTATTATTTCTTTTTCTTCTCTGATTGCTGTGGTTAAAACTTCCAAATCTATGTTGAATAATAGTGGTGAGAGTGGACATCCTTGTCTTGTTCCTGATCTCAGTGGAAATGATTTCAGTTTTTCCGCTTTGAGAATGATGTTGACTGTGGGTTTGTCATATATGGCCTTTTTTACGTTGAGGTAAGTTCCCTCTATGCCTACTTTCTGCAGGGTTTTTATCATAAATGGGTGTTGAATTTTGTCAAATGCTTTTTCTGCATCTATTGATTATCATATTGATTGATTTGCATATATTGAAGAATCCTTGCATTCCTGGGATAAACCCCACTTTTTCATGGTGTATGATCCTTTTGATGTGCTGTTGGATTCACTTTGCTAGTATTTTGTTGAGGATTTTTGCATCTATGTTCATCAGTGATATTGGCCTGTAGTTTTCTTTCTTTGTGACATGTTTATCTGGTTTTGCTATCAGGGTGGTGGTGACCTCATAGAATGAGTTTGGGAGTGTTCCACCTCTGCTATATTTTGGAAGAGTTTGAGAAGGATAGGTGTTAACTCTTCTCTAAATGTTTGATAGAATTCACCTGTGAAACCATCTGGTCCTTGGTTTTTGTTTGTTGGAAGATTTTTAATCACAGTGTCAATTTCAGTGCTTGTGATTGGTCTGTTTATATTTTCTATCTCTTCCTGGTTCAGTCTCGGAAGGTCATGCTTTTCTAAGAATTTGTCCATTTCTTCCAGGTTGTCCATTTTATTGGCATATATGCTACCTCTTTTGATGTTATTTTGCATTATCCAGTATACAATTTTAAAAGGTAATATCTTTACCAGGAATGATCCTGCTGGGTTGATGTATCAGTAACACTAAGGGATATATGGATGTCAGTTCCTTGCAGTGTCATTGGGAGCAATTTATTAAGCCATGTTAAGCCATGCTATGCATGGCTTTAAGCATTCAGGGGACCAAAGGAGATGCACATAAGCATCTCAGAGTAGTATGAATGGTAAGATCCTATAGTGTTCTTGAGAGCAATTCTACCCTGTGGTTTCTTATTTCTCCCTAGATATATTCTGGAGTGTGGAAAATCTAAGAAAAGATGTATCTTCAGCTGAGCCATCGTTCAAATTATACTCCTTAGAGCTTAGAAGTCTACCAAGTGGTTACTGCTAATGCCCTTTCATGACCAAGGACAGAGGTTGTGCCATATTCTACATCCTGTCTCATTTGCCTTTCTCAAAAGTGGAAGCACACTAGATCCCCAATAATATTTAAATTATTCTTTACTGAACAGGTTTAAGTGATTATGTAAAAGCTGAACAAATTCAGTAAAAGGGGAAAAAATTAGGCTTCCTATTAATCCAACTGTTGTATTTCTTTGTACTACTTAAGGTGCAAGTCTTCATTATCCAGGCATTCTAGAAGTTTCCCAAATGGATAATTGTCAGGTCTTTGGAGCCAGGTCAATGGGCAGTCTTTATTTCAGAATATCTCCCGCCCCCTTTAGTTGTACAAACCCAGTGGTGACAAAGGCCTGTAGAAATTAGCTGGTCCACAGAGATGTTATTTGGTGTGCTCAGTGTTGACCTATTCTGTGCTATAAACAAACATACAAATAAACAAATACACTTAAAGATTTATCTTCATCAAAATATGTATTTAAAAAAACAAATGATAATATTTTTTAAAATATGAGATTCCTCATTAAATCTGTATTTCCAGTTTCTCTTGCAAGACAGGGCAGTTCCGGGGTCACATACTTAAGTGATGGTAAGTACCTTAACTGCCTCTATTAGACAAAGAACATATTCTCCAATTTGCCGTGATACCCAAATATCCTTTTATTTATTTATTTTTTTAATTGCTGAAACTGTATGTTCATCATTGCCATTTACTATCTGTTTCTTTATGTATTACAGAGTTAGGTGCCAATATACCTCTCAAAAGCAAGGGGATAATAGCAGTATGGTACTATGATTCAGAGAAAAAAAACTGGGAGAAAGTGTTTTTCAAACACCTGCATGACTTAATTTATGTTGCATAACAGCCACCCTCACCACCTTCCTCCATGGGCATTTGAGTTCATAAACCTTGCTTTATGTATGATGTTCCCTTCTCTTTCCTCTTTCTCGTTCCTACTCAGAAAGGTAATCAAGTTACGGTGTCCACTATTCCTTTCTACAATAGTATCTTGCAAATGTTAGACTCAGGAAAATGTTCTTGCTCTGAAAAAAATTGTGTTGTACAATGTCTAATTTGAATGCTATTCTTCTGGGAAAACATGAAAGCAAGATAGCAACTTTACCCTCTGGCTAATGATAACATCACTTCTACCCTAATAAGCAAACCTCTTCTTTCCTTGTGGTTCTGCATGTAGTTTTTTCAAAGATCTCCTTTTCATCATTGGAGTTTCTATTTAATGCAGAAACTTTTGATTTTGATCACATTTATTGTAAGTTATCTTGCAGACATCATCCCTTTTCCATCAGATCACACTCCCAACTTGAATGCTTCTCTAGCCATTTCAAAAATAAATAAGTAAACTTGTCCTTTGGGGAAAAAAAAGTCACATTATGTAAAACAACTTGTCTGGGATAAGTGAAAGAAAATACCTTCTATGTCTCTTTGATATACTAATGATTTTCCAAGTTTGAGATGAAATGAATTTGCATTTATTTCTACAAGCTTGCTCTTTTAAAATGATGTAATGGGCCACTGAAATAATGGCCGTGGGGTCTGGGGGACCTGTCTTCTGGCTGATATGTTCATTGACAATGTTTAGAGCTCTGAAATGCCTCAGGGAAATGAATACTTTCAAAACAGCCTCCCTTTAATATCTCTTTCAAGGGAAAGAGGGACATTGGCAATGCTGCGGTAAGGAGATTTTTATTTCCATAATTTAGTTTGAGTGTCTCAAAGCACAGTTAGTTTGATTTGTCTTCTTACGTTCTGGACCACAGGTGTTTCCCATTAAGACAAAAAAGCTGACTTTAAGGGAATCCAGCAGAGCAGTGGGCATAGAATGCCTTCTGTGAACTGCCAATAATTATTTGTCCTGGCTTTGTTTCTGAAGATTCTACTTAAATTGGTTCAAAGCTGATAATCTGCTTCATCCCTAAAGATTAACCCCTTAGAAAAATGAGTGTGCTTCCACGTAATTGGACTGAATAAAAGAGCTCTCTTAATATTGTTGTTAAATTAGAGAATGATTTTGAAAATGTGATAAAAGGAGGTTTTGGAAGAGCACTCAATATGTAGCACTGCTAATAAAATAGCTTCATCAATTCTCTAAGTCTTTGCAGCAGACAATGAGATGAGTAATAAATCTAAACTGGCTAGTACCTAAATGCTTATATTCTAAAACATGCTGACTGCAGAGTCTGCTCTGGAATAGGAATTTAAACTTGAAACATCATTTACAAACTTTTTCTAATCTGTAGTCCTCTGTGCACCAAGATGCACTTTTTAAAACTTACTTTTCAGCAATCCATTGGTCCTAAAGTGGTCTTAGTCTCTTCTCAAAGAAGAGATAGATGGATATACGTCAACACCCATCACAGATTTGGTCAGACAATGACAGTTGGACTACAATACAAAATATTTTATCATAACCCCTCTTCCCCCTCCCTTCATTTAAACTACATTGCTTAGCATCTTCTACAGTGTGCCTGAATGAATCCACTCTCTTTAAATATAGCTGATCGTGAAAGGAAATCTGTGCTTACTTACCGTCTCAGAAAAGAGAACAGATCCCACATAGACAACTTAGTTTGTTTAGGATATTAGAGTCACCATTGCAAAATAATCATTTAAAGTATAGCTCTTGGAGGAGCCCCAAGAAAACTGACCAGAACAAGATAATGCTCATAATAAAACTAAACTGAATTGCTTTAACATTATTCCTTATTTATACTTTTCACTAATAAATTTGCATTAACATATATGATTAATATATATTAATTACAATAGCCTTCAAGGGTATAATTTTAGTTTGAAAGCATATATTTTAGTCTAAGAAAATTAATACATTTTTCATAAGAACTACAAAGGTAAAAAACTAATTTAGAAGCTAAGAAGACATGGTATGTTTAATTCAGCTGCTATCATTTATTTTGTAATACATAGTTCACAGAGATGCTTAAGGAGACATTGGACCCCAGGATACACAGGAAGATCAGAAGAAAGCACCTAATGATTTTCAATTAGTTTATTTTTCAGATACAGAAAACTTCCAGGAGACTTAGAATCAGCAAGAGTTACCAGAACTACTGCAGAGAACCTTGGAATCATAGAGAATAGCATTAAAAACAATACAGAAAGGCAGATGTTCAATTCTTCAAAACAAAGAAGAATAGAGGATTCTGAAAACTATGAACAACTATACTTACTATGTTTTTGTGGAAAAACAATGATGTAGTTATTAAGCAAATTGTTTGCATATACTAACAATGTAAAGAGGTCATTAAGAATAAGAGACATGGAGAGGAGTTAAGTCAAGCTAAGTTAATAGTATTTCCTTTTTGACAGGGTTACTAGTAGGTAGTCCAATCAATACTGGAGAATATTTATTTTGCTTTCAACAAGAAACTTATTGTTGTTTCTTATTATTATTCTTAGACATTAGAAAGAATTGAGGCTGTATGACAACTGTCATTAAAAAAGTTAATATCTAGGGCTTCCCTGGTGGCGCAGTGGCTGAGAGTCCGCCTGCCGATGCAGGGGAAACGGGTTCGTGCTCCCGTCCGGGAGGATCCCACATGCCGCGGAGCAGC
Source organism: Mesoplodon mirus (assembly GCF_964341445.2). Lineage (NCBI taxonomy): Eukaryota > Metazoa > Chordata > Mammalia > Artiodactyla > Ziphiidae > Mesoplodon > Mesoplodon mirus. The sequence continues at coordinate 23,851,690 of NC_138980.1, read as the reverse complement.
TGGGCCTGTGAGCCATGGCCGCTGAGCCTGCACGTCCGGAGCCTGTGCTCCACAGCAGGAGAGGGCACAACAGTGAGAGGCCCGCATACCACAAAAAAAAAAAAAAAAGTTAACATCTAAAACTCCCTGTCTTACTTTCTTTCTAAACTTTGTAATGCATGACTTCAGATGTTTGAGTTTATCTGTTCCTCCTTACAGCAGTGGCTGCAATGACCAGCTCCTACTGGGCAAAGCATTCACCTCTGGGCTTAGGAGCAGACTGACAAATACTCACATTTTGTCCTAAGATGCATTTCATACAGCTTCTCATACTCTTGTAGAGGATCAAGGAATTTGTCACCCATTGTATAGCTAAACTGATAATACCTTCTCATACTGGCTCTCCCTCCTTCTCTGCTCTGTGACCCCTTCTTTCCCCCAAACCTTACTAGGCTTCACACTTTCTCCTTTTGTATCCTAGCTTAATCACTTGAATTGTACTCAGCATCTGGATCTTTCCTCTCAGCCTATAAACTTGTCCAAATTTCTCACCCAAAAAAATAAATAAATAAAATGCAAAATAAAAAATAGTATGTCTTGATGGCACGTTCCTATCTAATTATTGTGCTCTTCCTTTCCCGTCAAGAATCTCAGAAGAGTAGCCCAGATTTAAGTTCTTATACCTTCACCATCCACCTACTCATCAAACAACAAGATTCTTACTCTGGCCCCGACACATCTCTAAAACTCTTCCTGCTAACACACCAAGGGCATCTAATTGCTAAGTAAAATAGACACTTGTCAGTTATCTGACTTGTCTTTTTGCTTCTTTGACAGTGTTGAGTAATCTTCCTAAGGCTATTTAAGTTTTGCTGAAACTATGCTCTTCTTGCTGTTTTTGTTGTTTTTAATACAGCTAATGGTTCTTTCTAGGTTCAGTATTGTATTCCCTCTCTGCCTGCCTTTTCAATGTTATTGCCTTCAAAGCATATATCTTTTCTTCTTCTCCAATGGCAATATCATTCACACTCCTAGTTTAAGCAATAGTCTATCTGGTCTGTTTATACAACAAAATCTCTCTTTTTAGGACTTAACTCATGGAAGAGTTTTAACTTCATACATCTAACTCTATGCCCCACAGACAACAAAAAATTTACTGTGTTCAAAACTCTACTCATGATTTTCCCCATTCTGACTCAGAAAATTGCTTTTCCTCCATCTTTCCCATCTCAATTGTTTGCCTGTTATCACATAAGTCAAGCCATTTAGAATCACTGGAATCTATGTGGAGTATTCTTTTTCTCTCATCATAAAACCAACTAAACTAAAGACTTAGAGATTTGTCTTCTAAATAGGTCTTGACTACATTATCATTACCACTTCCCTGATATTATCTTTACTACTTACATTATTACAACATATTCCAGAGGTGATAATTATAATATTTATCATATGCATCACTTTTTCTAAGGGAAACTGCCCTTATAATGGGGCAGCTCTATGTAGGGATATATATAACCCTGTTTCATTGGACTTGGTGGGAATATACAACCTAAGGAAAACAGCACATTTTTAAGGGGTCTAATATGAAGACCCAAGGTCAAACTGGGTCATCCAGATTACTAGATTACCAAAATGAAGAAATTGTAGAATATGAAGAAAATCAGCCCGTAAGCCAGAGGAGCAGAAACTAAAAGATTACCAATGTTGGGCTTCCCTGGTGGTGCAGTGATTGAGAGTCCACCTGCTGATGTAGGGGACATGGGTTCGTGCCCCGGTGCGGGAAGATCCCACATGTCGCAGACTGGCTGTGCCTGTGAGCCATGGCTGCTGAGCCTGCACGTCCGGAGCCTGTGCTCCACAACAGGAGAGGCCACAACAGTGAGAGTCCCACGTACCACAAAAAAAAAAAAAAAAAGAAAAGAAAAGATTACCAACGTACAAACAACCTAGAGGACAGGATGGACTATTACTAAGCTGAAGTTATGAGTAGGCCAATGTGACAAGCACAGAGAAAGCATGAAGCAGAGGATAAAAAAACAAAACAAAAAACAGGCGATAAAATCTCTGAAACCAAGATTAGATACACTGAGATGCATATTGAATATGACACTGCAGAAAAGTTGAGTTACATCATTAGTGAGGTATTTCTGTGAATTCTTGACACTAAGGTCTACAACACCATCTATTACAGTTCCTGTTTTTATATGTGCACCCATGTCGAATCCCCATTATCTAAACTAGACTTTGTATCTTACAAGCAAATACGTTTAACAAGAGTATACTCACTATCTTGGCATTATCTAGTCTCTCACTCCCAAAATCCAACATTAATACTGTAGTATTAAGTGATATATCTAAAATCATATATTGTTCCCCTGCTTTCCTCCCCACAGTCACAAGGCAAACTCTAAGTTCTTAAACTTGACATCCAAGACCTTCTGAGATCTAACCTCTACTTGGCCCTTCTGACTCTTGCCACACCTTCCTACACTTCCCTTTATGAGTCACACTCAGGCAATAATACATTACAACATGCTTTTTCATCACAATGTGCTCTTGCTCCTATTGTTCATTATTACTAGATGTTCAACTCTTTCTTCCAGATTATTTGACTCATGTTCAAAACACTGTTCATGTGTAACTGAATTCAGCCCTTTCCTAGCATTTGTACATAACCAGTTTTTAATGGATACCACATTTTATTTGAATTAACAAGCTTCCTCCATCTCTGTCCATCTTCGCTAGAATGTGATCTTATGATCTCTCTTTTTATCTCCAGAGGAAAACGTAAAACATGACATACAAGAGAAACTCAGTACATCTTTCTTCCCACCAACTATGTAAGGATATACAGACATAATGGGTGTCTTTTGCATTTGGTATTTTTTTGTAATTAGTAATTGTAAATTGTAATTGTAAATTGTAAGTTTTTTTTGTAAAAAAATCACAAAAAACTCAAACATGTGGAGACTAAGCAATATCCTACTAAACACACAATGGCTTACTGAAAAAGTCAAAGAGGAAATCATAAAATACCTAGAGACAAATGAAAATGAATCTAAAATCAATGGGACAGAGCAAAAGCAGTTCTAAGAGGGAAGTTTATAGTGATATAAGCTTACTTCAGGAAACAAGAAAAATCTCAAATTAAAAACCTATCCTGAGAACTAAAGCAACTAAAGAAAGAAAAACAAACAAAACCCAGAGTTATAGAAGGAAATCATAAAGATCAAAGCAGAAATAAATGAAATAGAGATGAAAAAACAATAGAAAAGATCAATGAAACTAAAAACTGGTTCTTTGAAAAGATAAACAAAATTGATAAACATTTAGCCAGATTAATCAAGAAGAAAAGGGAGAGGACCCAAATCAACAAATTTAGAAATGAAAAAGGAGAAGTTACAACTGACACCACAGAAGTACAAATGATCATAAGATACTACTATGAGCAACTACACACCAATAAATTGGACAACCTAGAAGGAATGGACAAACTCTTACAAAGGTACAACCTCCCAAGAATGAAGCAGGAAGAAATAGAAAATATAATCAGACCAATAACCAGTACTGAAATAGAATCAGTAATTACAAAACTCCCAGCAAACAAAAGTCTGAGACCAGATGACTTCACAGGTGAATTCTACCAAAAATTTAGAGAAGAGTTAACACTTACACTTCTGAAACTGTTGCAAAAAATTGCAGAGGAAGAAACCCTTTCAAACTCATTCAATGAGGCCACCACCACTGTGATACCAAATCCAGACAAAGGTATCATAAAAAAAGAAAATTATAGGCCAATATCACTGATGAACATTGACACAAATATCCTCAACAAACTACTAGAAAACCAACTCCAACAATACACTAAAAGGATAATCAAGTGGGATTTATCCCAGGGATGCAAGGAGTTTTCAATATCCACAAATCAATCAATGTGATATCCACATTAACATATTGAAGAATAAAAACCATATGATCATCTCAATAGATGCAGAGAAAGCTTTTGATAAAATTCAGCATCCATTTATGATGAAAACTCTCCAGAAAGTGAACATTGAGAGAACATGCCTCAACATAATAAAGTCCATATATGACAAACCCACAGCTAACATCATACTCAGTGGTGAAAAGCTGAAAGCATTTCCTCTAAGATCAGGAAAGACAAGGATGCCCACTCTCACCATTTTATTCAACACAGTTTTTGGAAGTCCTAGCTACAGCAATCAGAGAAGAAAATGAAATAAAAGGAATCCAAATTGGAAAAGAAGAAGAGAAACTGTCACTGTTTGCAGATGATGTGATGCTACACATAGAAAATCCTAAAGATGCTACCAGAAAACTACTAGGGATCAATGAATTTGGTAAAGTTGCTGGATACAAAATTAATATACAGAAATCAGTTGCATTTCTATATACTAACAATGAAATATCAGAAAGAGAAATTAAGGACACAATCACATTTACCATTGCATCAAAAAGAATAAAATAAGTAGGAAAAAACCTACCTAAGGAGGCAAAAGACCTGTGCTCCAAAAACTTTGAGAAGCTGATGAAAGAAACTGAAGATGACACAAAAAGATGGAAAGATATACTGTATTTTTGAGTTGGAAGAATCAATATTGCTAAACTGACCATACTACCCAAGGCAATCTACAGATTCAATGCAATCCCCATCAAATTACCAGTGGCATTTTTCACAGAACTATAACAAAATGTTTTAAAATTAGTATGGAACCACAAAAAGACACTGAATAGCAAAACAATTTTGAGAAAGAAGAACAGAACTGGAAGAATAATGTGCCCTGATTTCAGACTATACTCCAAAGCTACAGTAATCAAAACAGTATGGTACTGGTGCACAGACAGACATATAGATCAACAGAAAAGGATAGAAAGCCCAGAGAAATATCCACACACCTATGGTCGCCTAATCTATGACAAAGGAGGCAAGAATATACAATGGAGAAAAACAGCCTCTTCAATAAGTGGTGCTGGGAAAACTGGACAGCTACATGTAAAATAATGAAATTAGAACACTCCCTAACACCGTACCCAAAAATAAACTCAAAGCGGATTAGATAGCTAAATGTAAGACCAGCTACTATAAACCTCCTAGAGAAAAACATAGGCAGAGCACACTTTGACATAAATTACAGCAATGTTTTTTCAGATCTATCTCCTAGAGTAAAATAAATAAAAACAAAAATAAACAAATGGGACCTAATTAAACTCAAAAGTTTTTGCACAACAAAAGAAACAAAATGAAAAGACAACTCATGGACTGGGAGAAAGTATTTATAAACAATGCTACTGATAAGGGATTAATTTCCAAAACACACAAACAGCCAATATAGCTTAATAGCATAAAAAAAGACCTAAATACACATTTCTCCAAAGAAGACATACAGATGGTCAAGAGGCACATGAAAAGATTCACAATAGCACTAATTATTAGAGAAATGCAAATCAAAACTACAATGAGGTTCAAATTACAATGTGGTGGCACCTCACACCCGTCAGAATGTCCATCATTAAAAAGCCGACAAATAATAAATGCTGGAGCAGGTGTGGAGAGAAAGGAACCCTTCTGCACTATTAGTGGGAATATAAATTGGTGTAGCCACTATGGAGAACAGTATGAAGGTTGCTTATAAAACTAAAAATAGTGTTAACCATATGATCCAGGGATCCCACTCCTGGTCATATATCTGGAGAAAATTCTAATTCAAAAAGATACATACATCCCAATGTTCATAGTGGCACTGTTTACAATAGCCAAGACATGGCAGCAACCTAAATGTCCATCAACAGATAAATGGATAAATAAGAAGCTGAATATATATACACAATGGAATATTACTCACCATAAAAAAAGAATGAAATAATGTCATTTGCAGCAACATGGATGGACCTAGAGATTATCATATTAAGTGAAGTCAGATAAAGACAAATATTATATGATATCGCTTATATGGGGAATCTAAAAGAATGATACAAATGAATTTATTTACACAACAAAAATAGACTAATAGACATAGAAAACAAACTTATGGTTACCAAAGGGGATAGCGGGGTGGAGGGGAGAGATAAATTAAGAGTTTGGGATTAATATATACACACTACTATATATAAAATAGATACACAACAAGGACCTACTGTATAGCACAGGACCAACTGTATAGCACATTTCAATTCTTGTAATAACTTATAATGGAAAAGAATCTGAAAATACATGTATGTGTGCACATATATGTGTGTGTGTATATATATATATACACAAACATAGACACACACATTATATGTATGTGTGTATATATATATATATATATATATATATATATATATAACTGAATCACTGTTGTATACCTGAAATTAACACAACATTGTAAATTAAATATACTTCAAATGGCTAAAGAAGAATTCTTGTAAATACATTATTATCCTTACATCCAACTGTTTCTATAGGATTATGCTTTAAAATAGGGACTGTACTAAAAAGGCATATAGAAATAAGAAGCAAATTTAGCTTATCATATTGCAGTTTGGCTTATACTAAGGAATTTTCTTGCATTTTGGATGCCATGTAACATTATTTTGAATTTGAAATGAAGCATCTGTATTAACATAAATTGGTTTTATGAAAAAAAAAAGTGGGCAGACTGAATAGATATTTTCCCAAAGACATACAGATGTCCAACAGGCACATGAAAAGATGCTCAAAATCACTACTCATCAGGGAAATGCAAATCAAAACCACAATGAGATATCATCTCACATCTGTCAGAATGGCTATTATCAAAAAGACAAAAAATAACAGGTGTTGGCATGAATGTAAAGAAAAGGGAACCCTGGTGCACTGTTGGTGAGAATTTAAATTGGTATAGCCACTATGGAAACAGTATGGAGGTTCCTCAAAAAAGTAAAAATAGAACTACCATACAGTTCAGCAATTCTACTTCTGAGTATTTATCTGAAAAAACTGAGAACACTAATTCAAAGAAATAAATGTACCCTGTTGTTCATTGCAGTTTTACTTCCAATAGCCAAGATGTAGAAGCAACCTAAGTGCCTATCAACAGATGAGTGAATCAAGATGTTGTATGTATACAGACACACACACACATGCACACACACACATATATACACAATGAAATATTACTTAGCCATAAAAAATGACATCTTGTCATTTGTGAAAACATGCATAGGCCTACAGGGTATTATGCTAAATGAAATGTCAGACAGAGAAAGACAAATACCATATAATTTCACTTATGTGTGGAATCTAAAAAACAAAAAGACAAATATAATAAAACAAAAGATTCATAGATACCAAGAAGAAATTAGTGGTTGCCAGAGATGGGAGTGGGAGGATGGGCGAAATAAGTGAAGGGGATTAAGAGGTACAAACTTCCAGTTAAAAAATAAATATGTCAAAGGGATCTAATATCAACACCCATTTATGATAAAAACCCTGCAGAAAGTAGGCATAGAGGGAACTTTCCTCAACATAATAAAGGCCATATATGACAAACCCACAGCCAGCATCGTCCTCAATGGTGAAAAACTGAAACCATTTCCACTAAGATCAGGAACAAGACAAGGTTGCCCACTCTCACCACTCTTATTCAACATAGTTTTGGAAGTTTTAGCCACAGCAATCAGATATGAAAAGGAAATAAAAGGAATCCAAATTGGAAAAGAAGAAGTAAAGCTGTCACTGTTTGCAGATGACATGATACTATACATAGAGAATCCTAAAGATGCTACCAGAAAACTACTAGAGTTAATCAATGAATTTGGTCAAGTTGCAGGATACAAAATTAATGCACAGAAATCTCTGGCATTCCTATATACTAATGATGAAAAATCTGAAAGTGAAATCAAGGAAACACTCCCATTTACCATTGCAACAAAAAGAAAAAAATATCTAGGAATAAACCTACCTAAGGAGACAAAAGACCTGTATGCAGAAAATTATAAGACACTGATGAAAGAAATTAAAGATGATACAAATAGATGGAGAGATGTACCATGTTCTTGGATTGGAAGAATCAACATTGTGAAAATGACTCTACTACCCAAAGCAATCTACAGATTCAATGCAATCCCTATAAAACTACCACTGGCATTTTTCACAGAACTAGAACAAAAAATTTCACAATTTGTATGGAAACACAAAAGACCCCGAATAGCCAAAGCAATCTTGAGAACGAAAAATGGAGCTGGAGGAATCAGGCTCCCTGACTTTAGACTATACTACAAAGCTACAGTAATCAAGACAGTATGGTACTGGCACTAAAACAGAAAGATAGATCAATGGAACAGGATAGAAAGCCCAGGGATAAACCCACGGACATATGGTCACCTTATCTTTGATAAAGGAGGCAGGAATGTACAGTGGAGAAAGGACAGTCTCTTCAATAAGTGGTGCTGGGAAAACTGGATAGGGACATGTAAAAGTATGAGATTAGATCACTCCCTAACACCATACACAAAAATAAGCTCAAAATGGATTAAAGACCTAAATGTAAGGCCAGACACTATCAAACTCTTAGAGGAAAACATAGGCAGAACACTCTATGACATAAATCACAGCAAGATCCTTTTTGACCCACCTCCTAGAGAAATGGAAATAAAGACAAAAATAAACACATGGGACCTAATGAAACTTCAAAGCTTTTGCACAGCAAAGGAAACCATAAACAAGACCAAAAGACAACCCTCAGAATGGGAGAAAATATTTGCAAATGAAGCAACTGACAAAGGATTAATCTCCAAAATTTATAAGCAGCTCATGCAGCTCAATAACAAAAAAACAAACAACCCAATCCAAAAATGGGCAGAAGACCTAAATAGACATTTCTCCACAGAAGATATACAGACTGCCAACAAACACATGAAAGGATGCTCAAAATCTTTACTCATTAGAGAAATGCAAATCAAAACTACAATGAGATATCATCTCACACCAGTCAGAATGGCCATCATCAAAAAATCTAGAAGCAATAAATGCTGGAGAGGGTGTGGAAAAAAGGGAACACTCTTGCACTGCTGGTGGGAATGTGAATTGGTACAGCCACTATGGAGAACGGTATGGAGGTTCCTTAAAAAACTACAAATAGAACTACCATATGACCCAGCAATCCCACTACTGGGCATATACCCCGAGAAAACCATAATTCAAAAAGAGACATGTACCAAAATGTTCATAGCAGCCCTATTTACAATAGCCCGGAGATGGAAACAACCTAAGTGTCCATCATCGGATGAATGGATAAAGAAGATGTGGTACATATATACAATGGAATATTACTCAGCCATAAAAAGAAATGAAATTGAGCTATTTGTAATGAGGTGGATAGACCTAGAGTCTGTCATACAGAGTGAAGTAAGTCAGAAAGAGAAAGACAAATACTGTATGCTAACACATATATATGGAATTTAAGAAAAAAAAATGTCATGAAGAACATAGGGGTAAGACAGGAATAAAGACACAGACCTACTAGAGAATGGACTTGAGGATATGGGGAGGGGGAAGGGCAAGCTGTGACAAAGTGAAAGAGCGGCATGGACATATATACACTACCAAACGTAAGGTAGATAGCTAGTGGGAAGCAGCCGCATAGCACAGGGAGATCAGCTTGGGGCTTTGTGACCGCCTGGAGGGGTGGGATAGGGAGGGTGGGAGGGAGACGCAAAAGGGAGGGGATATGGAAACATATGTATATGTATAACTGATTAAATTTGTTATAAGGCAAAAAATTAAAAAAAAAAGGGATCTAATATACAGCATAGATAATATAGTCAGTAATATTATAATAACTTTGTATGGTAACAGATGGTAACTAAGCTTATAGTGGTGATCATTTCATCATGTATAAAATACCGAATCACTGTTGTACACCTGAAACTAATGCAATATTGTAAGTCAATTATACATCAATAAAAAAATAAGGGGTTCCATATCTGTTCTAGTGCTTTTATGTCCATTAACCTAATAACTCTGAAATCTAGTAATTAACCAACCTATGAAGTCACAAGCCAGTGAATACATGAACTTTTTAAGAGTGAACAAATCATTGATTTATGCTCAGCAATTCCATCCTTAGGAAATGCATTCATACCTTGAATTTTGCATGAAGTTATGGGAATTATACAATTAGGCAATATGTATTTAGCTACAGTCAACAGAGCTCTGATTTGACTGTCAATTAGGGTTGCATGTTGACTACCACTTAAGTGAAATATGATGTGGAGAGTAAAAGATTACCTCATCAAGTCTGCCTCTGTCTTTTTTTTTTATAACAGATTCAAGCATACATTCAGTGTGCAATTAAACCACAAAATACTCGACATAGTGTGACCTCCATGGCAAGCATCAGTGTATATATTCACTTCCTAGTTGACAAGGGGTATAGTCATTTTATGGAACTTCAAGTGGCGCTCAGTTCCAAGACTCCTACAGAATTATGCATGATACAAACTCCAAGTACTTCTGGGTTTGATTAAAAAAAGAAAGAAAGAAAGAAAGAAAAGGTGGGGCTAGAAATGCTTGATTGAGGAACAGGTGAGGTTAAAAATGAATGAAGATTTACTGAACTCATTTTGACATGTTTTAAATAATGGCCGAAAAATACAAGGGTATGTGCAGTGCAGTTAAATCTTTCCCACTCGTTAATAGAGGGGATACAGAGGTCACTGCTGTGCAAAGAGAACTGACTAATCCCTCCGATGCATGGTATATCCAGTACCCCTTTATGTAATTTTGTGGAGGAAAGCTGGTCTGAATTAGGCCTCCAATAACTATTGCAGAGACCTGACACAAACCTTAACAAGTCCCATAATGGTCTATCTATAGATTCAGGCAACTTATTACATACTGACTCATGCCGTTGAGCTGCAGACTTTCTGTTGTTCACTCAGAACCTCTTCTGAATTGCTTTACATTTTACAAGATGCAAAAGAAAATAGTTGTGTAAATTAGAGAAATAAGCAGAATAGCACCCATGGGGGTGGGGATGGGGGGAGCTGATTCTTAATGCTATGTCTAAGTAAAATGTGAGCCATTTCATCTTTGAAACTTGAATTTGTGTTTGAAGTCGCCAGTATACTCTTCCTGGCATGCTAAGATATTATAGATCGAGATGCAATATGTGTCTTAAATAAGCATGAGGACAGGAGGCAGCTTTCCAAGTAAGACCCAGACCAGCATTTTATTCCAAGAATGATAGCAAAGTTTTAAAGGAGTAGACACCCTCTCTCTGGGAAAGTATGAACAGAAAGAAGAGAAGAAATGAGTAGTGATCAGTACAACATCAATTCCTGCCAGAAGATTTTCAAAAAATTTCAAGAACAAGACAACCTTATAAGTAACTCTTTCTCCCCAACTACTCTGAGCATTCCTAAATAAAATACATGCATTGGTTTTTAAGTTACAACCCTTGGTGTAATGCCAAGCCCAGGATATCTTGTTACAAGGCCACCACTATCAAATATTTCTCTCATGTCAGTAGCTAGGGAGCAAGTATTTCTGCTTTTGCATTTGGAGGAGACATTTTTTTTTCTTCTGTTTGCTTATTTATCACTAGAAGGTTAATGTTAAAGTGACACTTAGTTTTGCTCCTTTAGATCAAATTCTTTCCACAACCGTTACTTGAATTTCCTATATAGATTTTATTAAAATATATGAAAATGGAATCGGTGTTAAATGTGACCTGTATGTGACCTTAAGTATAATGGAAGTATAAACCATTTCCCTTCTTTTTGTTACCAGTTTTTCATCCACTGCTTAACTAGTCATTTCAAAATGTGCTATTCCCTCCTTGCAAAACACATCTTTGTGTCAAAAATGATGAAAATAGTGTAATGTTAAAAGCATACAGAAGCTCACTAGCAGTATTAATTTATTGCTCAACACATGCTTCTCTTACTTTTGTTTTATAAATCTTATAGATTTAAAATAAACTTCTAAATGGGGAAGAGACGTTGCAGTTCTCTATCTATAAATAATGCAGCTTACTAATTGCAAATGTTTCTGTAGTCCAATATTTCAAGGAGTAAACTTTTGTAGCTCTTTTGGGAGAAAGGGGTTTTATATCTTTCCTTTTGATTTTTTTTTTAATTTCCATGATTTAATTTTTAAAGAAAAATATTTATAAGTTGGGTCCCATATGTCTGATTTGCAAAAGAAATACACTAAATATTATGTTTTCAGCGAAGAGTATTGAAACTGGGGTAAGGATGTACTTGAAATTTACTTTCAGCTTGCAAGTTTTATAAAAAAATATTTAGCCTCTGGGGGTAATGCAATCTCTTTCACGACATTTCTACCCTAAAATATAGTTTCTAGATTTAATCTATGCAATCCAATCAAAACCATACATCCAAATAGAGCCTTTAAAAATACATTTTTGGGACACTGTTTATAGAAAAATTTACTAAAAATCTTGACTACATTAAAAGAAGTTAGATCCAAGTAGAAAGCAACCTTGAATAAGTTAACCTGAACTTTCAAAAAAACCAGTACAACACAGAAAATGATTTGGTCTCCAAAACCTGTCTGTTAATTTCTGTGTACATAATTTTTCTTTAGTTTATTTTTGGGCCAAAAAAAAAAAATTACTGCTTCTGAAGGGAACCTTGCAACAAATTCAGTTACTAGAAGTCCCAAGGTCACTTGAAGCAGAACCACGACAAACTTTAACAGTAAACGAAGAAAATTATAACACAAATAGAATTTTACTGAGAACCAACATAACTTAGGAACAAAAATGAGGCATTCTGATATTTGTTTCTGTGAGAAAATCAACTAAAAGAAATTGTAGAACTTGGAAACTAATCAAAATAGAATTATTGATACAATGGGTGTGAGAGAGAAGAAAGGAAGGAAAGAAAGGGGCAAAAGAAAAGAAAAAAGTGAAGGGAAGAAGAATGGGAAGGGATCTGGGGGAGAAGTAAGCAAAATAAGTGAAATAAAATGCTAATTTTTATTTGGATATTTGTTCATTGAAAATACTTCATATGTCATCACAGGTAATGATAGGCATGAAAAACACATTCTTGTTTTTGATTCTTGTTAGTTATGATTTTTTGGAAATGACTTTTATAGAGACATGTCTCTGTACTAGAACTAGAAATACCAGGGAAAAAAGTGAATAAAGTAAATATTAGAATTTTGATTCAACAAATTGAAAGAACTCTGAAATTCATTATTTAAGTGCAATGTTTCTTTCATTCACAGAACAGTATGTAGGCTCCAGTAGTGTTGGTGCTAGTGACAACTAGTGTGTCTAATTTCTGGGATCCTTCTTTAAGATGGGCTGCAGGGAATGAGGGTGGCAGATAGCCTCCAGCTGTCAACAACCTCAGGGTCTGCTGCAGAAAGCCACTTGCTCAAGGTCCTGCTCTCCGTTCCAGGGCCAGCTGGCCCACCCCACATAATGATAATGCTGTCTTAGTCTACATTACGTTCAAACATCAGAAGAAAACAACCCTGACCACATCCCACTCTCCCCCCACATAAGCACACAGACCATGCTACAGACCCCTGCTAGGTGTTCCCACAGCACTCAAAATCTCTCCACTGTGAGCATATACCATCCTTTATTATTTTTGCTTAACCCTAATTCTTCCTTACTAGACCACAAAGATCCATTTGGCAGGAATCATCTTTAGCTCGCTCTCCATTGATGGACTCCCCAGTGCTTGGAATTTAGTAGGTACTTAGTAAATATGTGTTAGGTGAGTGAATGGATGGAGGCATTGCTCATTGTCATTTATTTCTAAAATTAAGAAATATTTATGGAGTATCTACTAAGTTCCAGACACTGTGCTAGGCCTTGAGATGATGTGGTCACTGCCTTAAAAGGTATGTAATCTAATACTTTAGTTTAAACATAGGTACACACACTTATTTTTTTTCACAATTATTTTTTAAATACCTGTTAGTAATTATAAAGGACTCGAGATCTCTGGAAGGTCTAAAACTAGAGGTCAGAATACTAGAATAAAATGTCATGAAACCAGTGCTTCAATTGGATGAAATGGTTTATATAATGAAGAAACCTTTCCAACATCCAATTTAACCTTTTATAAAGAAAGAAATACATGGAAGTTTCCAGAGGGTATAGTAAAAAGGGAGTAGACTTCAGATTAGGTTAAAGGTGATTTAAAAATTCTAGTTTTGCCACTTAGAACTCTAAGAACTTGGGAATGTTAACTTAAATAGATTAGCATTCATTTCCTCACTTATTTTATTAATCAGGTTAAGAATTCTCATTCCCAGAGTTCCTTGTGAGGATTACCTCATGTTTCATGTGTAAAGCACTTAGCATACCTCCAGGGACATAGTAGTTATTTAACTAATGTCAATTTCCTCTGCTAATTCTTAGGCTAACCAAAGAACCCCTCAGGGGTAAGCACAGCTTCCTTACTCTAAACTGTCTCCTCCTCTCCTGTCATGCAATATTAAAATGATTTCTCTAGTGACATTCATAATTTTAGGAGAACTTACAAATAAACACCAAAGTGAGTTTTATAAAATGTTTTCTAATACTCTAGCTAGATTATATTTATTTGTATATTGATATACAGACTAGATGTTATTCTGTTTCTCAATAGAAATTATTTGTACTATTGTTACTATCTTGCTATCTAATAAAAGACTAAACAGAGATAGCTTAGTGTCTTGAAAGATGAATTAAAATTTACAATATGTGTTCAATATTTTCTCCTGTATATATGTCTGGTGAAGAGATCACAAATCTTATCTAGTCAACTGGTTCCCTAGTTCACTAATATTCAACTGTGATAACTGGCAGCACAATCTAAAATAATAATAATAATAATAACCAACAAATGACAGCATTGCAGTAAGTGCACGAGTTATATTGAAAAGCATGACTTGCGAGATCTTTTCAGCCATTTTATTTCTAACTCGTATTC